>NC_086449.1:127750780-128076851 GCF_028390025.1 Pseudophryne corroboree | reverse complement strand
TGAAAAGTCAGTTGGGAGTCTGTTTTTTCCTATCTAATAGACAGGAAAATAAAGAAACCCAACCGACTTTTCTAACATTTGAATCTCCCCCACAGAATGAGACTGGCTGGGCAGAAAAGGCAGCTGGCTGGGGAGACACTGGGTAACTTGAGACACAGAATGAGACTGGCTGGGTAGACAAGGCAGCTGGCTTGTGAGACACTGGGGAGCTATACATGCAGAAACACGGGGAATGTGTTATGCACACCAGTGCCTGCAGGAATGTACTGGTGTCTGAACTGTTATGCACACCAGTGCCTGCAGGAATGTACTGGTGTCTGAACTGTTATGCACACCAGTGCCTGCAGGAATGTACTGGTGTCTGAACGGATAGGGATGCAAAACAAATGAACTCACAGACAGACTGGGGAATATGACATTACGTACACAGAAGGTGATAGGGTAACAAAATAAACACAAAGTGAACAGAGAAGCCAAGAGGCTAAGAAACTGGGTGTCTCCCTATTATTAGGAATGCTCAGATGAAAAAAGCAAGATGTTGTGTTTTAATACGTAGAGAACCCGAAATGCTGTTGCTAAGGGCAACAGCAAAACCCTAAAGGGTTACCAACGGGTGTGGCAGTAAACTCCTTGGTCAGAGATGGAATGATAGACACAAGGAGAGTCTCCACAATCCTAATCCTCACTTGCAGTGCACAGGTTCAGTTTACTGCTACTAAACTGAATACTTGAACACCTTGCACAGTGAAACAGGATTTAGGCAGGCAGTCTGAGAATACAGCCGCAAACCTGCTAAGTTCACAGAGTAGCAAAAGAACCCCAGCAGGTTAAATGACTGACTCCAGTCTTACTGCTAGGTCTGGATTGGCAGAGTGTAGTACCAAATCCCCAGGCCTATTTGCAGTAAGCAACAACAAAATACAAAGCTACACAGTACTGGCTAACTTTCAGGAACTGACTAACCAACAAAGATTCAGCAGCATCTGCTTAACCTGAGAAGAGGCCTTATAAAGCAGGTGCTGTCCACGCCCCACTCAGACCTCACAGACTGTGAGCACAAAAACCAGCACCGGATCCCCTGCCGTGCACAGAGCCTGTAACCACTGCACAGCAAAAGACCCGAACCGGAGTATCAGCTGCGCTCAGGTTACTCCGCTAGCACTTGTCTCCCGGTTGCCATGACGACGTGGCAGCACAAGGCAGGAGACCCTAACAGTACCCCCCCTCTGACGAGGGGTCAAAGAACCCCTACCACCGGGTTTATCGGGGAACTGCGAGAAGAAAGAGCGTATCAGTCTGGGGGCATGAAGATCACAACTGCGCACCCACGACCGCTCCTCCGGGCCATACCCCTTCCAGTGCACCAAAAATGACAGCCGACCCCGAACCATCTTGGAGTCAAGAATCCTTTCAACAACAAACTCCTTCTGGCCACGTATCAGAAGAGGAGAAGATCTTCCACTGGAAGAAGGATTACTAATCGCCCGTTTTAAAAGGGAACAATGAAATGTTTTATTGATACCCAAAGAACGGGGCAGGTCTAACTGAAATGCCACCGGATTGATTACCCTGGTGATCTTATAAGGGCCGATGAACCGGGGGCCTAACTTATGAGATGGCTGTCTCAACTTCAAATTCTTGGTAGACAACCAGACGAAGTCTCCTAATTTGAAGCTGCAGGGTCTTTTCCGCTTATCAAAAACCCTTTTGGTCACTAATGACACAGACACAAGGGCTTTCTTCACTTTCCTCCAAATACCCCTAAGGACCGAAACCACAGAGGAACCACCAGGCGTGGAGTCCAGAGGGTCAAAAGAATTAGCCTTAGGATGATGCCCATACACACAAAGGAAGGGAGAGATCCCTGTAGCAGAGTGAGCCGCGTTGTTATAGGCAAACTCCGCCATGGACAGATGAGCAACCCAGTCAGTCTGACACTTGGAGACATAACACCTGAGGAACTGCTCCAAGGACTGGTTCACCCTTTCAGTCTGCCCATTAGACTGCGGATGGTAGCCTGACGACAAGCTGACAGAAATCTGGAGATCGGAACAAAATGCCCTCCAGAATTTGGCCACAAACTGGGATCCGCGGTCAGAGACCACATCAAGTGGCAACCCGTGGAGACGCACAACATGCAGCATAAAAAATTCAGACAGGCGTCTGGCCGATGGCAGCCCAACCAGTGGAACGAAGTGCGCCATCTTCGAAAACCTGTCAACGACAACCCAGATGGCTGTCATCCCCGAGGATTTGGGCAAGTCCACCACAAAATCCATTGAAATGTGGGTCCATGGCTTAGATGGGATAGAGAGTGGATGTAATGGGCCAACAGGAACCCCTCTAGGAGTCTTATTTCGGGCACAGATGTCACATGCCCGAACCCACTGATCCACATCCTTAGCCACCGAGGGCCACCACACCGCCCTAGATAGCAACTCCCGAGTTCTGGCAATACCTGGGTGACCTGCCGACTTCTTGGCATGGAATTCCAGGAACACTCGCTGTCTTAACCTAGGAGGCACAAACAAAAGACCTACCGGAAGGTCTGGAGGAGCCTGCTCCTGTGCTCTAAGGACTAATGACAAGAGGTCCTGGGTAATGCCCACTTTAATACATGATGGGGACACAATGGGCAACGGCTCCTCGGTGGTCTCCTGGATTGGAGCAAAACTCCGTGAGAGCGCATCAGCCTTGATGTTTTTTGACCCAGGGCGATATGTTATCAAAAAATTAAAGCGAGCAAAAAACAAAGCCCATTGTGCCTGCCTGGCATTGAGACGCTTCGCTGACTCTAAATATGCCAGATTCTTATGGTCGGTGAGAATTGAGACCACAAACTTAGCCCCCTCAAGCCAGTGTCTCCACTCCTCGAGTGCATCCTTAATAGCCAACAATTCCCGGTTACCCACGTCATAATTCATCTCGGCAGGCGAAAATTTACGGGAAAAGTAAGCACAGGGATGATGGCGATTATCAGACACTCCCATCTGAGAGAGCACTGCCCCAATACCCATCTCAGAGGCATCCACCTCCACCACAAAAGGACGCTCTGGATCTGGGTGTCGCAGCACCTTGGCCGAGACAAATGCCCTTTTGAGACGGGCAAAAGCCGCTTTAGCCTCACAAGACCAGTGAGCAACATCCGCCCCTTTCTTAGTGAGTGCCACCAAGGGCGCCACTATAGACGAAAATCCAGCGATAAATCGTCTATAAAAATTCGCAAAGCCCAGGAAACGCTGAAGCGCCTTCAAACTAGTGGGCTGCACCCAATCCAGGACTGCCTGTACCTTGGAACCCTCCATTTGGAAACCTTCTGGGGAGATAATATATCCTAGAAATGCGATTTGCTGAACTTCAAATTCGCACTTCTCCAGCTTCGCCCCAAGCCGGTGGTCTCTGAGTTTCTGGAGGACTAAGCGTACATGCTTCCGATGTTCCTCCAGGGAATGGGAGAAGATTAGGATGTCATCTAAGTATACAACTAAGAATCTATCCAAATATTCCCTGAGTACATCGTTCATGAAATCCTGGAAGACTGCCAGGGCATTACAGAGCACAAAAGGCATCACCAAATATTCATAATGCCCTGAGTGGGTATTAAAGGCAGTCTTCCATTCATCCCCCTCTCTTATTCGGATTAGATTGTACGCCCCGCGTAGGTCAATCTTAGAAAAAATGGTGGCAGTACGAAGCTGGTCAAACAAGACCGAAATGAGAGGCAGTGGGTATGAGTTTTTAATCGTGATACGGTTCAATTCCCTGAAGTCGATGCAGGGTCGCAACGAACCGTCCTTTTTACCCACGAAGAAGAACCCCGACCCAACTGTAGACTGTGAAGGTCTGATAAATCCCTTAGCCAAGTTCTCCTGAATGTACTCTGCCATAGCCTGAGTCTCAGGACGTGACAGGGAGTACAACCTGCTCTTGGGAAGCTTAGCATTTGGCAACAAATCAATGGCACAGTCATAGGGGCGATGGGGAGGTAGTACCTCTGCAACTTTTTTGGAGAACACGTCCGCAAAATCTGCATAACACCCTGGCAATCCTGGCAAACTTAGCTGCGAGAGCCTGACTGGAAGGCTCAAGCAACTCCTGAAACAATCAGTACCCCAACTAAGAATCTCCCCAGAGACCCAGTCAAATTGAGGATTGTGGGCCCTTAACCAGGGTAACCCCAACACCAATGGGGCAAAAGTACAGACAGTCACATAAAAGGACAATTTTTCAGAGTGTGTGGCTCCAATAAACAAAGAAATCTGGCTAGTGCAAGAGGTAATTTTACCTTGGGATAATGGTTCCCCGTTTAACCCACAAATCTCAATTTCCGATGCCAAGGGTACTAAGGGAACAGAGTGTTTCAGGGCGAATTGGCGGTCCATAAAAACCCCGTCGGCCCCACTGTCCACAAAGGCCTCAGTCTTGACAGTTTGACCGAGGATCTTCAAGGTCACCGGAATGATAAAAGTCTTCTTGGGAAATTCTGACTTCTGGCCTGACAGGATATTTCCCATCACCCTCAGGCCCTGAAGTTTTCCGGCTTTTCTGGGCATGATACTACCACATGACCTTTATTCCCACAGTACAAACACAACCCCTGCTGTCTCCTCCGCGTCTTCTCACGCGAGGAGAGGCGGGTAGCCCCAATCTGCATAGGCTCCTCGGAAAATTCCTCAGAGTCTGAGGTTCCCTTGGGAAAGAAGGAAACCTCGGTCTCCCTTTCAAGCCTACGCTCTCTCAGCCGTCTATCCACCCGGATGGATAACTGCATGAGCTGATCCAAGCTATCAGGCAGGGGATATTGTACCAGTTGGTCTTTTATCTGGTTAGAAAGACCTCTTTGGTACTGGTGTCTCAGGGCTGGGTCATTCCACTGGGTATTATGGGCCAACCTCCGAAACTCCGTACAGTAAACCTCAACTGGCCTTCGCCCTTGCTTAAGGATCGAAATCTGAGCCTCGGCTGAGGCCGTCTTGTCAGGGTCATCATACAACATGCCCAGTGCCGTAAAAAAAGCATCAACACTTTTAAGCGACGGACAGTCGGGCTGCAACCCATATGCCCAGACCTGTGGGTCTCCTTGTAGCAAGGAAATCACTATGCCCACCCGCTGAATCTCCGACCCTGAAGACTGAGGCCTAAGCCGGAAGTATAGCTTGCAGCTCTCCTTGAAACAAAAGAACTGCGAGCGATCTCCAGAAAAACGATCCGGGAGATTTACTTTCGGCTCCTTAACCCCTGAAGGTGCTGCTGCTGCGGGAGTTCCGCCAGCGGCCTGGAAGGTGTGCATTTTAATGGACAAATCATTAAATTGTCGAGTCAGGACCTGCACCTGATCGATCACCTGTTGCAACGTATTTTGAGGGGTATGCGCCATATTCCCACAAAATTTCAACAGGAGTATTGGGCTGCTGAATATGTTATGTACACCAGTGCCTGCAGGAATGTACTGGTGTCTGAACTGTTATGCACACCAGTTCCTGCAGGAATGTACTGGTGTCTGAACTGTTATGCACACCAGTGCCTGCAGGAATGTACTGGTGTCTGAACGGATAGGGATGCAAAACAAATGAACTCACAGACAGACTGGGGAATATGACATTACGTACACAGAAGGTGATAGGGTAACAAAATAAACACAAAGTGAACAGAGAAGCCCAGAGGCTAAGAAACTGGGTGTCTCCCTATTATTAGGAATGCTCAGATGAAAAAAGCAAGATGTTGTGTTTTAATACGTAGAGAACCCGAAATGCTGTTGCTAAGGGCAACAGCAAAACCCTAAAGGGTTACCAACGGGTGTGGCAGTAAACTCCTTGGTCAGAGATGGAATGATAGACACAAGGAGAGTCTCCACAATCCTAATCCTCACTTGCAGTGCACAGGTTCAGCTTACTGCCACTAAACTGAATACGTGAACACCTTGCACAGTGAGACAGGATTTAGGCAGGCAGTCTGAGAATACAGCAGCAAACCTGCTAAGTTCACAGAGTAGCAAAAGAACCACAGCAGGTTAAACGACTGACTCCAGTCTTACTGCTAGGTCTGGATTGGCAGAGTGTAGTACCAAATCCCCAGGCCTATTTGCAGTAAGCAACAACAAAATACAAAGCTACACAGTACTGGCTAACTTTCAGGAACTGACTAACCAACAAAGATTCAGCAGCATCTGCTTAACCTGAGAAGAGGCCTTATAAAGCAGGTGCTGTCCACGCCCCACTCAGACCTCACAGACTGTGAGCACAAAAACCAGCACCGGATCCCCTGCCGTGCACAGAGCCTGTAACCACTGCACAGCAAAAGACCCGAACCGGAGTATCAGCTGCGCTCAGGTTACTCCGCTAACACTTGTCTCCCGGTTGCCATGACGACGTGGCAGCACAGGGCAGGAGACCCTAACAGAATGCAGCATTTTTCATGCAGCACTGCTAGGAGATGTCCAAACTAACACCCAGATTTTTGTTAGAAGTTGGGGTGCGTGCTTCACTAAAGAAACCATAGTAGGCTCCATTAATATCCACAGCCAAATGAGGGCAATAAACCATATCTATCATTCAATGCACAGAATAAATTTATGGAAAAGCCATCTTACCACTATTTCCCATTTTCTGCGATCCAAAGTAATGAGAGCAATGCAAAAAAGTCCAGAACAAAATAAAAATTCAATTGCTAGATTACAGGCTGCCATCTAGTGGCCACCAGAGCGCAAAACAATTGAATTCCCCCATAGAGTTGAGGAGCATTATATATATATATATATATATATATATACCGTCTATATATCGTTCCACAAAAGGTCGCATTTACATGCATCCACTGGGGTGACACCCATGAAATCCAAATCTGGAGATTCACATATAGAAAAGCAGGAGGCGGGGCAATCACCAGGCACATTTTTAAATTCAAATACAACGTGTTTATTTTGGTTCAGTATGATTTCCCGATGGACGGGATGCCGTCGGTCAAAATTCCGACAGTGGCATCCCATCCATCAGAATCTCAACAGCCCCCTCTAAAGTCCCCTAATCCTTTCCTGACCCTTATCCTAACCCTCCCCGCATGGTGCCTAACCCTAACCTCCCCTTCTATGTGCTTAAACCTAACCCTCTCTCCCCGATGCCTAACCCTAACCTTCCTGGCCCTGCACCATAACCCCCCTTCTCCTGCCTAAACCTTTTCTCCCCCTGCGGCAGGACTCCAGCGCATCCCACTGGATGGACAGTCGGGATTCCGGCTGTTGGTATTGTAATGCTGGTTTCCCGATTGGCTTTGGTATTTAGATGCCGGGCTTGTGGCGTCCTTCGGGATCCCGGTGGTCGATATACCGATGTTGGGATCCCATCCGTCGGAAAGCTAACTGCATCCCGTTTATTTCATACTTATCAGCATGACTGCAGAATTTATCTACGTTTCGATCCAATCACGATCATCATCAGAAAGCACAACTTCATTAAACTTCAAAACACATACAGCATTGGGCAGCAGTCCATAGTCAGGTGACTATGGACTGCTGCCCAATGCTGTATGTGTTGTGAAGTGTGATGAAGTGCTTTCTTTCTGATGATGATCCTGATTGGATAGAAACGTAGATAAATTCTGCAATCATGCTGATAAGCATAGGCGTGTGCAGACGCCGACACGTGGGTGCTGCTCTGGACTTTCCCCCTCTGCTGGGTATTGGACTACCTCCTCCACCCCTTGCTCTTGGACATAAGACTGCTCACCTTGGCTGCCCAGGAGAGCAGTCTATGGCCAGCATTCCGAGTTGATATCACGTAGCAACTTTTTGCTGCTGGTGCGATCAACTAGACGCCGCCTATGGGGGAGTGTATTTTAACATAGCTGGGCTGCGATCGCTTGTGCAGCCCTGCTATGCTAAAAAAGTTTCCTGCAAAACAAGACCAAACTCAGACCTACTTACCCTGTGCAATGGATCCAGCGACGAAGGTCCCAGGATTGACGTCAGACAACCGCCCTCCAAATTCCTGGACACGCTTGCTTTTGCCTCACCACGCCTTGAAAACGGTCAGTTGACCCCCTGGACTGCCTCCCGCCTGTCAGTCTTCATGCAATCGTCGCTGTGATCACTTTCTGCGCTGGCGAAGAATCGCTGCATGCAAACAGGTCGGAATTATACCCTATGTCCTGAACCGGAAAGGGGAGAGTAGAACATAATGTGGCGGAGGTGGTAAATCCAAAGCGGAACCCCCGTGTCGGCGTCTGCACACGCCTATGCATAACATTACACTGTATTAGTTGTTACTAGTTTAGCAGCAGTAACCAGACAGCCGGCAGGAAGGATACCTCACCTCAATCAGGAGGATCGGACACCCTGCCGCCAGTCCGCCTTCACAGTTCTGCCGTGACTCCTGGTGCGGTGGGCCAACTGTAGACTCTTAGATAGTGTAAGCCGGAATACCCTGGGTGTGGGGGTGGTGGCGCCTTTGTGATGTCACGCGCTGCAACGTCACATGGCACGGAGGAGTCACTGTGTGTGTGCGGCGCAGGGAGGGCTAGGGAAGCCTTGCTATGCGCCGCCATCAGGCAAATGCTACACTATCTATGCGGGTAAGGGTGGCGTTTCCTCTACTAATGCCGATGCCAGGGGTGTCTGCGCTTGGGGAAGGTGCCGCGACTGGTTACTGCTCGGATGCCGTAGCAGGATTTTTTTTTCCTGTCTGCAGATACAGTGGGCCTATTGTGATGATGGGCCTGGAGCTGCAGCTCCATTAGCCCCATTGTTAATTCGGCCCTGGTCACACATATGTCCCGATCATGTGATTATTCGGACAAAACTACTTGAACAGAAGATGGAATTATATTATGGTTTGTGAATCCCATTATTAAATACATTTTATTCATTTCTACTTTGTTCTAGTATTGATCGTTTCCATACCCTGAACAAGGGCTATGGTTGTGTCTATGTTACCTTGATCAGGACTTGGAAGTGACATAACGAGAGGGCAGGAGAGAACTTCCGCCCTTACAGCACCTAAATGTTTTCTCCGTTCTCCGTTTGTTTGAGGTTATTTTTTTTTTCTATGCACCATTGGACCATCGCGGGCTCGCTTCGTTTGCCAGGCTTCGGGCTCGGTATCTCGCTTCACTCTCCACAGGTTACTATTCCAAATAGTTTGTGACATGGACCCAGGGGCTTATGGGAAAGGTCCTCTCCACGAAGGGAAACTAGATGCTACCATATATGAAATGACTGTCTTCTTTTGGAATAATTTAGTAATGTTTTAAGACTGCGTTTGGTTTAGCTTATGTTCATTCACCTGTGCTGCCTTACACAATTAAGGAGGTATAAATAGGGCAGCCGGGAGTTACACACCACTATCTGCTCCTGACGAAGGTGTAGGCTTTGATACACGGAAACGCGTTGAGCGTTATTGGACACCACGTAACATTGGACCTTAATATGGACTGATCTATATCCGGACCAGCTTAAACCTGAGAAATTGACAACCACCAGAAGTTTAAGGGGACTGTAATTACACCTGCATATTACAAGCAGCATATTGTCAGCAGGATTAAATGGACATTCCTATCTTCAATTGAAACTTCTTCTCACGACTTGCTGGGCAATATACCGGAGCTTTTTAAAACTAATTTGTGGATTCAGATTGATATTTCATTTCAGAGAGACTGATTTATTATATCCTCTGAACAACATGAGGATTTGAAACTGTCCATATATATTCATATGATCACATATTATCAGAACATATTGTTACGATTCAATATTTTCATACCAATTGATATTTAACTGTTTTTATATAATCGTTTTATTAAACATGTCTATTATCCAAATGCGGTCTATATTTATGTAATTTCATCCTGGAACCCCAAGCGCTGTTCACCTGTACTTTTTAAAATAAGGTAACAAATTACTGAATAATGTTTATATTTTGGTCCTGTCATTTCCATAATCCCGAAATCCACGTATTGTTTTTGAGAATTCACCTTATTCTTAAAGGAACACTTTGTAATTGATAGTGACAATGCAAGCATAGCAGATTTACATTTGATTGGAGCCATTATATGTCATAGAAACACTTAATGTGACTGCAGACAAAATCTACAGCCCATCTTGTCAGCCCAGCTTTACTTTACTTTTGCAGGCTTTTTTCCCCCTGTTTGTTTATTTTTGTGAAAGTTTTAAATTTGAATATTTCATCTAATATTTTCAATCTAATACTTAGAAATAAAAAATAACAATATGGTATGGTATGCCCCAACCATTCTTTACTGTTTTAATCTTCACCATACAGATGTGTAAATCTAGCCTCAATATGACACACAGCGGGAGATGCCTGGCGTGAGTGAGCTGACAGGTTTCATAAGACTCTGTTAGCGTTAGGCATCTTTTGTTACCGAAAATTAATCTTTGTTGCAACACAATGCAACTAGGACACACCAGGAGACTGTGCTGATTAATTTAATATGAAACACTTGTATATTTGTGTGCAAAACCCAATGTCTGATGCTAACAGGTCTCACGGGACCAGGTGCATCGAGAGGGGCTGTTTGGCTCCACTGCAGCAACGATGTATGAAAACACATCTGCAACTTTTTGAAGACTATTCCTTGGATCTATCATCCTTTCCCATATAAAACTCTTCTCTATGTTACCTTTCAGAGATGTTAAAGTCTTTAAATAAACTACATGGTCAAGAATTTGTTCACTGCAGACTATGAGCCTCATATAAAATCAAATACAGCTGAGGCACATACAGTAGCCAAATCCTGCGTGGTGGCACTGTGAGCTACAATTTGCACATATTACATCTGCCCCACCTGCAATGCTACATGGTTTTGCCCATTAGTGTGCTTTTTTGGTTTGCTAACAAACCTGAATGACCCCCCAAGATGAACTTGTAATCCGATTGAACATCTCTAGAGACATCTGAAAATGGCTGTGCACCGATGCTTCCCATCCAACCTGATGGATCTTGAGAGGTGCTGCAAAGAGGAATGGGCAAAACTGCCCAAATATAGGTGTGCCAAGATTGTGGCAACATATTAAAAAAGACTTGAGGCTGTAATTGCTGCCAAAGGTGCATCAACAAAGTATTGAGCAAAGGCTGTGAATACTTATGTACATGTGATTTCTTAGTTTTTTATTTTTAATACATTTGCAAAAATCTCAAAAAAACTTTTTTCATGTAGTCATTATGGGGTATTGTGTGTAGAATTTTGAGTGGAAAATTAGTTTATTCCATTTTGGAATATGGCTGTAACATAACAAAATGTGGAAAAAGTGAAGCGATGTGAATACTTTCCGGATGCACTGTATGTATGTATATACTGTGTATAAGAGAAGTAGAGAAGTAGACAGATGCCACCGAGGAGGAGACAGATGCTAAAGGTCAAATAGGACTACTAGCATCTATCTCCTCAGCGGTGGCCATTTTTAGAGGGATTTATAAACTGCTACTGGTTTAAGCGCACCCACAGCCCCTGGCACTCTTAATCCACTGCAGGAGTTGTGGGGGCTATTGATATGCTTACTCATGCCCACAACAAGAATTACTCACTTCATGGCAACAAGAATTAGAACCTCTGACAGTGAGCAGGATACCCCTGACAATGAGCATGCAGGGGTGCAGACAGCTGTGCTCAAAACTCCCCCTCTTGGCAGCACTGTGAGCATGAGACCCCTGGAAATGAGTAGGAGAACCCTGACAATGAACATGAAACCCCTGGCAATGAGTATAAAACCCTTGGCAATGAGCATGGACGGGGTTGTTAGGTCATGGCGTGGATGTTAGGTCAAGCTGTACCTTGATGGTTGAGAGACGCTGAGAGGAGGACGCTGAGAGACGCTGAGGGGACACATGACCCGGAACCGGAAGTGACATGAGCCAGCTGCCGGGCACCGAGGGGATGAGCAGGACGTGCTCATGCAGGCCGGAGGAGCACCAGAGCAAAGAGCCGATCAGGCTCTCGCTCTAAACCCAGGGGCCAAGCAGAGCAGGCGGCAGGGGCCAAGTGGAGCAGGCAGCAAGAGATTATACTGCTGCTCCGTGTGTTTGTGAGCCAGGGACAAACAGGAGCAGGGGAGTGTGCTGCTCCATGTGTGTGTGTGTGTGTGTGTGTGTGTGAGTGAGCCGAGGTCTGAGCAGAGAGTGTGCTGCTTCGAGGGTGAGTGTGATCCGGGGACTGAGTGGGAGTGTGATCCGGGGACTGAGTGGGAGTGTGATTCAGGGACTGAGTGTGAGTGTGAGCTGGGGACTGAGTGTGAGTGTGAGCTGGGGACTGAGCAGAACAGGCTGTAGGTGAGGGTGTGAGTGTGATACAGGTTAGAGTGCAACTACTGCTGTCCTTTTCGTGTGTGAGTGCTTGGAACTGAAAAAGAAAACCCATTGTACAGTGCTGCTACAAGGAAGGTGATCACCAAAGTGGAAGAACTTCGCTGAGGGCAGGCCAGATGCGGGCCGGACACGCAAGTATCACATCTCTTAAACACTAATTTTTATTTTTATTTTTTTTACTGTTTTCCATTGATATACTTATACATTTGTACATTTACATTGCATTACCAATTACTTTACTGTGTTGAAAATTGTCTCTTTCCACAGCTAGGCTATAGTATTGTGTTGTGTAGCATAGTCTCTACTAAGTTGTATTGTAATACATAGTCGGTAGTGTTTGTATTATATTGTATTGTTTTTATAAAGGTACAGGGAGTTAGAGTTTTTAGACAAAATGGGGGAGTCCGTGGTTGGGAATCTCACTCAGTGCATGTCGTGTATGATGTATGCGCAACTAAAGCAACCGGCCCAGTGTGAATACATCTGCGCGAGGTGTACGCGAACGGTTACCCTGGAAGCCCAGGTAACTGATCTAGAGCAAACCGTTATGAGACTGAGCAGTATTCACAATCTCGAAATGAGCTTTGATAGAATGGTGGAGGAGTTGCAGGGGGGCCACCAGTTGTCGAGGATGAGGACAATCAGGTAGCAAGCTGGGTCACGGTTAGAAGGAAGAAGATGAGGGGGAGGGGGAGACAGGACTTTTCCAACTTGCCAAACCCCAATAAATTTGCCTGACTGGACGAAGATTCTGGGGATAGCAGTGAGGAAATGATGGCACTGGAGGATACCGTTCCCTCTAGCAACCAGAGGAGCGGTCCCTCCAGGACAAAGGGAAAAAAAGAAAGTGAGGTACCT
The DNA here is from genome assembly GCF_028390025.1 of Pseudophryne corroboree. Lineage (NCBI taxonomy): Eukaryota > Metazoa > Chordata > Amphibia > Anura > Myobatrachidae > Pseudophryne > Pseudophryne corroboree. The sequence goes on along the minus strand of NC_086449.1, from coordinate 128,063,679 downwards.
AGTCAAATTGTGGTGGTTGGGGATTCCATTATCAGGAAAACAGATAGGGCAATCTGCTAACGGGACCGTGATCGCCGTACAGTCTGCTCGGTTACGGCACATTGCGGACCGGGTAGAAAGATTGTTGGGAGGGGCCGGGAACAACCCGGTGGTTTTGGTGCACGTTGGCACCAATGACAAAGTTAGTGGTAGGTGGGATTTCCTTAAGAAAGATTATAGGGACCTAGGTCAAAAATTAAAGGCAAGGACATTTTAGGTAATATTCTCTGAAATATTACCTGTGCCACGCGTTAGTCCAGGAAGGCAGAGGGAAATTAGGGAGGTAAATGTGTAGCTTAGAGACTGGTGTAGGAAGGAGGGGTTTGTGTTCTTAGAACACTGGGCAGACTTCTCAGTCAGGCGCCATCTTTTTGGTTGCGATGGATTGCACCTGAATGTGGAGGGGGCAACGGTGCTGGGGGGAAGGATGGTTAGAAGGTTGGAGGAGAATTTAAACTAGGTGCCTGGGGGGAGGGATTAGAAAGAATTAGTGGGACAACTAGAGAGCGAAGAATAGTGGGATGATAAAGTATAATGGGGGTGAAGAGGGGGGAAGGAGAAAAATAGTCAGCAATGGTAATTTAAGGGAAACCGAGATTCCTAAGGAAATGTTATGTACAACAAAACTTACGGATCAGGGAATGAATAAACTTAAGTGTATGATTGCAAATGCGAGAAGCCTAACAAGTAAAATGGGGGAACTAGAGGCAATTGCAATTAATGAACATTATGACATAATAAGCATTACTGAGACATGGTGGGACGATTTTCTTGACTGGACGGCAAACATCAAGGGATACACTCTCTTCAGGAGAGATAGGACTAATAAAAAGGGAGGGGGTGTTTGTCTCTATGTTAAACCATTCTTAAAACCATATTTAAAGGAGGTCATTTACAAGGGGACTGGAGATAGCGTAGAGTCATTATGGGTTGAGATTTCGAGTGGGGGTAAAGATACAAAAAAACTTTTAATAGGGACATAAACCACCAGATATTAGTGTGGCTGACGAATTACAACTCTTGTAGCAATTAGAAAAAGCTGCAGGTATGGGGTGTGATGATACGGATTCTCAGATCACTCAGGTAAACAGTTTAGTAAAGTGGCAAATGCCCTTTATTGTAAATATACACACACAGTACACAATAACATTAACAATTGTAAGCCAGGATGGTATCTTACTTACTAAATCCCCACAGTAGTTTAGGATTACAGTCTCCTGATGTCACATGCCAGCAGTAGTTCTGTGTCCATAATGCATCCAGACACAATCCTTACTCAGCACACTGGAAGCGCTATCCTACCAATAGCTTTTAGAAGCAATCCACCTCATTCCTCTCAGGTCAAAAACTCCACTCTCTCTCTCCCAATAGCCCCTGTTTGCTATTATAAGACCTTTGTCTTTCCTACCATAAAGCGACACCTTCTGGCTCTGTATTGGGTGGGTTACATTAAAGGGGCTGACTACAGAACACTTTCAGATAGACCTACTTTCACATGTCCAGGCATGTCCTCCAGGCCACAAAAGATTTAATCTGATTGTGTAGCCTGGAATCCATTGTGTGGGGAAGAATGAGGGGGGGGGGGGGTGTATGGACTGACATCTTAGACTGGCTGTATCTCCAACAGAAAACACACAGGTTATCAAAGCAGTCACATGGGAGGGACATTATTTTACAAACTATAACACAATAACCAATACATTCACATATATACATCTTCATATGCATTCTGTACAAAACATCAGGCTAGACATATTATTCCCTGATAAACACAAACACATATAAAAGAGGGATAATGTTTCACAATAATATGTGATGTCCATTTATACAGTTCTATTGGGAATCCAGGCAGCATTATAGACAAAGGAAAGAAGAGAGAAAGAGATCTGTCTCCGGTGCACATACGTTTTTTTTATAAGAATTAACTTTTATTATTTCCTTAAAATAATTGGATTGAATCTAATATTGCATCCAGAATTACCTGGATGCACTAAATGCGAAATATTAAAACAAAACAAAATATAAGGTGATACGAAAATAGACAAGACTGTGTATAATAAAGAAAAACAGAAATAAATTGGTTAAAAACTCCCAGCTGGGCGTCTTTTATGTCTACTAGCTGATGTATATTGTCTTATCTGACTAGTAACAGTATTTTCTAATACAATAGTGCTACAGTAATAGAGGAACAGATATTTGCTTCTGGGTTTCTCTGAAATATTACACTAATGTTGCTCTTTGATTCTCCCAGATTAATAACTGTAACAATGTTGTTATACTGGCTCATCTAAAGGATTCTGGCACACTGCCCAGATTATTATAATGAGTGTTTGCAGATGACTGCTGGTTTACCTCCAGCAGGTTGCAGGGAAATATTGTTAAATCATACAGTATGTTCCTATATTGCCAATGATATTATAGTATATAGATTTCTAGGTGGCCTTAAATTTGTATATATAAAGGCTTGGCCTATGTCAGCATAAATAAATGATGGTAGAAATTGTATATATATTTTAAATGCTGCAGGCCTATTTAATTAGTGAAATGCTGCAGATCACTCTCAAATGTGTGTGTGTTATAATCACCAAAGAATGTTCGTTTGCACATTAACTGATACTGGTGGCTGGTTGGCACATATATACATATCAGATTTTATCATATATTTGCATAAAGAAATTGTATGCATGTATAATTTATCAAAAAGTCTCCATAATCATAATTAATTTACAGTTTATTTATATATATGGATACCTTTAGTATCTAATATAAGAGTGCTGCCGCATTTAGTAAGGCAATATACCATTAGTTAACACTCATATATAGGAATAGATATATTCTGTATGCCGTGATTAAGTTAGTAGTCACAGACCCACACTGTATAATACGGTACAGAGCGTTAATGATTACGGCGTGTGTGCCATCCCATAAGTGATTTGCTGGTGTGCACATAAAGGTATAGATTTTAGTATTAGCTTTTCAAAATATCTAATATAAAGGTGCAGCCGGGGTCACACATACACACTGTGTTATACTGCACAGAGCGCTAGTGATTAAAGCGCGTGTGCCTTCCCGTATGTATTTTACTAATATGCACCGATGAGCACCGATTTTAGAATCAGTTTTTAGTTAGACATTTAGAATAGACATGTAGGACGCCCAGCCGGTGCCGTCCTACGTACGTTTCGCAAAAAGCTTCGTCAGGGTAACCAGAGGCAGGGGAAGTGTGATCCTTTTATTTGGTCCGCTGCCAATCACCGTGTCCCGCAGATATTCAAAACTTGTATCGGCGCCAAGAGCCATTGTAGTGTGGAATCCTTCTCCGTCTGGATTCATTGAACCAAAAGCCGTCAATTATATCAGTAGATCCATGCGTATATTACAGCTGATGTGGTTGTCGGGTAACGATCCCGTCCACGGATTATACAAAATTCCACTCGTTGGTTAACATACTAACACATCTATGTTGCAGGCACATTATTAATGTATATTAAATTATTAAATAAGATAATAGTGCCCTTTTGCCCAATTAATGTTTTTAGACTTTATCATTTATTAAGTACGAATAAATTTAGTTGGATAAGGATATAGTAAAAATAATTATAAAATGTAAAATAAAATAAAAATAAAATAAATTTTTTTTTATTAATTTGTAAAATAAAAAAGATGTAAAAAAAATGCTGTATTATAGATATGAATATGAATAAAAATAAAGATGATAAAGATAAATACAGAATAAATAATCTATATACATATATATATAAAACGATATATTGAATATATTGACATATTCATATATATATATGTGTAGTTGAAATTATGTTTTTTAATTTTTATTAATTTACTTTCAATTTTTACTATTTCACTAATATGTTTGAATGTCCCTCATTGATATTTTAACAAAAAATGGGGGATGGGTGAAAAAAGAGAAAAAAATCATGTTGTGATAAATTGTGTAAAAAATAAGAAAGGGAAATGGAGGACATGTGTGTGACTAGAATAGTGAGGTGATGAATATAGTGTGTGTATCTTCTAAGAGTTATTATCATTACTACATTAATTCTAAATAGATTCTTTCAGTGGAACCCATTTATAAAACTAAAATCGTGAGGTAAACCGCATAACATGTGTAAACCATGTGCTGTGCAAGTCATGCTAACACTGTGTGAATCTCTCTAAACAGGGAGATATGTGAAAACAAACTCAAATTTTAAAATAGTGTGTATATCATAAGAAATTATGATATATAGTGCACGTGGTGAGAATATTGTTATTGCAATTATATATCCATTTTCTGAAGTGATATTACAAATCATCTCCAAGGGGTCCTAAAGCTACTATTGTGTAAATCTTTAATGATGAATAGTGTTACAAATACATATAGGGTAATGGACATATATGTATATAGATTAATAGTCTGCATCATTATGATAGAGAGCCATTGTAATTACATTATTTGAAGGCCTGATAACTTCAGTATATTCTTTAAAAGAAAATCCCAAGGGGCGGAAAGGAGATTTTTATATATATAATATAATAACGTTAAATGCCAGGTTCCAGGTAAATGTGTATCCAGTTTACTATAATTGATGTTATATATTAGTAGGGAATCATTCATCCTAGAACTCAGGTAAATAGTTATATTCAGATTGATTTCTTATTAGTCAATACTATTAGTCAAATTGGTATATTTGAAATTACCTCCTAGATTTAAATTTTATGTAAATCCATATTGGGAGAAATATTTCGTGTATTAGATTACTGTGTCATAAGGGAATGGTCATACAGGGGGAAGGGAATCGTCATATTCTTCACATGTCTCTTACTCGACTACTGTGAAGACCCATCCACGATTAAAGGAGTACCAAAGGGAGAATTTTTACGAGTAAAAAGAAATTGTTCCAAGCCTCAAACCTATAAGAGCAGGTGTAAAGAACTCACCGACAGGTTCAAAGCAAGGGGATACAGTAGAAAGATGATTCAGGAAGCCAAGAAACAATCCCATCAAAGAACCAGAGACTCCCTCCTATTTACCAATCCAGTGGCTGTACAGAAGAAATCCGACAGCGATTGTGTGAGATTCATTGGAACCTTTAACTCTGAATGGAGACTTATTCTGCAAACCCTACAGAAACATTGGCATGTTCTCATGACAGACCCTGATTTATGCTCTATCTTGCCAGATAGAGTGCAGGCAAGTTGGAGAACGTCAAGAAGTATCAAAGATACTCTGGTCAAGAGCCACCTTAAAATCCCTAAGAGAAATGTTTATAACAAGACAGGCTCCTATAAATGTCATAATTGTAAAGCATGTACATACATGGTGGAGACTAAGTCTTTCGAAGACAAATTCCATAAGAAATGGCACATTAGAGACTACATTAATTGCAAAACCATGGGTGTCATATACCATCTGCGTTGTCCCTGTGGGAAAGCATACATAGGTAAAACAATTAGACCCCAGAAAAAGAGAGTTTTAGAACATGTAGGATCTATAAAAAATGCCCGTCAAGACCAGATGAAATTCAAGGCATTAACACCGGTTGCAAGACATTTCTTGCACTCTCACAACAGCTCTCCAAAAGATCTACAAGCATTTTCTTTGGAAAAAGTTAATCTTGGCATAAGAGGTGACAACTTAGACCAGGAACTACTTAAAAGGGAAACCAGATGGATCTTCCTTATGGATACAATGACACCTAAAGGAATTAATGAGAATAACAGCTATTTACCCTTTCTGTGAGGATATGAGGACATCTTTTTAAACATCTAGAGTGAACATATGGAGCAAAGATAAACCCAGGCCAGACTATTTAATCTCCATTGTTACTTTTCCTTATTCTCCCTGTCCTCCCTTATACCCGTTCAGATTAATTTACCCTCCTCTACACAACAACCTACACATTGTTATTGCTAGTATATACTGAAAATGTGTAATTCTCATGGGTCTTCACAGTAGTTGAGTAAGAGACATGTGAAGAATATGACGATTCCCTTCCCCCTGTATGACCATTCCCTTATGACACAGTAATCTAATACACAAAATATTTCTCCCAATATGGATTTACATAAAATTTAAATCTAGGAGGTAATTTCAAATATACCAATTTGACTAATAGTATTGACTAATAAGAAATCAATCTGAATATAACTATTTACCTGAGTTCTAGGATGAATGATTCCCTACTAATATATAACATCAATTATAGTAAACTGGATACACATTTACCTGGAACCTGGCATTTAACGTTATTATATTATATATATAAAAATCTCCTTTCCGCCCCTTGGGATTTTCTTTTAAAGAATATACTGAAGTTAGCAGGCCTTCAGATAATGTAATTACAATGGCTCTCTATCATAATGATGCAGACTATTAATCTATATACATATATGTCCATTACCCTATATGGATTTGTAACACTATTCATCATTAAAGATTTACACAATAGTAGCTTTAGGACCCCTTGGAGATGATTTGTAATATCACTTCAGAAAATGGATATATAATTGCAATAACAATATTCTCACCACGTGCACTATATATCATAATTTCTTATGATATACACACTATTTTAAAATTTGAGTTTGTTTTCACATATCTCCCTGTTTAGAGAGATTCACACAGTGTTAGCATGACTTGCACAGCACATGGTTTACACATGTTATGCGGTTTACCTCACGATTTTAATTTTATAAATGGGTTCCACTGAAAGAATCTATTTAGAATTAATGTAGTAATGATAATAACTCTTAGAAGATACACACACTATATTCATCACCTCACTATTCTAGTCACACACATGTCCTCCTTTTCCCTTTCTTATTTTTTACACAATTTATCACAACATGATTTTTTTCTCTTTTTTCACCCATCCCCCATTTTTTGTTAAAATATCAATGAGGGACATTCAAACATATAAGTGAAATAGTAAAAATTTAAAGTAAATTAATAAAAATTAAAAAACATAATTTCAACTACACATATATATATATGAATATGTCAATATATTCAATATATCGTTTTATATATATATGTATATAGATTATTTATTCTGTATTTATCTTTATCATCTTTATTTTTATTCATATTCATATCTCTAATACAGCATTTTTTTACATCTTTTTTATTTTACAAATTAATAAAAAAAAATTAATTTTATTTTTATTTTATTTTACATTTTATAATTATTTTTACTATATCCTTATCCAACTAAATTTATTCGTACTTAATAAATGATAAAGTCTAAAAACATTAAATGGGCAAAAGGGCACTATTATCTTATTTAATAATTTAATATACATTAATAATGTGCCTGCAACATAGATGTGTTAGTATGTTAACCAACGAGTGGAATTTTGTATAATCCGTGGACGGGATCGTTACCCGACAACCACATCAGCTGTAATATACGCATGGATCTACTGATATAATTGACGGCTTTTGGTTCAATGAATCCAGACGGAGAAGGATTCCACACTACAATGGCTCTTGGCGCCGATACAAGTTTTGAATATCTGCGGGACACGGTGATTGGCAGCGGACCAAATAAAAGGATCACACTTCCCCTGCCTCTGGTTACCCTGACGAAGCTTTTTGCGAAACGTACGTAGGACGGCACCGGCTGGGCGTCCTACATGTCTATTCTAAATGTCTAACTAAAAACTGATTCTAAAATCGGTGCTCATCGGTGCATATTAGTAAAATACATACGGGAAGGCACACGCGCTTTAATCACTAGCGCTCTGTGCAGTTTAACACAGTGTGTATGTGTGACCCCGGCGGCACCTTTATATTAGATATTTTGAAAAGCTAATACTAAAATCTATACCTTTATGTGCACGCCAGCAAATCACTTATGGGATGGCACACACGCCATAATCATTAACGCTCTGTACCGTATTATACAGTGTGGGGCTGTGACTACTAACTTAATCACGGCATACAGAATATATCTATTCTTATATATGAGTGTGAACTAATGGTATATTGCCTTACTAAATGCGGCAGCACTCTTATATTAGATACTAAAGGTATCCATATATATAAATAAACTGTAAATTAATTATGATTATGGAGACTTTTTGATAAATTATACATGCATACAATTTCTTTATGCAAATATATGATAAAATCTGATATGTATATATGTGCCAACAAGCCACCAGTATCAGTTAATGTGCAAACGAACATTCTTTGGTGATTATAACACACACACATTTGAGAGTGATCTGCAGCATTTCACTAATTAAATAGGCCTGCAGCATTTAAAATATATATACAATTTCTACCATCATTTATTTATGCTGACATAGGCCAAGCCTTTATATATACAAATTTAAAGGCCACCTAGAAATCTATATACTATAATATCATTGGCAATATAGGAACATACTGTATGATTTAACAATATTTCCCTGCAACCTGCTGGAGGTAAACCAGCAGTCATCTGCAAACACTCATTATAATAATCTGGGCAGTGTGCCAGAATCCTTTAGATGAGCCAGTATAACAACATTGTTACAGTTATTAATCTGGGAGAATCAAAGAGCAACATTAGTGTAATATTTCAGAGAAACCCAGAAGCAAATATCTGTTCCTCTATTACTGTAGCACTATTGTATTAGAAAATACTGTTACTAGTCAGATAAGACAATATACATCAGCTAGTAGACATAAAAGACGCCCAGCTGGGAGTTTTTAACCAATTTATTTCTGTTTTTCTTTATTATACACAGTCTTGTCTATTTTCGTATCACCTTATATTTTGTTTTGTTTTAATATTTCGCATTTAGTGCATCCAGGTAATTCTGGATGCAATAGTAGATTCAATCCAATTATTTTAAGGAAATAATAAAAGTTAATTCGTATAAAAAAAACGTATGTGCACCGGAGACAGATCTCTTTCTCTCTTCTTTCCTTTGTCTATAATAATGTTTAGATCTGTGGTAGCACCCCCTACTTATATACCCTTATAATAGAAAAATTAGTAATAGGGGTTTTCTCTCAAGCATATATTTTGTAACTCATAATAAATAAAATCAAGTTCATCTGAGTCTCCTGTGCAACAAATCTCCCTCTTCCCTTTTCCCTTTAATGTGATCGAATCCAGGCAGCATGCTGTATAGGTGATAACACAGTTCTGTCCTGTCCCTTTGCACTTACGCACTGAATCCAGAAACAGGCTGGCAAAAAGTACTCCTCATGAGCCAGCTGGGGCTGCGTCCGTTACAAACCTCCCCTACTTTTTCCAGCCGCTGCGATTCAGTGACAAGAGTAACCCATTTGGGATGGGCAGACATCACATCTGGTCCGCCTGGGTCAAACATGTGTGGGCTTACGTTTCCATCTGGCGGTGGAGGGTCTGGGCTTAGCAGTTCACAGTTTTTAAGACCCCCTCCAGTATCCCAGGTACTGGGTTTAAACAGCCTGATTGGTGGTTGGTAACCCCTATCATCAGTGGTGCTTCCCTCACCACCCTCCTTTTTGGATGACAACACTCCTTTTATCTTTGGTGCATCAGAGAGGAGAGTGATCTGCATCAACAAGATCTGGTCTCTGGGGTTCTCACTCTCCCTCCCCAACACTATATTCCCTGAGAACTTCACCTCCATCACCTCTGGTACATCTAGACAGTGGCTTACCTGACCCTCCCCCATTTTGAGTGATATTACTCCCTCTACTTCTGAGATATCACAGGGTAGCACAATCTGCACCACCAGGCTTGCATCAGGAAACCTGGCAGGGATAGTCAGTGGCTGGGGCTCCTCTTCTGCACTTAACCACTGGGCCAAATTTGGCTGCAGGGGAGCAGTGAGTATCTGTAATTCTTCTCCATGTGCTACCCCCTCAAAAGCCTCTATCCCCTCCCTTGGGTCTGAGATGTCTTCTACACCCTCAGTTGATAATTTCTGGGCCTCCACTTGCATAGTTAACTGGACAGCTGGTTCAGATGCCACTGGCAGACTAGACTTCACCTGCAGTGGTGAGTCCTCGGCCCTTATCAGCTCCTTGGTACCCTTGACACCAACATCTTCTTGGTACTGGCATTCATTCTCCAGTTCCTCATCTTCCATCACTGAAAATGGAAAGCTTGGAAGCTGCACTTCTCACAGGTCTATTGCTGTATCAAGCAGATCATGACACTGGGTCTTGTCCTCTGTGTGTGGTGCATTGAGCCCTCCCACCACAGGCACCTTAGCTGACTGGTTAGTCCTTTGTAAAGGAATGCTATAACTAAGCTGTTTCTGATATATTCCTTGCATAGGGTAGCACAGGGTAGCATTCACTGCACTTACCCGCACTGTATGGTCCAGACTCCATGTACGCCTTTCTGGTGATAACTGCCTCCTGGAGTGATCCACCACACCTTGCTCCCTGGTCTGTTCACGCCACCTTAGAGTGGATTCCATCAGCCGACTGCTCGAGCTCTCCATCCTCTGACCCAGTCGCTGGCTTGGCAAATCTCCTCCATGCAAAATTTCAGACACCAGGTTGCGTTGCTGGCCCATTTCCTGGGGCACATCCTGATCGGACAGGGGAGTCTGTAGAGTATTGGACACTGTAGGACTGTTGTCTGGTAATCCCAGCATCTACTTTATTACCCGCATTCGATCCTCGGGTGTTGCGCCATCTCCCAGCGCTTCTAGATGGGCCTGTAATACCTTCGGTGTCCTTTCAAACGTTTCTCCAACCTTCCCCTCTCCAAGGGCTTTCAGACGGAGTTGTACTAACCCTCGGGATCCTACCTCCGATCCTCCGCTCTCCCTGCGGTTATTGGCATCGAATGTCCCGGCTGAAGGTCTCAACCATTCCATCACTTGTTCCTCGTCGTCCGACTCCCCAGAGTCCTCCTCCTCATTATCAGGGTGTTCTCGATCCCATAGAACCAATCTTGCAATTAGGGATTCCTTTACATCTGTTACGGTCACCTTAATACCGCACGCTCGACAAACCATATGCAGGAATCTCTTGTTGAGGTTTTTGTACACCTCTGTTTCTGCCTCCATACTACTGACTTTCCAAACGTACCAACAACTTTTCAGCAAGATACCTGGCTACTGTGTGCCAAACTGTTTACAAGGCTCTTAGGTGTACTCTGCCAACACCTCTCGCAGCCTTACCCAGGGTAAACTGGGACTGAGTGACCCCACTGCTTGCCACCAATTGTGATGATACGGATTCTCAGATCACTCAGGTAAACAGTTTAGTAAAGTGGCAAATGCACTTTATTGTAAATATACACACACAGTACACAATAACATTAACAATTGTAAGCCAGGATGGTATCTTACTTACTAAGTCCCCACAGAAGTTTAGGATTACAGTCTCCTGATGTCACATGCCAGCAGTAGTTCTGTGTCCATAATGCATCCAGACACAATCCTTACTCAGCACACTGGAATCGCTATCCTACCAATAGCTTTTAGAAGCAATCCACCTCATTCCTCTCAGGTCAAAAACTCCACTCTCTCTCTCCCAATAGCCCCTGTTTGCTATTATAAGACCTTTGTCTTTCCTACCATAAAGCGACACCTTCTGGCTCTGTATTGAGTGGGTTACATTAAAGGGGCTGACTACAGAACACTTTCAGATAGACCTACTTTCACATGTCCAGGCATGTCCTCCAGGCCACAATAGATGTTAACTAAATTAACCTTACATAATTAATCTGATTGTGTAGCCTGGAATCCATTGTGTGGGGAAGAATGAGGGGAGGGGGTGTATGGACTGACATCTGAGACAGGCTGTATCTCCAACAGCAAACACACCGGTTATCAGAGCAGTCACATGGGGGGACATTATTTTATAAACTATAACACAATAACCAATACATTCATATATATACATCTTCATATGCATTCTGTACAATACATCCGTCTAGACATATTATTCCCTGATAAACACAAACACATATAAAAGAGGGATAATGTTTCACAATAATATGTGATGTCCATTTGTACAGTTCTATTGGGAATCCAGGCAGCATGCTGTATAGGTGATAACACAGTTCTGTCCTGTCCCTTTGCACTTATGCACTGAATCCAGAAACAGGCTGGCAAAAAGTACTCCCTGATGAGCCAGCTGGGGCTGCGTCCATTACATGGGGGACGTCATTGTTGGGGACTTCAATTACCCGGACATAAACTGGAACACCGAAACAGTAAATACAGCTAGGGGTAACAGGTTCTTAAACATGCTAAAAGATCATTACTTGTCCCAGGTAATTGAGGAGCCAACTAGGAAAGGGGCTATACTGGACCCAGTACTAACTAATAATGAGGAAATAATAACAAATACTAAAGTAGGGGAGACCCTAGGAAATAGTGATCACAATATGATCACATTCGATATCAGCTTTCAAAGACAACAATATAAGGGTTTAACTAAGATTTTTAACTTTAAGAAAGCAAATTTCACATTGCTGAAACATGCAATGAAGGAGATCAATTGGGAAATTGTATTTCATGGTAAGAATACTGCTGAAATGTTGGATGTTTTTACAACTGTGCTCAAAAAGTACACTAATTTATATATTCCCAATGTCGACAAAAACAGAAGTAAGAAATTCAAACTGATGTGGCTTAATAAGAAGGTCAAGGAACAAATGGATAAAAAGAGTTGTGCTTTCAAAGCATTTAAGTCTGACGGAAAGGTGGAATCATTCCAGTTCTACAAGGAATGTAACAAAAAATGCAAAAAAGCGATCAGAGCAGCTAAAATAGAAAACGAAAAACAAAGGAGAGTAAAACGAACCCCAAAAAGTTCTTTAAGTATATAAACGGTAAAAGGTTGAAAAAGGAGAATATTGGATGTCCTGATTAATGATGATAAGGAAAAAGTGGATTTATTTAATAAATTCTTTTCATCAGTATTCACGAAAGAGTACAGTTTGACGAGAGTAGAGCATGACATAAAAAATAATAATGACCCATTGCTTGGTACTTGCTTAAACAAGGGAGTAGTCTGGGAGAGACTAAGTAAAATTAAGATAAATAAATCTCCTTGGCCAGATGGACTCCACCCCAGGGTTCTTATGGAACTCAACATAGAGATATTGAAACCTCTATATTTGATCTTCAGTAAGTCAATTAGATCAGGAATGATACCAAAGGACTGGCGTATAGCAGAGGTAGTCCCAATATTTAAAAAGGGTATTAAAACGCTCCACAGGAACTATAGACTGGTTAGCTTGACATCTATAGTGTGGAAAATACTAGAAGGTAGATTAAGGGATAGCATACTAGAGTACTTGGATACCTCCAAGGTTATTACTAGGAATCAGCATGGAATTGTGAAAGACAGGTAATTTCAAACTAACTTAATAAGCTTCTACGAGAAAGTGAGCGATAATATTGATCAGGGTCAAGCAGTGGATGTGATCTTTTTAGACTTCGCTAAGGCCTTTGACAAAGTTCCACACAGGAGACTAATTCTCAAACTAAGAGAGCTTGGGGTAGGAAACACTATTTGTACTTAGGTGAGTAATTGGCTGTTTAATAGGGAACAATGAGTGGGGGTTAATGGGATGTACTCTGAACGGGCTTCAGTACTCAGTGGAATACCGCAGGGCTCAGTACTCGGGCCATTGCTGTTTAACCCATTCATTACTGACCTAGGAGAGGGACTGGAAAGCACAGTGTCAATTTTCGCAGATGATACTAAACTATGTAGAATAATTAATTCAGACAAGGATGTTGAGTCTCTACAGAATGACTTATCTAGACGTAAGGACTGGGCGGATAAATGGAGAATGAGGTTCAATATAGACCAATGTAAAGTTATGCACTTTGGGACTAAGAACAATCAGGCAGACTATAAACTAAATGGGGAAAATGTAGGAATAACAGTAGTTGAAAAAGATTTGGGGGTGCTCATCAAAAATAAACTTGGTAGCAGTATGCAATGTCAAAATGCATCAGCAAAGGCTAATAAGGTGTTATCATGCATAAAAAGGGGTAATGGAGACGTAATTAGAGGCCTTACTGTGTGGCATAATTTGTAAGGGGAATTATTGTGTATGGGGCATAAAATAGTGTCAAGGCCATAAGTGTGTGTGTGGCATAATGTGTAATGGGCATTACAGTGTATGGAATAATGTGTAATGGGCATTACAGTGTGTGGCATATCCCATAATGGGCATTACAGTGTTTGGAATAATGTGTAATGGACATTATGATGTGTGGCATAATGTGAAATGGGCATTATGGTATGTGGCATAATGTGTAATGGCTATAAGTGTGTGTGGTATATTGTGTAATGGGCATTACAGTGTGTGGCAGAATGTGTGATGGAAATTACTGTGTGTGGCACAATGTGTGATGGGCATTACTGTGTGTGGCATTAAGGGGCATTTTGGTGTGTGGCCTAATATGCAATGGGCATTACAGTGTGTGACATATTGCATAATGGGCATAATGGTGTGTGTCATAATGTGTAATGGGCATTATGGTTTGTGGCATAAGGTGTAATGGGCATTATTGTGTGTGGCATATTGTGTAAGGGACATTACTATAAGGAGCAAAAATCCCAAATAATGTAAGGGCATGAATCAAGATTTTTTATTCCTGTTGTGGACAATGTCTGGGCATGCAGGTTGCAAAACTGGAGTATAAGGTAATCTTTTCCGGCAAGGCCATGCCCCTTTCAGCAATTCCATGCCCCTTACAGTGAGTCCACACCCCCTTCTTTGAGGTATAAGAGACATGAGATTTGAGCTTCTAAACACCATTCAATTGGTTGGAAATTGATTGTGATGCCTTTAAACATTTCCAAAAGCATGCGGGGCAGTGGGGCTGTACAAATAATAGCTGTCTAAAGCTATGCTATGCTGTGCACCTACCTGTGGTATGCAAATCACCTCCTGACTGAGAGAACCCAGGAGTATCAATCAAAGCAACATCAGTAGCTTCATGAGGTACCCCGCAACCTACGCAGGCATAGGTTCTTTCATTGTTGGATAAACCTCAATTGTTGGTGAGGTCATATAGATGTTCTGCCTCTCACGTTCTAACATAATGATGCTGTATGACCTCATTAAGACTCAGCTTGAGCCAAACACTGTGCGGTCACATGCCATATCAGGCCTGCACAAACTGCTGTGTGCTTGCATTTCTTTGCTACTTGCTCCTTTCAGTCAGTTTCAGGTAGAGTACTAGGTATTTCCTAGCCTACCTTTAGCAGGCATGTGAGCCAAGTAATGCGGGCACTGATCCCCCTGTGCAACAATGACATCTGCTTTCCCAGCCAGGAGTCACAGTAGCATGAACTTAAGGTAACTTTCTATTGTTTCTCAGGCATGCCTAATATTCTGGGAGCTATAGATTGCTCAAGCATTGGGCTGAGACCATCCAGGAATACTACACATGTGTATACAAATAGGCATCATACCTATTCCAAGAATGTACAGGTTGTCTGTGATGAAAAACTAAAAATCACAAATGTGGGTCAAATGCCAGAGGTATGGTTGTTGGGTGAGTTACCTCTATGTGTTAATCAAGCAACTGATAGTAATTATTGTACCCTACTCATGCCGTCGCTGCCCTCCCCCATGCCCCCCCCCCCCCCCCCACCACCACCACCACCAAACATGTGATTTAAGATATGGCTATTGCTCCTGGTTTCTGACTCCATTGTCAGATCCGCAAAGTCCTGCTGAGTACAAGTATAACAAGGCACATATAGCCACCCAATTCATGACAAAATACACCTTTGGGCTAGTAAAAACGAGGTTGATAAATCAGGAGGCATATTATTATATCATCCGGCAAATGTTTCCAATATTGTGCTCTGCTGCTGTCTATTGCATAATCTCCCATTAAATCAACCACTCCCTCCAGATTATGTAATAAACAGTGAGCGTACAGAGGTTATGTTAACAACAATTGACTACAGTATGTGAGCACAGAAAGTGGAAGGCAGGCAGGAAGGCAGATTATGGCTGCATTTATTGCCAACTTTTTCAGCTGAAAGTATTTTTTTTATTACATACAGTATTTTTCAATTAAAGATTGCAGCACAAGTGCAGTTTGCTGGTAATCACTCCATTGTGTAAACATTTTCCATTGCATAAAATAGTTAATTAAGCCATAAGTGCAGGTCCTGCAGCCTAAGATAGATAGGCGTATCACCCTGGGTGCTATTTATGGAAGTGAGATTTTAGATGGGATGCAAGTGCCCAGTTCAGCACCATGCGCCCACCCAGAGATGTACCTGTGATGTGGTCCAGCCCTTGATTTAGCTCTAGTAATAGATAGGGTAAGAATAGCCCAGCCACAGATTACCTACAGATGTGTCCTAAACCATCTAGCCTCAATACGCCATGCAAGTTAGCTGTCAGGTCCCATGCAATTCTTGTAGCATCTTTTTTTGCTGTAAATGCATCTTTGTTGCAATGTGATGTGACTAGGATGCACCAGGAGACTATGCTGATTAATTTGCTATATGACATGTATCTGTGGGTGGTATTTAGGTTGCTGGCTGTTGGGATCCGGGCGCACAGTATACCAGCGCCAGAATCCCAACACCCGGCATACAAACACCTTTTCTCCCTCTTGAGAGTCTACGACCCCCATGGAGGGAGAATACATAGCGTGGCACGCGTAGCGCACAACCGTGCCCACAAGGGGCTCATTTGCACTCGCCCTGCTGTCAGTATGCCGGTGGTCAGGATTCCGACGCTGGTATGCTGGCCGCCAGGAGCCTGGCCGCCGGCATACCATACTACACCCGTATCTGGGTGTAACTGAGTCTCTATACTGTATGGAGCATAATGGAACTTGCCATGGAAAATATCTGCTAGCAGAGTCTCATGGGACCTGATGCACAGAAAGGGGTTGTTTGGTGCAACCGCAGCAGTGATCTATGAAGACACATCTGTACAAGTACTTTTTAAGCAGTCACTCAGCCTGAGGATCAACTGTCAGAATAAATAAATCCCATTCTGTCTGGGCCCGTTAACTGAATATGCAGCTCAGCCATCTGCTGAAGGACTTTGAATGTTGCCAGAACTATAGAGCTTTATTATGTGACTGCATAGAGGTTCTACTCCACAAACTTGGATTCAATACCTGATAAAGGGAGCCTACCTATAAACTTAATTTGCTGGTAGACAGGGTGGGAAAAAAATATAGTCTTAGAGGATGTCCTATTACAGACTAATCCAGGCTCCCTAATTTGCATAGACTGTACTTAGAAGCCCTCAGTGTTCCTAATTTGCATATAATTATTTGGCATTATCAATTTATATAGACTGCACTTAGAATGCATATGGGGTTCTTTACTGCATAGTCTGTACTCAAAATCCTTCACTGTTACTAATTTGCATAAGGTTGGTTGGCCCATCAGTACAATGTATTACTTGATAGAGAAATAAAGAGCTCAACCTTAAGATCCCATAGAGACTTAAAGTCGCCAATGCAGAGGAAGACTTTGGCACATGTTTTGTAACTTGCCTCAGTGTTTCTGATTTGCTTACACTGTGTCCAGAAGTATTCCGTGTTCATATTTTACAAAACATTGACACTATATACCAAAAAGTACAGATGTGTCATCTTCCAGCTTGGCCCACGATGCTTTCCTGGTTGCCTGGCGCAGCACAGTGTGTGGTAGTGGGGGCATGTGTATGCATGCTCCCACTGCCCATACAGCAGCTGGGGAAGTAGACAGTGGTGATAGCGAGAAGCCAAGCTTCTGCTACCCATAATATAATGGTCAAGCTGATGGAGGCATAGAAGTGAAGATAGCTGGGAGCCAGCTGACAGAGGTAGTGCTTCCGCTACCCATTGCTCCGAAAGGGGAGCCGGCAGCTGCAGGAAGCCACACTACTCATCATGGCAGTGTCAGTGTCAATATTTTTATTTTCCTTATCAAGTCCCCTTTTGGAGTCATGCGTAAATCTATGGCTCTGATGGTTTCTCTGCATAATATTACAAGAAATTTTAAAAAGAACTAGCTCCTCATCTAACATGACTATTTGATGCAATTTTAGAGAGTACCTCACTTCATCCCGGCATTGACTCTGGCAAATATCGTGGTAATCCCAAAACCTGATAGAGACCAAACCATTGTTCTAATTACAGACCAATTTCACTTCTAAACATGGACCTAAAACTTTATGCCAAAATTCTAGCTAATCGTTTGGGCCCCCTTCTCATGCATCTGGTCCATCAGGACCAAGTGGGATTCATTCCAGGCAGACAGGCCCCAGGCAACACTAGGAAATCTATAGACCTGGTTTATTCTATACAAGCGCAATGTCCCCTGTCTTATTTTATCGCTAGACACATAAAAAGCTTTCAACCACATCTCTTGGTCTTTTGCTTTTAGTGTAATTTGGGCAGTGGGCTTTTCTGGTAAATTTCTACATAGCATATCTGCCTTATATCACTCACCATCGGCCATAGTTACAGTTAACCAGGTCACCTCTCTTCCTTTCAGGATTGCCAAAGGGTTTCACCCCCCTCCCCCTTAATTTTTCCATTGGTCATGGAACCCCTGGATTCGAGGTAACAATAACATTGCTGTTGTAAGGGTTGATCTCTCAGAAAATAAAATTGCTCAGACGATGTTCTTATCTCATTGTCTAACCCGTTCCAATCCCTGTATCTTTTTTTCCTAAAATTGAGTTATATTCCCAATACTTATATAAGTTAAATGCTCACAAAAATGTAAACTTATGAAACGAGTGCAACCAAATCCTCCCTGCAAGAATCTTTCCATCTCAGCAGAAGATAAAGTATCTGGGAGTTTATCTCACCCACAGATATCATCAGTTCTTTCAAGCTAACTATCCTCTAGTCCTTTCTCAAATTAAATCTGACTTGGACTCATGGTCTAGCCACTTTATCTCCTGGATAGGTTGGGTAAACATTCTCCCTTGGCTCCTTTACCTTTTTCAGACTCACCTAATCTACAGTGTGTTCCACCATATGTATTTCAAGCCTTGCAATTTCACACCTCATGATTTATCTGGGTGGATAAGTATCCTCAAGTGTGGTTTAAGTTACTCCAACACCACACACAAAGTGGCAGACTTGGCATTCTGAACTTCAAGAACTATTATATGGCCATACATCTAGCTCTGTGTTATATATGGTGTAACCCTGATGCGTAAAAGGTTTGGTCACAGATTGCGGATAATGGATTGGGGTTGTCTACTGTCTCATTCCTCCTGTGGCTTCCCAGGCCACTATGCCCTAGACATACTGTATATCCTTTCACCTAATAGGAGCATATTCATTGACAGTCTGGGACTATGGAAATTGGAAATACCTAATTGCTACTATTCCTGTTCCAGTCATTCCAATTTTCCACATTCCTGACTTCCCACCAGGTGCCTTTATAAACTCATTCACTCCTTAGAAGTTAGGTGGTATTTGATATTTAAACAGAATTACACAAAATAATGACTACCCTGCATTTTCCGAAATCTAGGAATTTTTATCAATTCCTCCAGCTCAGACATTACCACTCTAAAGTCAAATATCGTCTTTCCCACAGACCCCTCATGACATTTAAAGCTCTTTGCCTTAATTAACTCTCAACTAAAAGTATATTCTCCTTTTTGTATTCATTGTTAATTGAGGTAGAACCCTCTTTGCGTGACTCTCATGAGAAGGCTTGGGAACTTTACCTAGAAGATGCCTTGGAAGATGAGGAGTGGTCAGAGATATGGTAAAATGCAGAAAAGTTAAATAGAATGTATAAAAGTTATTGTATACATGGTTTTATGTGTGCTTCCATCTGAGCAAAATATTCCCTGATATATCAGATAGATGCTGGAGGAGATGCATAACTGAATGCACCTTCCTCCACATTTGGTTGTTGTGTCTTAAACTCTCAATTCACTGGTGGAAAGTTACCAATCTCAACTCCCATGTCCTCCAAATCCCTATCCCATGTGAAACCAAGTATCTTCTCTTTCCCTTGGGTTTTCCAAAGGCACACAGACAAGAAACGTATACTGTACATTATATAGCTTCCAACCACTTGTCAAAAACCTGCTGCTTGGAAGCAATCTGTCTCCCCATGCCCCTCCCCCCTTCCCCTCGATAATAACTTGAATATGGTACAGACAATGTATGGAATATATGACTTGTATTATTAATAACGCCTCCCAATCCTTTGACAGGATTTGGGGCCTAGTTCACCTCACAAAACTCCCCTTCTTCATTTGAGATGGGTTGACTAACTCTATTATCTAGCTTGGAACCCATCGGCTCAATTCTCCTCTTCCTTCTTTCCCCCCTCCTAACTCTTTCTATGTCTAATCTTTTTCACCTCTCCTTGATTTGCGATTTGTCACACCATCACCTTCTCTTCTCCTTACTTCCTTTTTTTCTCCTCTCCTTTTATTAAAAACATTTAGTCACTATACTTTAAATGTTGGATTTTAAATGTCATCAATCAGATTTTTGTTTCTTTGACACATTGTTTTGTAGTGTTGTCCTCATGTACTGTGAACATTTAACCATGGTTTGGTACCATGGAGTCTATGTGACCCCACTCCTCTTTGACCCATGTTTTTTTAAACTATCATGATTAGTGGACTCCCCCTTTCACATATTTTTTCGTAAGGGCCTTCCTAACAATGTGGCGTGGCACTGGTTCGCTAGCTTTCGTGTCTTTCAGATTATTTTGTAGTTATGTGTTTTACGCTTGGGGTCAAATGTACCCCATAGTACCTTCAATGTAATATAAATAATTTTTAGTTGTTGTTATTTTAACTGAAAATGTGCCCACCATTTTACCTGTGGCACCCTCATCAGCTCTAAGCACCACCCAGCGCCATTCAGGACAAGGCAAGAGATGCTACATTTGTCCCTACAAAGGACAAGAAAATCAAATGCATTTGTAATGAGTGCAATAAATTTGTGTGCGACGAGCACAGCAAATAGTTGTGCAACCAATGCCAACAGCAAACATTAGGATACAGTGATATACTGTATATATAATCAGAAACTCACACAAGAAGTGTTGTGCAGTAATATTTGGATTTTGTAATACATTGTATATGCTTCTACTGTATATAAGCTATTTGAAAGTTCCTAAAACAAATACATCTCTGTTTGTCTAGATTTCAGAACAAATGTTTGTTGTATAATATTATTTGGAGAAAAATAAAATATTATAATAAACAGTGTTTTTATTCTGGTGATATAGTAAAAATTTTTTACCATGGGGTCAATTTAGTATTGGTATTTACTGTCAACGTAACTTTTTTCATGTTACCAGAGCAAGGTTAATAAACTTGTTTAAAAAAAAGTTATACTATTCAGTATTTAGCAAATTATAAGAATTCCCACATGATAAAAATTAACATAATTTAAGGGATTGGGATAAACTCCCTAATGGCCAACAACACTATAAAAAGTAACCCTCAATGCTGTTGGAAATAACAGCAACATCTACAATGGGTGTGAAGAGCCCCCCACCAGGTATGGATCCAACTCATTTATAAAACATCTATTATACTGTACATAGGGAGTATTTTTGTAGCTCATCTCACATACTGTTACTAATGTCATTATTTCCAGTATAATTTGGTTCTGTTAATAGAATTTTTTTTGTCTGCTTGGTAACAGAGATTTGGAAAGGTTAATTTTCCTTACATATTGAAATAATGAATACAAAAACACAAAACATTATAGAATCAGATACATACACTATCTGTTACTTGTTTATTATTTTTACAATTAGAGCACAATTTGAAAAAAAAAATTGTGATCAAGAAAGCTTAATTTACAATTTCACTTTTTTTCTTTACACATAATAATAGTAAACTAGTCCTTTTCAATTTGGTTCATTTATCAAAACATAACTTTGTTAAGACATACATGAACTATAGAAATATATTAATTTAAAATAATAATACAAATTACCTTTAATGTCTTTGCATGTCTGGGATATAATTGTGACACTGACATTATTACATTTAGGGCACCAGTGATTGCTGCACTGGGTATATTAACAAGAGGTATTTAGGTTCATCAGAAATATAATAGAGACACAAATAGCATGTCTTGTAAAAAATCTTCATTATAATTTATGATATTAATAATCATATTAATAATAAAGGCTGTTGAAAAAAATCACTAACCAAAAAACCTTGGCGCTGGTCTTATTCTGAATTAATAAATATCTATGGAAATTTTAGCAGCTAGTGGAAACATTTTGCCAACTTCTACTGGAGGAACAAACAAATAGAAAATATTCCATGCACTTAAATACTCCCAGTTATAGTCAGGTGCTCTAATCTTTCCGCGATATAAACAACACAGGACTTGTTATATAAAAATATTCTGTTTACTTGATATAGACAAACATACATATATAAAGCATACAAATAAATAAATATATATATATACATATATATATAACAAATATCAATCACATACTGTAACCATATACTGCATATGGCATTAAAATGCTTTTGAAGATATCTTTCTTACAGCGCTGTTGTAGAATATAATATCTTTATAAAGTGGCTTATTAGTGCAGATGATAACAAGGTTACTTTTTACTTGTAACCCTCCTTTGTACCCTAATAATACACTGAAGAGGTTACTATTTCAATTGAACAGAGTGCCTCCACCCAAGCAATATTTATTCCCCCTCCCCCGTTAGCTTGCTTGGGAAAGCCTTTACCAGTAATGATATATACATATACTGTATCCAGAGGGGTAATTGATAGAATTGTTTGTTTACCTTATTGTCACCTTATTTCTTGCAGGGGCTGTTCTTTCGTTTACCAAGGATGTTCTCCACTTCACCGGTAAGTATTTATTAATATAAATCACTTCATTTATAAATATTATTGTTTATTCACAAAGATGACAATATTTATTTAACTGAAACAATGCATATCATTACACTATGCTATACCATATCATTTCACTATACATAAAATATTACCGTGCATGCAATACAAAAAAAACTAGTTATTACTGAATGTTATAAAGCTAGGTTGTTAATCTTTATACAGTAACCTTATATTACCCACTGTATATTACCGTTCTCTGTTATGGTATACCATATGGTGATTGTTGGTGCACAGTTGGGGCCCAATATACTTTCTATCATACATATGCCTTTGTCGAAGTATAGTAACTTGAATCTATGTCCTTTTCCTGAATACAAGGTAATCTGTAGAGACACTTATGCTTTCCAATTTCCTCCGGAGTATCTTGTCTACATCTACTGATAGCAATATATTAGTGCAATAATGTATAAAGGTTGAGCTCCGCTCTGAGAGTTTTGTGTGGGTTGTCAGTCGTCAGAGAAAAGAAAAGTTACCAGTATCCCATCTGCCTCTTATGACACTCGGAATTTCCCTGGCATACTAAACTCCGTCTACATATAATGTTCCTTTGCTTTTGTATAGCATTCTTTACTCTCGTCCTCGCTATATAATATTCCACCTATATGGAGGATCTCTCGGTGGTCTCAAGTTAGCTATAGAAATGAGAGACCAAAGATGATGAACATTATATCACTAGTGCCAGGTTTAATAGATCCTCAAGTTAGAGTCTATCTCTGACACTCAACCTTATTGGGGATTTCACCGTGAGAGGATTCAATATTCTAAGCTAGTCCATATGGTGTCTGGGTATGCTCCTTCCCTTATCCGTGTTCTCCTTACTCACTGCTTTTAAGATGAACTTTAATATAAAGTGTTACAATGGTGTTTCCCATATAATATTGGTGAACCTTAGTCCATTTCCAGAAGATCTTTCTCCTCGATTATCACCTGCTATCAATCAATGCAGGCTCTCCTCCCCCATCTCTGGAGCAAAGTCCCCTGTCTTGAGGCTCTTCCTAAAAGTCACTCAACATAGTACACTGGCTGCAATTACCTCAGCATCCCCTTTATTCCTTAACAGAGCAGTGTGTCAACTGGCTGCAATTACTTTAGCATCCCCTTTATTCTTTAACGGAGCAGTGTGTCAACTGGCTGCAATTACTTCAGCATCCCCTTTATTCTTTAACGGAGCAGTGTGTCAACTGGCTGCAATTACTTTAGCATCCCCTTTATTCTTTAACGGAGCAGTGTGTCAACTGGCTGCAATTACTTCAGCATCCCCTTTATTCTTTAACGGAGCAGTGTGTCAACTGGCTGCAATGACCTCAGCTTCAGTATAGTCTAGGATAAGGCACTTGCCTATGCAGGGTGAGTCTGCTGCTGGAGGATATATAATTTAATGCACTATTCCTTTCAATGTGAGACCGCTGCTGAAGGGTATATTCGGATACACTATGCTATTTTCCCTTCATTGAACTGCCTTTCTATGTCTCAGTCTATGCTGGGCTGTAGTTGTCCTTATATGGTGGGTCGGAATATGCCTCCCCCTTCCTCCCTTGGTTACTCACTCACGGCTCCGGTTGGTCACACTCTCCGGGGCCGCCTCCCTGAAGGCGTACCTTGGGGCAGATTTACCCAGACTGTCCCGTCCGCTCTCCTCCGCAGCTCCGTCAGGGATATTCAGCTCCTTAAACCCCGGCGGTCTGTTTACCGCATTACAGCTCCGTCCCGTCACTCTCCTCTGACACCCGCAGCTCCGCTCTTTGTCTCGGGGGACGCACCGGAGGGCTCTGTAGCCGGACTACACCGCGCCTCAGGTACTCCACCTCCGCCTCACTGGGATCTCCTCAGAGTGCTCTTTCCGCGCGACCCCCTCTCCCGCTTCTCCCTCGCGCTCCCCTCACTGATCTCTCCATCCGGGCACACCATAGTCGGCACGAGGGCTTCTGGAAAAGTCTCTTTAGCCCTGCTCGTGCCAATGGGCCCCATTATCCAGAACCATATATACTATTTACATTACATCTTCCCACCAGCAACTCTCTACTTAGTACCAGTATTATATTAAACAGCTGGATTATATTTCATATAATTACACAAGCATTTACACAGCTGGAACATATTTTATATATTTACACATGCATTAAATACCTATTATATAGTGGTACCGATATATATATATATATATTTAATGTAGTTTTAAGATAACAGTTACCAGTTTGTATCTCCTTCTGAGCCTTTATTTATTTACAGGGCTACACTCTCCCCCTGGTGAGTACATTTACACTATGTTAAAGTTAATTGTATTTCACCACATACATATACATTCCAATGTTCATACTAAGTATTACCGATTACACTCCATCCAAAATATGGCCATGACATCACCATATGGGGGTGCAATACCAAGGGAATTTCAGTTGGGGTTCCTAACTGGTCATAGGTGAGTATTCTAGGGGCCCTCTTAACCCTTTGAGGCCTAGGTGACATAGGTGGTTGTTCGGGAATAACTCCTTCTCCCATATTATCCCCATGTATTTGTTCAGGAACTTCTGTTATTTCACATAGCGATTCCCTTCCATTACCATCATGGCTTCCAACACTCTCCTGTTCTGCCCCATTACATGAAGAGGTCATCTTTTCTTGTCCCCCGGGATATGACTCCAATACATGGGTTTCGGATCCCCACGGTTCACTATCCCAATAGTAATATCCGGCATTAGAATCATCTTCAATCTCCTCAGCTTCTTTTCTCTGACTCCGAAGGTTAACTTCCTGTGTACCAATGCTTTCAACTTCGGTATCTTCCATAGGACACGATACAGTATTTTCCCATCTAATGTCCTGAGCAATAGGGAGTAAATGTTTTCTATGGTAAGTGACCATATTTCCCTGTCCATTTGCTGGGGCTAGTTGGTATACCGGAATGTTAGGGAGCTGTTTCAATACGAGATAAGGAGTGGATTTCCATTTATACTGTAACTTTTGCTTTCGTGGTAACCCCAGAGCTCTAATCAGCACTCTGTCTCCAGGCTTTAAGATGTGTTCCTTAATATGTCGATCGAAATATTCTTTATTTCTGTCACACATTTTCCGGGCAGCACTTTCAGCGAGTTGATAGGCTTCTCGCAATTGTTGACGAAGTTGTCTAACATATTGGCTGTGAGATATCTTTGAACTAGAATTATTGCGAGTTCCTAAACAAATATCTATGGGCAATCTGGCCTCCCGACCGAACATGAGGTAATATGGGGTGTATCCGGTAGTGTCGTTCCGAGTGCAATTATAGGCATGCACTAAAGGAGCAATATATTTCCGCCAGTTGGATTTTCTTTTGGAGTCTAATGTACCCAACATGTTTAGTAATGTTCTGTTAAATCGCTCCGGCTGAGGGTCTCCTTGGGGATGATAAGGGGTAGTGCGTGATTTAGTTATACCACAGCAATGACACAGTTCTCGAATTACTTTACTCTCAAATTCTCGACCTTGATCGGAATGAATCCTTGCTGGCAACCCGTAATGTACAAAGAATTTCTCCCACAATGTTCTTGCAACAGTTATTGCAGTCTGGTTCACAGTTACGTAGGCTTGGGCATACCTTGTAAAATGGTCAGTTACTACCAGAATATGACAGTCTGATCTACTAGGGCCATCTAAGGTAAGGAAATTGATGCATACTAACTCCATAGGTCCCGTGCTGGTGATATTAACTAATGGAACGGTAGATATAGGTAGAGTTTTTCGGAGAATGCAATTCCCACATGTTCTACAGAATCGTTCTATATCCTGATTCATATGAGCCCAGAAAAAACGATCGGACACCAACCCCTGGGTTTTCTCATATCCAAGGTGGCCATGTTGATCATGCAATGCTTCTAGCACCATCTGTTTATACTTGGTTGGTAATACTATCTGCATTTTAGTACCTCCGTCCTTCTTGATTGCTTTCCGAAATAATACCCCATTCAGAATAGTTAACTTCCGGTACTGCCTCATCAATATTTGTGCCTTCCTTGGTAATTGAGAGCGATGTAACTGATAAGTATGATCTTCGATAATCCAAACAATAGGAAGAATATTGGGGTCATTTCGTTGTTCTTGAGCCAGTTGTTCGGAGGTTATTATCCCTAACCCCTGCAGTTCAACCCGTCCTAACCTACAATAGGAATGTGGAATAGCTATTTCAGAGGCTCCTATATCATATACCGCAGCCACTTCTTGATTTCTGGTGATACTAATATGTTGGCACAGTCCTTTTACTACCCCAGCGGGTACTTCAATCCAATCAGAGTTACCTCCTGGAGCTTCAGAGTGTGGCATCCTAGATAGAGCATCCGCATCCTGGTTATTAATACCTGGCCTATATTTGAGAGTGAAGTCATAGTTGGTAAGGGCTGCAAGCCATCGGTGTCCAGTGGCATCAAGTTTAGCGGAGGTCTGTACATAAGTAAGTGGATTGTTATCCGTCTGTACAATGAATTGAGCTCCATAAAGATAGTCATGCAATTTTTCGCTAACCACCCATTTTAATGCTAGAAATTCCAACTTGTGGACTGGATAATTTCTTTCACTACTGGAAATTCCTCTACTAACATAGGCAATGGGTCTCAACAGTTGCTCTTGTTTTTGGTATAACACCCCTCCAAGCCCGTCTAATGAGGCATCTATGTGTACTTCGTAAGGCAAATCAGGTATAGCATATGCCAACACAGGAGATTTAGTGAGGCGATCTTTCAGAGTAACAAAGGCTTCCTCACACTGGTCAGTCCACCTGTTTCCAAACAATTCTCTGGGCTTATGGTAAGACATATCTACCTCTGATTTCTTTCTTCGGTCTTTATTGACTGGCGGATATCCTCTTGTTAAATCTGTCAATGGTTTAGCGATTTTAGAATAGTGCTCTACGAACTTCCGGTAGTATCCACAGAAACCCAGAAAAGACCTCAGTTCTTTAAGGTTGGTGGGTCGGGGCCATTTCTTCACCGTGGCTACTTTATCTGGATCCGTAGATATCCCTTGCCGACTCACCACATGTCCCAAGTATTTGACTGAAGATCTACACAATTTACATTTTTCCGCTGACAGCTTTAACCCTCGGGCTCGCAGACGATCTAACACTTTCAGTAATCGTTCATTGTGTTCATCTAGATCTTTCCCAAACACGATAATATCGTCTAGGTACACTAATACTTCCCGGTAACACATGTCACCTACAGTTTGTTCCATGGTTCGTTGGAAAGTAGCCGGGGCTCCCTTGATTCCTTGGGGCATCTTTAAGAACTCATAGAACCCAATAGGGCAGATGAAAGCGGTTTTGGCCCTATCCTCCGTACTCATGGGGATCTGATAGTACCCGCATCGGAGATCAAGAACGGAGAACCACTGGCTCCCTTGAAGGCAATCCAAGGCCTCGTCTACTTTAGGTACTGTGTACTGATCAGGCACAGTTCTATTGTTCAGAGTACGATAGTCTATACATAGACGAATTTCTCCAGTCTTTTTCCGAGCAACCACAATAGGTGACGCATATTGACTCTCGGAATCAGCGATGACATTATTTTCCAACAAATTCCTAAGGTGGCTCCTGACGTCTTCGAAATCAGCCGGAGCTAATCTCCTGGATCTCTCTCGGAATGGAGTATTATTGGTCAATTTGATATGATGTTCAACACCCGTGGCAGTCCCTAGGTCCCAATCACTTTTGGAGAAAACATCTTCCCTTAACATGAGCTGTTCCATTAGCAGGTCTTTTCGTGTCTGATCAATATCACTCCCATGAAAACACTCTTCCAGATTCAATTGGTTGTAATTGAACGGAGACCCAGTAGACGAATGGGTAACCCTTCTATCAGGATGACTTTCCAAGAATTTACAGTAACCCATTTCTGGTTCTACCGATGGTCTTATCCCTTCATTATTTCCTTTATCTTGTTTATCACACCATCGCTTTAGATTTTTAAACATATTTGTATTAGTACCCACTATAGCAGACAAGTGGCCATTATGCCCAGGAGAATCAGGGCAAATCAGGGCCACCAATGGAATAGACTCATTAGGGGTAATTAGTCCAGGTTCCAAAGTAAGTTGTGTAACTATGTACCCCAAATACGGGTACTTCTGTTCACTGAGGCCCCACACTGTAAGACCGCTAAGAGCTTGAATGGGAACAGTTGACAGATTCTCCCGGTACCATGTTTCAAATACAATGGACACTTGTGACCCACTGTCCAACAACACCATACATTCCTGTCCATTTATTAGGGCTTTCACTAATGGTGCATGTCCCATGAGACTGTCTGGAATAGCCTCGGACCACTTGGCACTCCCCATAGCATGAACATTTATTGTTGGGGAGCCTGTGAGGGGTTCACAGAACTCCCGTTGGGGTTTTCCATCTGCTCATCTCTGGACCGGTGGTAAAACGGCATTCTTCCATTTCTCTCCATACCACTCATTGGGCATTCAAAAGATCTATGCCCTGGTTGTCCACAACTATAAGAGAGTATAGTCCCACGACTACCACTACCCCTTGTCCTTCCTCTGTTTGAGTCTGACGACCAGTAGTGCCTTGATGACGCTGTACTCTGTAAAGCAATCAATTGGTCTATTTTTTTATTTTGATCTTCCAGCAACTTAATCAATCGATCATCCATAACAGTGGGGGTGGGGGCAGGTATAGCAGGTATGATAGCTTTGACTCTCTTAATAGTCTTTTCTCGACTTTCGATTTGTACTTCCTCTAACTTGACCTCCTTCACAAGTTCCGTGAGACTGGGTGCTGGTCCTGACCGTCGGGTACAACGTAGTCTTTGTGCAACTGGATTAAGAGTGAGAGCTCCTTTCAGAACCTGTCGCATTCGTTGTTCATCTACAGCCTCCTTAACTATCCCCCCTTTCTCTACTATTTGATAAATCAATCGATCCACTCTATAAATATATTGAGTGAGAGTCTCCCCCGGCTCCTGATAGGTGCGATGTAATCTTGACATCAGATCCCCTACATCTTCCATGGTGCCATAAGAAAAATCCAAAGCTTCTAAATAATCTTTCAGAGTGGTGGTATATTTACTCCTTCTGGTGGCTTGAATCACTCTCATAGCAGGTCCCCGGAGACTTTCCACTATACGCTGTCGTTTGATATGCTCTGGACATTGCCACTCTTCAGAGTGCTGAATGGCAGCTTCTCTCCAAGTATCATAGGTTTCTTCACCAGCAGGTACAGGGGAAATACCAGAGAAAATCCTAAGTCTCCTATATCCCCCTTCATAATGCAACCTCTCCATCTGATTAACCATTTTATCCATCATTGTTTCCACCCCTTTCCCAGGAGATTCTTCCCTATCCTCTGTCCGATCTTCCCCACTATTGATATGAAAACAGTCTCCTGCAGCAGTGGTATCATTTCCTATCTCTTCTCCTGGGGTGGCTGCTTCTTCCATGCTTTCAGGCCACACTAGTTGAACTTTTCGCCCGGGGACATCTTCAACCACCACCATACGGGGTAGTAATGTGTTATCCAAAGGAAATCTATTACTAAGTAAGATAGCGAAAGTTTCTCCCTCTTGTCCTTTCCATCGATCAACCGTACATGGTTGACTAATACCATAAAGTTGCACAACAGCCCGAATGACTGCATCATCACTGGCAGATGAAAGTTTTCCAACTAGCCCGAAGCTGCATAAGGGTTCCACGCCCTTTTCTTTACACCACCTATAGATATCGGCGTTGGTAACTTCTTCCATGATGTATAGTTTCGGTATCAACCACTGAATCTCGGATATTGTAGGATCTCAGCAGTGCCTCCAAATGTAACCCTCCTTTGTACCCTAATAATACACTGAAGAGGTTACTATTTCAATTGAACAGAGTGCCTCCACCCAAGCAATATTTATTCCCCCCCCCCGTTAGCTTGCTTGGGAAAGCCTTTACCAGTAATGATATATACATATACTGTATCCAGAGGGGTAATTGATAGAATTGTTTGTTTACCTTATTGTCACCTTATTTCTTGCAGGGGCTGTTCTTTCGTTTACCAAGGATGTTCTCCACTTCACCGGTAAGTATTTATTAATATAAATCACTTCATATATAAATATTATTGTTTATTCTCAAAGATGACAATATTTATTTAACTGAAACAATGCATATCATTACACTATGCTATACCATATCATTTCACTATACATAAAATATTACCGTGCATGCAATACAAAAAAAACTAGTTATTACTGAATGTTATAAAGCTAGGTTGTTAATCTTTATACAGTAACCTTATATTACCCACTGTATATTACCGTTCTCTGTTATGGTATACCATATGGTGATTGTTGGTGCACAGTTGGGGCCCAATATACTTTCTATCATACATATGCCTTTGTCGAAGTATAGTAACTTGAATCTATGTCCTTTTCCTGAATACAAGGTAATCTGTAGAGACACTTATGCTTTCCAATTTCCTCCGGAGTATCTTGTCTACATCTACTGATAGCAATATATTAGTGCAATAATGTATAAAGGTTGAGCTCCGCTCTGAGAGTTTTGTGTGGGTTGTCAGTCGTCAGAGAAAAGAAAAGTTACCAGTATCCCATCTGCCTCTTATGACACTCGGAATTTCCCTGGCATACTAAACTCCGTCTACATATAATGTTCCTTTGCTTTTGTATAGCATTCTTTACTCTCGTCCTCGCTATATAATATTCCACCTATATGGAGGATCTCTCGGTGGTCTCAAGTTAGCTATAGAAATGAGAGACCAAAGATGATGAACATTATATCACTAGTGCCAGGTTTAATAGATCCTCAAGTTAGAGTCTATCTCTGACACTCAACCTTATTGGGGATTTCACCGTGAGAGGATTCAATATTCTAAGCTAGTCCATATGGTGTCTGGGTATGCTCCTTCCCTTATCCGTGTTCTCCTTACTTACTGCTTTTAAGATGAACTTTAATATAAAGTGTTACAATGGTGTTTCCCATATAATATTGGTGAACCTTAGTCCATTTCCAGAAGATCTTTCTCCTCGATTATCACCTGCTATCAATCAATGCAGGCTCTCCTCCCCCATCTCTGGAGCAAAGTCCCCTGTCTTGAGGCTCTTCCTAAAAGTCACTCAACATAGTACACTGGCTGCAATTACCTCAGCATCCCCTTTATTCCTTAACAGAGCAGTGTGTCAACTGGCTGCAATTACTTTAGCATCCCCTTTATTCTTTAACGGAGCAGTGTGTCAACTGGCTGCAATTACTTCAGCATCCCCTTTATTCTTTAACGGAGCAGTGTGTCAACTGGCTGCAATTACTTTAGCATCCCCTTTATTCTTTAACGGAGCAGTGTGTCAACTGGCTGCAATTACTTCAGCATCCCCTTTATTCTTTAACGGAGCAGTGTGTCAACTGGCTGCAATGACCTCAGCTTCAGTATAGTCTAGGATAAGGCACTTGCCTATGCAGGGTGAGTCTGCTGCTGGAGGATATATAATTTAATGCACTATTCCTTTCAATGTGAGACCGCTGCTGAAGGGTATATTCGGATACACTATGCTATTTTCCCTTCATTGAACTGCCCTTCTATGTCTCAGTCTATGCTGGGCTGTAGTTGTCCTTATATGGTGGGTCGGAATATGCCTCCCCCTTCCTCCCTTGGTTACTCACTCACGGCTCCGGTTGGTCACACACTCCGAGGCCGCCTCCCTGAAGGCGTACCTTGGGGCAGATTTACCCAGACTGTCCCGTCCGCTCTCCTCCGCAGCTCCGTCAGGGATATTCAGCTCCTTAAACCCCGGCGGTCTGTTTACCGCATTACAGCTCCGTCCCGTCACTCTCCTCTGACACCCGCAGCTCCGCTCTTTGTCTCGGGGGACGCACCGGAGGGCTCCGTAGCCGGACTACACCGCGCCTCAGGTACTCCACCTCTGCCTCACTGGGATCTCCTCAGAGTGCTCTTTCCGCGCGACCCCCTCTCCCGCTTCTCCCTCGCGCTCCCCTCACTGATCTCTCCATCCGGGCACACCATAGTCGGCACGAGGGCTTCTGGAAAAGTCTCTTTAGCCCTGCTCGTGCCAATGGGCCCCATTATCCAGAACCATATATACTATTTACATTACATCTTCCCACCAGCAACTCTCTACTTAGTACCAGTATTATATTAAACAGCTGGATTATATTTCATATAATTACACAAGCATTTACACAGCTGGAACATATTTTATATATTTACACATGCATTAAATACCTATTATATAGTGGTACCGATATATATATATATATATTTAATGTAGTTTTAAGATAACAGTTACCAGTTTGTATCTCCTTCTGAGCCTTTATTTATTTACAGGGCTACATACTTATAGGTGATATTAATAGAGGATGTAGTAATTTCGGTATTTACATGTGTAGAATGTTGACATGTTCACAATAATAACATCTGAACTGTCGTTTTAGGATAAGGGAGGTTAGGGATAGGCTTTGGGGGGGGGGTTAGGGTTAGGGGTTAGGAGTATACTCATTGCTGGAAGCGCTGCTGGATCTGCTGTAAATCATCATCACATGATCGCCAGACATGATAGACACTGCAGAAGCTGATGCTCTCGCCATACCAGGTAAGCTGCCAATAGACCACGGAGACACTTTGTCGCCATTCTAAACATATGGCTATTTCATCAGTGTCGACAAGATGAATTTTGACGAGGAGAAAATATCGTCATGCTGCATGTCGACATTCTCATGTCAACTATATGAATACATAAAACTGTTGGTTGGCTGGATGTTGTGAAAGGGGTTATTAACTTTGTTTTAATTTCAATTTGTCCACAGAACATTTTTATAAGACCATACAGTGAAATGAAGGGAGCGATAGCAAATGACACCTCACAGATTGTATTCCACATCCTGGCTTTCTCCACTTCAGAAAATGGGAGGATTATTTTTTATTAGCAGTTTTACTGATTTATCTGACAGTTCTTATTGGTAACCTTATTATTATTACACTGGTGTGTCTAGTGCCACAGCTGCAGACGTCCATGTACTTCTTCCTATGTAATCTGTCCATAATGGATATCTTCTATGTCTCCACTACTCTCCCCAAGCTGCTGTATATTTCTCTGACAGGGGACCACGCTGTGTCTTACACAGCCTGCATAGCCCAGTTATATTTCTTTATCTTTTTTGCTGATACAGAGAGTTTCCAATTAACAGCAATGGCCTTTGACCGCTATGTGGCAATTTGCTTCCCTCTACATTACTCACTCATTATGAGTAAACGAGTTTGTGCCTTATTAGCGTTTCCTGCGTGGTTTATGTCTGCCCTCAATGCATTAATGCTGACTTGTTTTGTAAGCGGTTTATCTTTCTTTAATTTCAATGAAATAAATAATTTCTTCTGTGACCTAAAAATCCTGATTATGGTCTCTTCTAGTAACACCACTTTCTTGACAAAATTTATTTTTATAGATGCCATATTAACAGGAGGCATTCCCGTTCTACTGATCTTGTCTTCCTACGCTTGCATCATTTCCACCATCCTTAAAATTGAGTCCTCGGTCGGGAGACGAAAGACGTTCTCAAGTTGTACTTCCCATATAACAATTGTTGTGTTGTACTACGGTTCAGGCATATGCGAGTACATACAGAATGACCCTGAGCAAGACAAAGTCCTCTCATTTATGTATACTACTATGGTTCCAGTGCTAAATCCACTGGTGTACAGTTTGAGGAATAAAGACATTCTAAGGGCTATGACAACAGCAATCCGTTGGAACAAGTCTAAACTATAAGGAGAAAGAAGCCAACATTTTGAAAGTGTATTAATTACTTATCAACTGTAAGCATGCTATTATAATAGCTAAACAGTAACCACTATTATAATTAGTTGTGTTATTTCTTGTATAAATAAGCTGGTATAATCAATTAACATAATAAGGTAATCAGTTTTGTTTTATAATTTGCATTATTCTGAAATCCATATATACTGAACAGTATGTGAGCCTAACAGATGCAACAATGTATCCAAAGCATATTTAATTATTGATTAAGGTTTTTGTATTGTTTATGCCTATAAACATAGGAAATGAGAGTAAAAAAAACCAGATTTTTTTTGTCTGTTATATGTGGGTTTTTTTGTTTAGTATTTATGTTTGTGTTCTGGAAGTTTGGGGGGGGGGGGGTTTATCAAAGCTTGGAGAGAAATAAAGTACTAACCAATCAGCTTCTGCCATTTTACAGGCAGTGTTTGAAAAAAGACAGGAGCTGATTGGTTGGCGCTTTATCTCTCTCTCTCTCTCTCTCTCTCTCTCTCTCTCTGAACTTTGATATATCTCTCCCTTTGTTTTTAATAATTTGGTTGTACATTCCATCATACACAATTAAAAGGGCCAAATCAGCAAGGTTTAAAGGAAAGTATGTTCTGGGGAAAAAAAGTTTTCTCTGGTGCTAAAATACATTGTAGAGGAGGGTAATAAAAACTCAAAGGAGAGTTATGGATTAACCATGCAATTATTTAGCCTGAAGTATATTTATTTATTTATTTATTTATTTATTTTATTTATTAACAGTTTCTTATATAGCGCAGCAAAATCTGTTAAGCTTTACAATTGGACACAATGATAAAACAAAACTGGGTAATAAACAAACAGTCATAGAGGTAGGAAGGCCCTGCTCGCAAGCATACAATCTATAGGGAAATAGGCATTGATACACAAGGAAAGGCACTATCTATTGCATATTTGTCCACCGGATTGCAAAGGTTATAGGTGGGTTGCATGATATCACATCACAGCAATGATGAACCATGGTCAGAAAGAAGGGAAAGTGAAGAAAGAGAAAATATGTGGAGGATATGTGCGGACTGCACTTTGGGGATATAATCGGATAGAAAAGCTTATGAAGATTGATTGAGTGGTTCTGGAATGTGATAAGCTAGCCTGAAGAGGTGAGTTTTCAGGGAACGTTTGAAGGTTTGGGACATGGGGAGAGTCTTATTGTGCGTGGTAGGGCATTCCACAGAGTGGTTGCAGCCCGAAGAAAGTCCTGCAATCGTGCATGGGATATGCTGATTAATGGACCCATTTCTTACTTATTTATACATAAATGAGCTGGAAGTAGAATGTCCATCCGTTATATATATAACATTTATTTATTTTGAGCAATAAATATTTACCCTTGGAAAATAATTCTCACATTTAGGACAATTATTAATTGAGGTTGGTCTTCAAAGTAGCAAAACAAAGTTTTTATAGTAGCATGAAAAGCAATATGCAACTCACTAAAACACAAGCAAACAACAAAAATAAAGGATAATAGAACAATGTACAAGGTCTCACTTATTTATTTCTGCAGTGAGTTTTGCTGAATCAATTCGCTTCCTCAGGCTGTCAGAGTTGATATATGAGTTGATATAATTTGGGAAGAAATGGCTGGAAATGATTGGTGTGAATGCCAAATTGCTTTCTCACAAATATTTAAAATGCTCGCTCTAATATATATTGCAGACGCCAGGCGCATCTTATTACCATATACGATAAAAGTGCTCTGTACATCGCAAAACACTGCATCCCATAAGAGAAAACAATACACCCACACATTATCTGAATTCCAAAGCTCATTGATGTATATATTTGTTATTAAATGGATATGGATTCAATATATTACACAGTACAGTATACCTATAGTTACAACTCATACAATAAGCAGTTAATACATACAGTTACATACAGTTACAGTTGCATACAGTTACAGGCCAGCAATATAATACTATTCCCTCAATGCTTATGTCTCTCTCTCTCTAAAATCATGCTGGGACTCCATCTTACGCTGAGACCAAAACAGGAACTGAGCTCCTGTGTGATCAGCAATGTGTTATCTAGTTTGGAGGAGGGCACTTACTCATTCATGATGAGTCACTAGTCTCTTTGTATATGCTAATCAGGTTCAGCCTTGAAGACATCCAAAGGGCTGGCCTGAGCTTCCTGTCCACTATCTGTTTGGAATATCTATTGTTCTAATAAAAGTGATTTTAGCTTTTATACATTTAATCATAATTAATTTGTTGCAATGTCCTACAACTTTATAACAAGTATTAAATGAATCTACACATCAATCTGGTTGCTTAAATACCAAATATGATAGGTGTATCTGGTTTCGTTCAAATAATACACATACATGACATTACTTCATTATATATCATTTTAAATCATCATGATGTCTGGCGCTTGATATTATTATAATTATGTACTGTATGAAATAAGTGTCGAATCCATCTCTGTGGCATGTCCATGTAAATGCGTGTGTTACCATATATTGCTGTGCTCGCTGCGCGTATTTGCAAGTATAATGACTCATATTGTGTGTAGTTTGTATGTTCTTTCTATGTAATATTTTTGACTTCGACAGTCCACCCTTTGGCAGCAAACCATAACTGCCATCAGTTATTAACATAAGTAAAAAAAATATTTCATACAATAATCGGTGACCTAGACACAAGTATGTATGCATTTCACAAATCAGACACTTGACTATATTTGGGGAAGACAGGGAGAAGGACGAGACATCCTCTATATGCACTCGGCGGTCACGGGGGCCACTGGTTGGGTGTGGGACAACATTCAACCTATAGAGTTTGCTGGGACAGTGCTCTGGCCTATAATGTCTGATTTGCGATGAACATTTCACACATACATGTACCTACATCTTTGTACACTGATGTTTGGATTCAATTGAGGTTCTGCTGGGTAGATGAAGAAGACACAAACAAATCGTGACAGTGACATATAAAATTTTAACATTGTTTCCATTTCTGGAACGTATGCTAGGTCTGTTTAATCATTGAACAAGGGTTATAAGTAGTGTACTTCCTAAATAACATAAACCTTCGGAGTTCGGGGAGAGCAACTCATAAACCTTTCTTCCACATATATTAATGAGATTTTTATCTGCAATGTGTGAATAGCCATTGTCTGATTGTTCCTAATTACCTCTGAACTCCATAACTACTAGAACTTTGATTTTTCTCTGACTTTAACAAACTGATCGGCTAATCCTGGCATCCTATAAGGAAATCACTCCTTCCTCCAGAACCAGTTCCAGTCCCACACTCGACTCCTCATAAAAATACCTCACAAAAATAGAATATCCTGAAAGAAAATGTTTGTCAGCGGGAAAGAGAGAAAAGAGAAATAGAACAAAACAACTCTTGTTCATAACAAATCAATTACAATGACTGGTCTTTCTGCAATCCTTTAGTACGCTCAGGTAGTGTTCAACAGTGCCGCCTCTCAGTCTTCACGGAACAGAGCCTCTGGTGATACCTTTGCGATTTCACTCCATTTACGAGTTCCTTCCGGACTACCGACTTTCCTGCAATGGGAATCGTGGACCCAAGTCTCTCTCTCAGCTACTTTCACTGGGATAGTGCTGTCAACAAAACTTGGTATGGTCCTTCCCACCTGTCTATTAGGCAACCTGAGCGTAAGAACAATCACACAGTCTATTGGTTCACAATCAAGACAGTTAGTATTTGGCATACCAGTAATCAACAGTTTCAAGTTCTTTTGTCAAGTTCTCAAATGCTGGCTCATCTCAACAAGGTACTGTACTGTCACCTCATTGATGCATCTCTGATCATTGTGCGGATCAATCATGACATGAGGTTGTCTTCCAAAAACAACCCAAAAAAGACACAAATACCAAAACAAAAACAAATTTCGAAGAGTGTGATTCGTTAAGTGAAGATCTGGGAGTGGTTCCAAAGCTACATAATACTAGTGGCAGTATTTATGATCACAATGGTACAATTTCAAGCTTTGCTCCTACTTCTAGGGGTACCATTATCTACACACAAATTTCTGCGCAATTTTTCTTTGCGGTAAACACAGCAGTATCCGTGGTGGCAGGAAATGCCTCTACCCAGTTTGAGAAAACATCAGTGCACACCAATACATAACAATAATTCCTAAAGGGTGTTAACTGTACATAGTCGATTTGTATTTCCTGAAAAGATCCATCTGCAGGAGGGATATGGGATGGCTCTTTTGATATTGCTTTACCAATATTCTTCCTCAAGCAAGCAAGACAGGTCATTGCTCTCTTACCTGCATGAGAATAGAATCCTGGCGCACACCAGTAGGCTCTCATCAGCCTGCACATACCCTCTTTGCCTAGATGAGTCAGACCGTGTGCCAGCTCAGCTAGACTTGGAAGGTATGCTCTGGGGTCTACTGGTTTACCGTGTCCACCTGCCCACAGTCCTGAGGACTCCTGGCCATACCCCTTTGTCCTCCAGACTGCCTTTTCCTGTAGGGAACACAATTTTTTTCATTTTAATTTACTATCGTGTGTTTGCAATGTAGAGTACCATGAGCATAACTCAAAAAAATAAAAAAGAAACAAGGAGAGAGAGAAGAAGAAAATGAAAAAGAAAATGTCAGGTTTGCCATTCATCAACAGGCATATCAGTGTCTATACAAAATTTCCCTTCACCAGTATTCCCATTCTCCACCCTTTGTGCATGACAAGGCACACTGCAGTAATACTGGTGTTATCGTGCTGTTGAGATATACTGGGTTTGGGCAGAACTCTGAAGGACCTAGGCATGTGGAGTTTGGACTGTACTTGGGTCCATGTATTGTACCACCCTGTGTGCACGCAAAAGATGAAAAGGAAACTGTAGAGAAACAGAATAGAGGTTGTTGACAGAGGAGTTTGTAGAGGTGAAGAAGATTTTATAAAAATTTGACAAATGGTTTGGGCACTATGGGGAAGTGATTCTCTACTTGGTCTACTCCCCTTAAAAAAATTCTGTGTTTATCGTATCGCTATTGGGACTATCCCAGCCATCAATCCAGTGTCCTGTCCATCCTAAGTTCATAGGGAACCCGGTATCTGTGAGATAATTTCCTCTACCTGTGGTGGACATGCATCTAGAACAGTAGAATGCGACATTAGTCTTCGTGGGTGTCTAACATACTTTGTACTTCCTGAGCAGGAGCATAGTATATGTATATCATATCTAACAAAATTAAGTTAATCAGGGGCCATTTCTGCTAGGAAAAAGAAGCAAAAGTTTAGAGGCCCCATCTTAACCCCAGCAAGTTTTGTCAAAGGGTAACGTTGCATTTATTTTGTTCTTCCCATTAGCCGAATCTGTGTTTTCTATATGGCTTATGATTCCTTACTATATGTCCATTGGTCCCGTCTATGTGTTTAATAATGTGGCTTGTGTTTTCTGTCTAGGGGATCTATATTGACTATGTGTCCTACTACTCCTACAATCTCTGGCAAAATGCCCTTCCTTCCTACAAGTGTAACATATTATTGACCATTAGGGATCTGGGATTTGGACTGATGGGTCTTTCCTGTATGTGCCAGTATACTTACCGTCCTCAACCTTTCCACCTGTTGTTCTCTGCGCCTAGCACTATTCTTGTGATGTTCAACAGCACACTATCTAAGATTAGCTACTGTGACCCCTTTCCAATTTTGCAAAGAAGTCTGCACCCTGACACTCAATGCCTTATTGAGCCCGTCCATTTGCACAGAGACAGCCACCTCCCATTTGCCGAATTAGTGTTTACCAGTGATCTTATCCAGATGGAGAGTTTTCTATTACTGCAAGAGACGAAAAAAAAAAAAAGATTAACAAGATTCTAGGTCATGCGAAGTATTCATTCAATCCTTCTCATCCCGTATTAAGGGTCTGTACATGGTCCAACAAACATTTCTGAGCTCATCTTGACTAGGGGCATTACTAGGAATGAATACTTCTTATATGGTAACTGAAAGAAAAACCCTGTGGTTACCTTGTCTCTGTCCGCTTTCCTACTGGCAAATACTAATGTGCGGACAGGTTTTTCTCCATTTCTGATGTTACTTTCTTGATTTTTTTGTTTTATTTTTTGGGTTTTACTATATATGTACAAGAATGATACCATACTTACCTGTTCCACTGGTCTCATCCACTTCCCTCACAGGCTACTGCTCTTCTTTTACCGGTTGGATACTCCTCTGGGTACATGAGAAATGGCTGAAAACAATCAGGTCACCTTCTCCTCCTAAATAAAACTTCAACATTCATTAGTACAT
The DNA here is from genome assembly GCF_028390025.1 of Pseudophryne corroboree. Taxonomy (NCBI): domain Eukaryota; kingdom Metazoa; phylum Chordata; class Amphibia; order Anura; family Myobatrachidae; genus Pseudophryne; species Pseudophryne corroboree. The sequence continues at coordinate 128,022,772 of NC_086449.1, read as the reverse complement.
ATATAGGTTACAGTCATATTTTTCATATTTTTATTATTTTCTATAGTTTGTATGCTGGCCGTAACTGCTTCAACATCTACATAAGGCGGTGTACTTGCATTCTCTTTTTTTCTTCCTACTTGTTTATTGTTGCTACAAGTTCAAACAGTTCTTATATTTCCATTCTTGTCTTATATGACTTTGGTTAGACATACCACCGGCAATACTTTAGGATCAAACTCACCAACCCCTCTTGCTGCCACAGGTTTAAACAATTTGTATGTATGACCCTTTGTTTTCGGGATTTTATCAGACATATTCTTATTCTTAAGTTCTGCAATACCTCTGGTTCAAAGCTGCTCACCTAAGGGAATGGTACCCTCTTTGTCAGTCATACATAACCATTCATTGCAAAAAGCCTCCGTGTGTCAACTATACTTTTCACAAATAATAAACCTTGCTGACCCTCTCGGTCGCAATTCTGATCTTCTCGGTCCCGAGTCTGACCTTCTCGGTCCCAACTCTTCATCAGCCTGAACTCTAGCTACCAAACGCCCACTGCTTGTGCAATTGGATCCCATCGCGGACTTTTTGCCAATAAACGTAATCCCTAATGCACACCGCAAATAGACGGTGAAAGACACCTAGCGCTTTCACTCGCTCCTTCTCTGCTGAGTACCACGACTCACTCCAATAGTGAACACCACGTACCCAGTGAGGCCCTATCGGTTTCTATTTACTGGAAGTGTTAGGAGTGACTTACCTTTTCCAGTAAATATCTGCCGCTGGAGATTTTTCTGAGAGAGACCAGCGAATACTCCCTATACACTTTTTATACATAAATCATGCTTGCTTATGATCTATACAGCGCTAATGATACCGTACAGGTACTTGTTACCTATCTGCCGTACAACCACGGGTCAATGTACAAACTGTGACCCTCAGCTCGGAGCGTAACAAAAAACCTTTTTACTTCAATACTACACAATGCACAATTCCCTATTATGCTCCTCTGCAAATCTCCTCACTATTTGCTTATAAAACCTTATACTAACGTGAGTCAGCCGCCTCACGCCACCAAGCCTCCACTTACTTGATGTACCACACTACGGGATCCCGAATTCCCTGGGTGCAATATCCACTCACTCCTACGTTCACTCACTCAAATACACTTTGGTTTTTCTGTACAGAAAATTTCAATTCATTCAGATAGGCAGCTTTACCCCAGAGGCAATACAGTTTAAACAAAAGTTTTATACTAATCTGCTTTAGAAACCGGGTAGTTTTGTTCTATTGTATTAAATGTCTACTATCCCACCTTTGAACTAAATGACACTATTGTATAATTTGTACTTAGCGCCCGCATTCTTACGCACTTTGCGTAAACACACGACCGTGCGTGTCTCTTACGCTGCGTGCGTGCTGTACTTTGTCCGAGACACGTGTACAAAACCCTGCGTCCGCAATAAAACAAATCACACAGCTCTATAAATGTGAACAATACTAATTACTATTGCCCACTAGACACAACTTGTTCTGTATAAACTTTTATGCAGACCTGCATTTGTGTCTTTACACTTACTTCCTTAAAATACTGTTATTTCAAATTTACCTATATAGCAACAAATGTATCCTATTTCACACAGATCTATAATGACTCTAGCAATAATCAATAATTTAAATGATATGATTCAGATTGGATAGCTATCTTGCAGAACAGACACTGATATAAATATACACATAATTATAATAATATTATATATATGTACCATTCACTGGTCTCCTATGAGACACCTTACCTCTTATTTGCATATCAAAGCTATTTGCTGTTCCACTTCTAAAAAAAGCAGTTACACAGGTCAATTTGAATTTCAATGGCTATCTTCCCTAGTAAGCAGATTCTACAAGGAAAAAAACCAAAACCAACTCTTTCTTTCCTTTTTCTATCTATGTGCAATTTTTTTTTACCAAGCCAAGAATTTATCTTACCATTTACTCTCACTAGGCCCAACTGAAACTATTTGTAATTGACTATGGCATGGGTTAAATAAATGCATTGGTAACTCATAAATGGTGTTTGATGTGACCAAGGAAACTAATTTTTCTGAGCAGACTGAAAATCAGCTATTTAGAAAATGACTTTCCTAAAATGGCCACTGCTCCTCCCCCTTCCACATCCATGAGGTTTACACAAAATGGTGGACAGGCCATGTGGTTAGTCCAAAATGGAGGACAGACCATGCGGCTTCCTTTGTCACAAAGAAATCACACATTATACAAGCACCAGAAGTTATTTTAGGCCTGAGTTAAAAAAAAACCTATATCAAGGCTATGCAGCATCTTTTAAATGTACTTTTAACCCTACTTAACAGATAAACAATCCAATTTGAATCAAACACAATATGACTTATTTGAACTTTGTTTTGCAACAATAAAAATACATTTTAGCATCTTAAATATTATGAGAAACGCATTGCCCCTTGAAATTTTATATCATTGGCTTACTGATATCACAACAATACACGTGGATGTTATTTTCAACAGCGTCACGATGCGTCCATCGGAGCCGGTCGATTACAGCTGCGTTTGTAATGTACAGTGCATCATTAAGACCCTGATATCCCGGACGAGCCCCCATCTGTGAATGCCAAATTGCTTTCTCACAAATATTTAAAATGCCTGCTCTAATATATATTGCAGACGCCAGGCACATCTTATTACCATATACGATAAAAGTGTGCTGTACATCACAAAACACTGCATCCCATAAGAGAAAACAATACACCCACACATTATCTGAGTTCCAAAGCTCATTGATGTATATATTTGTTATTAAAAGGATATGGATTCAATATATTATAATGTACAGTATACCTATAGTTACAACTCATACAGTAAGCAGTTAATACATACAGTTACATACAGTTACAGTTACATACAGTTACAGGCCAGCAATACAATGCCATTCCCTCAATGCTTATGTCTCTCTCTCTCTAAAATCATGCTGGGACTCCATCTTATGCTGAGACCAAAACAGGAACTGAGCTCCTGTGTGATCAGCAATGTGTTATCTAGTTTGGGGGAGGGAACTTACTCATAAATGATGAGTCACTAGTCTCTTTGTATATTCTAATCAGGTTCAGCCTTGAAGACATCCAAAGGGCTGGCCTGCGCTTCCTGTCCACTATCTGTTTGGAATATCTATTGTTCTATTAAAAGTGATTTTAGCTTTTATACATTTAATCATAATTATTTGTTGCAATGTCCTACAACTTTATAACAAGTATCAAATTAATCTACACATTAGTATGGTTGCTTAAATACCAAATATGACAGGTGTATCTGGTTTCGTTCAAATAATACACATACATGACATTACTTCATTATAAATAATTTTAAATCATCATGATGTCTGGCGCTTGATATTATTATAATTATGTACTGTATGAAATAAGTGTCGAATCCATCTCTGTGGCATGTCCATGTAAATGCGTGTGTTACCATATATTGCGGTGCTCGCTGCGCATATTTGCAAGTATAGCGACTCATAATGTGTGTAGTTTGTATGTCCTTTCTAGGTAATATTTTTGACTTCGACATTGGGTAGTCAGAGGTACTAGTGGATTCTAGACTGGTCAGGGTAGCCACAGGAAGCAATTGATTCTGTGAAATGTATTGCAACTTGCCATAGTTATTAATTTTTGTTTTATGTACAGTTTTTAATGATTACATATTCCTTTTTTCCATGCTATTCTAAAAACGTTGTTTTTGATACTGTGAAGATTAACCTTCTCCAATAATTGTCCAAAATTGTCAGACAGATTCTCCAGGATATATTGGCAGGATTCTTAAACACTTACAGGCTGGTAGTGGGTGCTGTTTTCTGGGTTCCAGCATAATGTCCCATGATCTTCTTCTCTACTACGCTCTGGGAGTGTTTGTCAGCCTTCTGTCCAGTGCTCCTGCATGGCGTCCATCCCAGCATATCCACATCTCCACCACGTTTCCTCCCACTGGCTCCATCCACTGGGTGATGCCATCTTGGTCCCAGTCAGCTGAGTGCACATGGACTAATTGGATCGCAATCTCCGACCAGCTGACCATGTCCACCAATGGGATGCAAGCAAGGGGGATAAATGCCAGCTTCTGACACTCAGTAGGCACCTTCTAACACTGTGGCTCCAGTTACCAGGTCTCCCTGTGTATCTTCATCTCAGTGTAAGCTTGTTGTCCAGCTAGAGTAACTATGCCTTGTACTAAGCCCTACTGATTCAATCCTGGTTCCATTGTGCTACGCTATTCTAGTCCAGCCCAGATCCATTGTACAAAGTCATACAAGTTGAAGCCCAGATTCATTGTGCCAAGCTATTCTGGTTCAGCCAGGATCCATTGTGCTAAGCCATACCAGTCCAAGCCTAGATCCATTGTGTCAAGCCATACTGGTTTAAGCCTGGTTCCATTGTGCCAAGCCATGCTGGCCCAAGCCCGGTTCCATTGTGCTAAGCCATAATGGTTCATCACCAGTGTAATTGTACCAAGCCATACTGATTCAAGCCCAGTTCTGTTGTACCAAGTTATACCAGTTCAAGCCCGGTTCCATTGTGCCATGCTGTTCCGGTCCAGACTGGATCCATGCTATTAAGCTATTCCAAATCAGCTCAGATCCAATGTGCCAAGCTACTTCAGTTCAGTTCAGATCCAGTGTTCTAGTTGTTTCAGTTACAGACACTGTGTATATCCCATGTCTTGTATAAGGGATATACACAGCCTGCTCCAGTCCTGTGCTCATTATCATGCCAGTACCATAATCTAATGAAGTAGCAGATTCGTTCAAGATAAAGTTTAGTCCAAGTATCTCTTAGCCTAAATTCCGGTCTTCTATGAAGAGGAATTAACTATGCTCGCCTAGTTTCATACATGCTAAACACCCAAATCAGACTAGATCTCTCCAAACCAAACATATTTCTGAAAACATGACATACAGTACCTGTATATATTTGTTTATTATGAGAATTTGATTTGAAATCTTATAGTATGTTTAATTTTTAATCAAAATAAAGGAATTTATTGTTATGCTGGATGGACAGTCTTCTGCTTTGAGCTTATTTATGAACAAATGACTAAGGAATTGGTCTATTGATCATTAATTAAAATAAATATTTATATTGGATAACCCACAAATTACCTTTGAGTTTTAATCTACTATCCAAAGTACTTTAGCACCAGAATTTTTTTTTTCTACTTTTGAATTTGAGATTTGTTGTAAAGCTCCATATAATCAGGCCGCAGGCAGAGGTACCCCTTTTAGCCCCAACTAAACCCTCTCCAAAATAAAAGTGTGATAAGCAATTTATTTGTTACTAGCTGAATACCCTGCTTCGCTACGGAATTTAAAAAATAATGCCAATGTTTGTCAGGCCGCACCTCTGGGCTTCCCCAGATTGATGCTGTCAAAATACTAGGCCTGAGGAGAATAAACCGCCTCCTTCTTTGCCCCGTCCCGCCTCTGATGCTGCCCTGCTCTTTGCTGTAAATGTTGGGATGACAGGCCAAGCTCCACCCACTGCATGCTTAATATGTTAGGTTTGCAGGCTGACTCCGCTGTTAGATTCCTCTTCACCTCCCGGCACTGTGTTTCAGTCCCGTTGTTTTGCCCATTGGTCCTTTGCAGGCGCCGTATGCAATAATGTACGGGACCTGTAACCTCCCCTCGTTCAGTTACTGCACTTTTGCCTGGCTGATTACAGCTCCCATCCACAACGGCAAGTCCTGAGTGACTGCAATGGAGGAGCAGCGCGGCATCAGTTAGTTCATGCCGCGGAAAGCAACGGAACAGAATGGCAGCAGTGAGAGGGGAGGAGGAATCTAACAGTGGAGATAAGAACAGAGCAGTAAGATGCTAATAGCACAGCGGAACAGCTTGGTAAATCTTGCCCTTAGCATGCAGATACTTAGCCTATATGTTAACGTACAGTCTAAGGAATATATCAATTTTCAAAATGCGATAAGCTTAGCTATCCAGAAAACTATGAATTTGACACTGCTGTCAGTCATTTTGGACATTTTATGTTTCACCCGTTCTCACCCCCAATGCTGACGGGGGCTGAACTTGGACTTAAACGGCATCAGGAGTGTCACGCTATTCATCACCGCGACCCTGAAAACGATGGATTTTTACATGTCATCCCCACCCTTAGGGGTGCTAAGTCATATGTGTACCAAGTTTGGTGTCACTATTCATGACTCCCTAAACTATGGATTTTTACAGGTCACCCCCTTCCCACCCCCACTCCTAGGGGTGCTAGGGGTGTCTTACCCCCACAGTATTTGTTCCAAGATTGTAAGTCATATGTGTACCAAGTTTGGTGTAAATTGCTCCAGGCATTCCAGAGTTATGCTGGAACATACACATACACACATAGATCCATTTATATATATATATATATATATATATATATATACATATAGATTAGAGATGAGCGGGTTTGGTTCTCAGAGAACTGAACCTTACCAGACTTCATGCTCCGAGCCTGGTTCCAAGTCAGGCTCAGGTTTTCCCGCCTGACTCGGAAACCAGAACGAGGCAAAACGTCATCATCCCGCTGTCGGATTCTCGCTGGGTTTGGATTCCATATTAGGGTCCGCGTGTCGCCGCCATTTTCACTTCGGCATTGGAGAGTGTAGAGCGAGGACGTGTCTCCATTCTCTCAGTGTCCTCAGTGTCCGTGTCTTGTGCTGCATCTGTCCAGTCACAGTGGTTATGTCCTCTGCTGCCATATGCCCAGTGCTGCTGTATAATAACAAGTTCCTTACAGTGTTGCTGTGTTGTCCTGCATTAGACCAGTGCTGTATAGGGTGCTGTGTTGTGCTGCATCAGTTCAGTGGTGGTGTATTGCGCTGCATCAGTCCAGTCACAGTGGTGGTGTCCTCTGCTACCATATGTCAAGTGCTGCTATATAATAACAAGTTCCTTACAGTGTTGCTGTTTTGTCCTGCATTAGACCAGTGGTAGTGTCCTGTGCATCAGTCAGTCCAGTGACCAGTCACAGTGGTGTCCTCTGCTGCCATATGTCCAGTGCTGCTGTATAATAAGTCCCTTACAGTGTTGCTGTATTGTCCTGCATCAGAGGGTGCAGCAAGTGAGAAGGAGGTGCGAAACATCTGCAAGGAGGAGTAGCGGAGTCGCAGGAGAGGGACCACTGAGATAGGTATTGATTACCTACTTTATCATGTATGTGATTGAATTGGCTATTTCTGCTGTGTTGTGAATATTGATTTTCTCCACAGCTAGGTCATAGTCAATATCATATTGCATTGTTTGTATTCATTTCTTGCATTTTTTTGTATTATTCTGCATTGTTCTTTGGAAGTTAATAGGGTGTTGAGTTGTCAAGCAAATGGGAGGGGCCGAGTTTGAGAGTCTCACTTAGTGCATGTTGTGCATATTGATTTTCTCCACAGCTAGGTCATAGTCAATATCATATTGCATTGTTTGTATTCATTTCTTGCATTTTTTTTGTATTATTCTGCATTGTTCTTTGGAAGTTAATAGGGTGTTGAGTTGTCAAGCAAATGGGAGGGTCCGAGTTTGAGAGTCTCACTTAGTGCATGTTGTGCAAGATGTATGCACACCTGGAGCAACCGTCCCAGGGGAATACATCTGTGCAAGATGTGTGCGAACGCTTGCCCTGGAAGCCCAGGTAACTGATCTAGAGCAAACCGTTACATGGCTGAGGGAGATTCACATTCTCGAGCAAAGTTTAGAATGGTGGAGGAGTTGCAGGGGGGGGACACCGGTAGATGAGGATAATCAGGTAGCTAGCTGGGTCACTGTAAGAAGTAAGAAAAAGAGGGGGAGGTAAGACATCTCCGAACTATCAAACCCGAACAAATTTGCCCGATTGGACAAAGATTTGGTGGATAATAGCGAGGAAATGACGGAGCTGGAGGAGACTGTTCCCTCTAGCAACCAGAGGAGAGGTACCTCTGGCTCGATTGTGATGAAAGAGAGAGAGGTACCCAGGCAAATCGTGGTGGTAGGGGACTCTATCGTCAGGAAGACAGATAGGGCAATCTGGTACTGGTATCGTGATCGCCGTACGGTCTGTTGTCTCCTGGGTGCTCGGGTGCGGCACATCACGGACCGGATAGATAGATTGTTGGAAGGGGCTGGGAATGACTCGATGATCTTGGTGCACATTGGCACCAATGACAAAGTTAGTGGTAGGTGGGATGTCCTTAAGAAAGATTATAGGGATTTAGGCCAGAAACTAAAGGCAAGGACAGCTAAGGTAATATTTTCCGAAATACTACCTGTGCCACGCCCTAGCCCAGGGAGGCAGAGGGAGACTAGGGAGGTAAATGTGTGGCTAAGAGACTGGTGTAGAAAGGAGGGGTTTGTGTTCTTGGAATAGTGAGCGGACTTCTCAGTCAGGCGCCATCTTTTTTGTTGCGATGGATTGCACCTGAATGAGGAGGGGGCTGCAGTGCTGGGGGGAAGGATGGTTGGAAGGTTGGAGGAGTTTTTAAACTAGATTCCTGGGGGGAGGGGTTATCTAGAAACTATGGGTCATGCAGTGAGAATAGTAAAGATCGTTAAACAAAAAAAGGGGAGAGGAGCGCTCATGTGTTCATGATAGATACCTGATGAATTTATACAGAGCCGGTAAATAATTAAAAATAATTTATTCAATAACAATTATACCAATTGTATTTAACTATTAACAATATAGATAGATTAAATAACGTGCTGGCCAGCAGTTTAAAATTATCACCAATACTGCTAAAACATCCCTAATAGGGGATCAGTGCACTGAAAAATAAGTATCAGCATGTAGTAACTTTGTATAAATCTGTGATAATAACTGTTCCTTGCATAAAGGATAATTGCACTAAAAGAAACTGTCCTGTCGAGACATCAGCGTGTGTTAAATTGTAACAGTCAAATTGCAACTGAAGCACGCTGAAATAGTAAAGGTGTAGCGGCAGATATCAGCTTGTGACAATGTGTCCGATTACCTCCCTGATGGAAATCACGGTGTGGTCCTACCCCCGATAACCGAGCGTCCTCGGTTATTAGGTTGTGCACGGGGGGTGCCTCTTGTGTCACCGGCTGTGGCTTACTTCACAAACACAGGGGGATATGATGTGTCGGACTTGCAATGCTGGAGCCTGCTTCGGCGGTCGTGCTGATATTTGGCAGCGGGTTGAGCGGATTGCAAGGTCCCGTACCGACTCCCGCTCTGCTGCGCGATACACCTGTAACTTACAGGTGTATCGCGCAGCAGAGCGGGAGTCGGTACGGGACCTTGCAATCCGCTCAACCCGCTGACAAATATCAGCACGACCGCCGAAGCAGGCTCCAGCATTGCAAGTCCGACACATCATATCCCCCTGTGTTTGTGAAGTAAGCCACAGCCGGTGACACAAGAGGCACCCCCCGTGCACAACCTAATAACCGAGGACGCTCGGTTATCGGGGGTAGGACCACACCGTGATTTCCATCAGGGAGGTAATCGGACACATTGTCACAAGCTGATATCTGCCGCTATACCTTTACTATTTCAGCGTGCTTCAGTTGCAATTTGACTGTTACAATTTAACACACGCTGATGTCTCGACAGGACAGTTTCTTTTAGTGCAATTATCCTTTATGCAAGGAACAGTTATTATCACAGATTTATACAAAGTTACTACATGCTGATACTTATTTTTCAGTGCACTGATCCCCTATTAGGGATGTTTTAGCAGTATTGGTGATAATTTTAAACTGCTGGCCAGCACGTTATTTAATCTATCTATATTGTTAATAGTTAAATACAATTGGTATAATTGTTATTGAATAAATTATTTTTAATTATTTACCGGCTCTGTATAAATTCATCAGGTATCTATCATGAACACATGAGCGCTCCTCTCCCCTTTTTTTGTTTAACGATTGCAATTTCTAGGGGTATATACAGCCCCTTGAGTGAAGCGAACGTGAGTTCTGATGGATACTTTATTTCTATAATTGGTCAAATACAGACACAGGCGCTTCATTTTTCTCTTTTCCAGAATAGTAAAGATGGTGGTAGTGAACTAAATGGGGGTGGAGAAGTGGGGAGTGAAAGAGCAGCCGGCAAGGATACTTACATGGGTACTAAAAAGGGCAGTAACAATGATAATGCCAAAATATTAACTAACAACAATTGTGGTTCATCATTACAGCATATTGAAATTGATATATGTAGCAAAAGGGATAAGTATGTAAGTAACATAAGAGAAAATTCTTATGATGGGGCAGAGGGCTTAGAAGGACTAAATGGGTGAAGCAAAAGGAATAGTAAGTATGATGGGGGAGGAGAGGGAGTGAGGAGAAGAACTGGCAGTAGGAGTAACTCTGCACTTGTAAACTATGACAGGATACCCTTAAAAAAACAAACAGAAAAGGGAAACACTAAGCTAAAATGTATGCTTGCGAACGCAAGAAGCCTAGCAGGTAAATTGGGGAATTGGAATTGTTAGCATCAAAGTCTCAGTATGATATTATAGGTATTACGGAAACATGGTGGGACGACTCTCACGATTGGGTTGCAAACTTGGAGGGGTATTCTCTTTTCAGAAGGGACAGGGCTAACAAAAGAGGTGGAGGTTTGTGTCTTTATGTTAAACCATCTCTTAAACCGTACTTAAAGGAGGTTATTTACGAGGGGACTGGGGATAATGTGGAGTCACTATGGTTGCAACAAAAATTAGTCATAGGTATGTGCTATAAACAGCCGGATATTAGCATACATGAGGAAGAACAACTCTTGCAGCAAATTGAAAAGGCTGCAGGATTGGGAGACATTCTAGTGATGGGGGATTTTAATTATCATGATATAAACTGGAGTAATGATTCATGTGTTAAAGCTAGGGGCAACAGATTTTTAAATACGTTAAAGGATCAATATTTGTCTCAATTAGGCGAGGATTCAACTAGAGGTAAAACTACTATGGATCTAGTAATTACTAGAGATGTGCAGCGGCCATTTTTCGTGTTTTGTGTTTTGGTTTTGGATTTGGTTCCGCGGTCGTGTTTTGGATTCGGACGCGTTTTGGCAAGACCACCTTTTCGGATTTTTGTCGGACTCGGATGCGACTCCAAAACAGCTTAAATCATAGAATTTGGAGGTAATTTTTCATCCTATAGTATTATTAACCTCAATACACATAATTTCCACTCATTTCCAGTCTATTCTGAACACCTCACACCTCACAATATTATTTTTAGTCCTAAAATTTGCACAGAGGTCGCTGGATGACTAAGCTAAGCGACCCAAGTGGGCCGCACAAACACCTGGCCCATCTAGGAGTGGCACTGCAGTGTCAGACAGGATGGCACTTAAAAAAATAGTCTCCAAACAGCACATGATGCAAAGATAAATAAAAAAGAGGTGCAAGATGGAATTGTCCTTGGGCCCTCCCACCCACCCTTATGTTGTATAAACAGGACATGCACACTTTAACAAACCCATCATTTCAGCGACAGGGTCTGCCACACGACTGTGGCTGAAATGACTGGTTTGGTTGGACCCTCACCAAAAAAGAAGCAATCAAACTCTCCTTGCATAAACTGGCTCTACAGAGGCAAGATGTCGACCTTCTCCTCATCCTCCGATTCCTCACCCCTTTCACTGTGTACATCCTCCTCCTCACAGAGTATTAATTCGTCCCCACTGGAATCCACCATCACAGGTCCCTGTGTACTTTCTGGAGGCAATTGCTGGTAAATGTCTCCATGGAGGAATTTATAATTCATTTTGATGAACATCATCTTCTCCACATTTTCTGGAAGTAACCTCCTATGCCGATCGCTGACAAGGTGACCGGCTGAACTAAACACTCTTTCGAAATACACACTGGAGGGGGGGAACAACTTAGGTAAAATAAAGCCTGTTTGTGCAAGGGCATCCAAATTGCCTCTTTTTCCTGCCAGTATACGTTCGGACAGTCTGACATGCCTACAGTGATGCTGTCACCCAAATAATCCTCCACCATTCATTCAATGGCGACAGAATCATATGCAGTGACAGTAGACGACATGTCAGTAATCGTTGGCAGGTCCTTGAGTCCGGACCAGATGTCAGCACTTGCTCCTGACTGACCTGCATCACCGCCAGCAGGTGGGTTTGGAAATTTTATCCTTTTCCTGTCAGCTCCAGTTGCAGTAGAAAATGAAGGAGGAGCTGTTGGCGGGTCACATTCCGCTTGACTTGACAATTGTCTCACCAGCAGGTCTTTGAACATCTGCAGACTTGTGTCTGCTGGAAACAGAGATACAACGTAGGCTTTAAACCTAGGATCGAGCACGGTGGCCAAAATGTAGTGCTCTGATTTCAACAGATTGACCACCCGTGAATCCTGGTTAAGCAAATGAAGGGCTCCATCCACAAGTCCCACATGTCTAGCGGAATCGCTCCGTCTTAGCTCCTCCTTCAATCTCTCCAGCTGCTTCTGCAAAAGCCTGATGAGGGGAATGACCTGACTTAGGCTGGCAGTGTCTGTACTGACTTCACGTGTGGCAAGTTCAAAGGGTTGGAGAACCTTGCACAACATGGAAATCATTCTCCACTGCGCTTGAGTTAGGTGCATTCCCCCTCCTTTGCCTATATCGTAGGTAGATGATTAGTCTTAAATGGCCTTTTGCTGCTCCTCCATCCTTTGAAGCATATAGAGGGTTGAATTCCACCTCATTACCACCTCTTGCTTCAAGTGATGGCAGGGCATGTTCATGAGTGTTAGCTGGCGCTTCAGTCGTCGGCACGCGGTGGCTGAATGCCGAAAGTGGCCCGCAATTTTTCGGGACACCGACAGCATCTCCTGCCACCAAATTAATTGTATGTGCAAAACATGGGACGTGCTGGAATTTGCCCACATGTAATGCATGCACAATTTTGGTGGCGTTGTCCGATATCACAAATACCCAGGAGAGTCCAATTGGGGTAAGCCATTCTGCGATGATGTTCCTCATTTTCCATAAGAGGTTGTCAGCTGTGTGCCTCTTATGGAAAGCAGTGATACAAAGCGTAGCCTGCCTAGGAATGATGTTGGCGTTTGCGAGATGCTGCTACTGGTGCCACCGCTGTATTGGTTGCTGCGTGAGGCAATACATCTACCCAGTGGGCTGTCACAGTCATATAGTCCTTAGTCTACCCTTCTCCACTTGTCCACATGTCCATGGTTAAGTGGACAGTGGGTACAACTGCATTTTTTAGGACACTGAGGACACTTTTTCTGACGTCTGTGTACATTCTCAGTATTGCCTGTCTAGAGTAGTGAAACCTAGATGGGATTTGGTACCGGGGACACACTACCTCAAGCAATTCTCTAAGTCCCTGTGAACTAACGGTGGATACCAGACGCACGTCTAATACCAACATATTTGTCAAGGCCTGAGTTATCCGCTTTGCAACAGGGTGACTGCTGTGATGTTTCATTTTCCTCGCAAAGGACTGTTGGACAGTGAATGGCTTAATGGAAGTAGTAAAAGTGGTCTTCCGACTTCCCCTCTGGGATGACGATCGACTCCTAGCAGCAACAACAGCAGCACCAGCAGCAACAGCAGCAGTAGTCGTTCCACTCAAGGATCCATCGGAGGAATTCCAGTTAGGAGAGGACTCGTCAGTCTTGCCAGTGACATGGCCTGCAGGACTATTGGCGTTCCTGTCTAAGGAGGAAATTGACATTGAGGGAGTTGATGGTGTGGTTTTCAGGAGCTTGGGTACAAGAGGAAAAGGATATTTAGTTGTCAGTGGATTGCTTCCGCTGTTACCCAAAGTTTTTGAACTTGTCAATGACTTCTGATGAATGCGCTCCAGGTGACGTAAAAGGGATGATGTTCCTAGGTGGTTATCGTCCTTACCCCTACTTATTACGGCTTGACAAAGGCAACACACGGCTTGACACCTGCTGTACACATTTCTGTTGAAATAATTCCACACCAAAGAGGTGATTTTTTGGGGGTATTTTGACCAGGCATGTCAATGGCCTTATTCATCCCACGGACAACAACTGTCTCCCCGGGTGCCTGATTTAAACAAACCACATCACCATCAGAATCCTCATCGTCAACTTCCTCCTCAGCGCCAGCCACACCCATATCCTCATCCTGGTGTACTTCAACAGTGACATCTTCAATTTGAATATCAGGAACTGGACTGTGGGTGCTCCTTCCAGCACTTGCAGGGGGCGTGCAAATGGTGTAAGGAGCCACCTCTTCCCGTCCAGTGTTGGGAAGGTCAGGCATCGCACCCGCTGACACATTTGGACTCTCCTTGGGGATTTGTGATTTAGAACGCACAATTCTTTGCTGTGCTTTTGCCAGCTTAACTATTTTCATTTTTCTAGCGGGAGGATGAGTGCTTCTATCGTCATGTGAAGCTGAACCACTAGTCATGAGGAACATAGGAGAGGGCCTTAGCCGTTCCTTGCCACTCCGTGTCATAAATGGCATATTAGCAAGTTTATGCTTCTTCTCAGATGTTTTAATTTTGATGTTTGGGTAATTTTACTGAACTTTTGCTTTTTGGATTTTACATGCTCTCTAATATCACATTGGGCATCGGCCTTGGCAGACGACGTTGATGGCATTTCATCGTCTCTGCCATGACTAGTGGCAGCAGCTTCAGCACTAGGTGGAAGTGGATCTTGATCTTTCCCTATTTTACCCTCCACATTTTTGTTCTCCATTTTTTAATGTATGGAATTATATGCCAGTAATATACCTGGAATTAGACGGCAGTAATGTCTGGAATTAGATACCACTAGATAGATACCATATCCCACTGTGACTGGAATGATGATGACCTTTGCACAGTGACAGGACACTACCACAGCACCCTACAGCAGCAAGATGCAGCACAAGACACTGAGCACTGACCAGTGATACTGAGCACTGATGATACTACTGAGCAGTGATACTGAGAACTGACACTGAGCAGCACAAGACACTGAGCACTGACCAGTGACCAGTGATACTGAGCACTGATGATACTACTGAGCAGTGATACTGAGAACTGACACTGAGCAGCACAAGACACTGAGCACTGACCAGTGATACTGAGCACTGATGTTACTACTGAACAGTGATACTGAGCACTGATGATACTACTGAGCAGTGATACTGAGAACTGACATTGAGCAGCACAAGACACTGAGTACTGATGATACTACTGAGCAGTGATACTGAGCACTGATAATACTACTGAGCAGTGATACTGAGAACTGACACTGAGCAGCACAAGACACTGAGCACTGACCAGTGATACTGAGCACTGATGATACTACTGAGCAGTGATACTTAGAACTGACACTGAGCAGTACGATGCAGCACAAGACAATGATCACTGATACTGAGCACTGATGATACTACTGAGAACTGACACTGAGCTGCACGATGCAGCACAAGACACTGTACTAGTATTAGTAATGTATTACTGAGCAGTACGATGCAGCACAAGACAATGAGCACTGATACTGAGCACTGATGATACTACTGAGAACTGACACTGAGCAGCACGATGCAGCACAAGACACTGTACTAGTATTAGTAATGTATTACTGAGCAGCACGATGCAGTACAAGACAATGAGCACTGTTACTGAGCACTGATGATACTACTGAGTGAGAACTGACACTGAGCAGCACGATGCAGCACAAGACACTGTACTAGTATTAGTAATGTATTACTGAGCAGTACGATGCAGCACAAGACAATGAGCACTGTTACTGAGCACTGATGATACTACTGAGTGAGAACTGACACTGAGCAGCACAAGACACTGTACTAGTATTAGTAATGTATTACTGAGCATCACGATGCAGCACAAGACAATGAGCACTGATACTGAGCACTGATGATACTACTGAGAACTGACACTGAGCAGCACGATGCAGCAGAAGACACTGTACTAGTATTAGTAATGTAGTATTACTGAGCAGCACGATGCAGCACAAGTCAATGAGCACTGATACTGGGCACTGATGATACTACTTAGAACTGACACTGAGCAGCACGATGCAGCAAAAGACACTATACTAGTATTAATGAGCAGCACAAAAGCACTCTGGAATTGTCACCCCCCAGATACCACTGTGACTGGAATGATGATGACCGATACACTGTCACAGGACACTACTACCACAGCACCCTGCAGCAGCAAGATGCAGCACAAGACACTGTACTAGTATCACTGAGCAGCATGATGCAGCACAAGACAATGAGCACTGATACTGAGCACTGATACTGAGAACTGACACTGAGAGAACGTAGCCACATCCTCTCTGTACTCTCTACAATGCCTGAGTGAAAATGGCGGCGACGCTCAGCTCTTTTTATGGAATCCGAATCTCGCGAGAATCCGACAGCAGGATGATGACGTTTTGCCTCGCTCGGGTTTTACGAGTCAGGTGGGAATAACCGAGCCGGGCTTAGAACCGTGTTTGACATGTGGAGTTCTCGGCGAACCGAACCCGCTCATCTCTAATATAAAGTATATGAAAAATACAAAGAATAGATTACAAATACATACATATCTTTCTAGTCATTTTTATTGTCACAACTCTTTAGTAAAAAGTCTATGACAGGTGAGGCAGTGCCTCCCCTGCCTATCTTTTCCTCACATCTCTAATCAAAACTCACGAAATTTCCAGCAGTATATACTGTATTGCTGCACCTGTGTATAATGCCCATATATTGTGTGTAAAACTAGCTCTGGTACTAGCCAGTGCCTCCTCGGCCATTTACCTCAATGCATGTTCCTGATTCGCATCACAATTTACACCTCAAATTGAACCTCAATTTGCCGTAAATCGATGAAACCCCCAAACATACAGATGTGTCCTCACATGTTGTTGCTGTGGGAGGTAGCGTGTCACGGTGCTGCTGCAATGCATGTGCTTCGCAGCACAGTGCCACCTCCAACAGCTTCCATTGTCCCCATTACAAGTATAGGTAGTAGGAGCATATCATCCCACTACTCTGCTATAATACCTCCGCCAGGTCCCCCTCTTACTGAGCTGGGTTGCGGGAGCATCTATGTGATCGCGGGAATATGCTACTATACGCTGCAGCATGGCAGACAGCCCACGATACGAATGCATTGCTGGCCAAGATGCAAAAGGACACATCTGTATTCCAATTGGTCAGAAATCACACATGATACAATGACATTACCATTTTGTTATAAATACGCTCACAAACTGATGGGAACACGTGCATTGCTGACATTTGTTGTAGAGATGAGCGGGTTCGGTTCCTCGGAATCCGAACCCCCCCGAACTTCAGCCTTTTTACACGGGTCCCAGGCAGACTCGGATCTTCCCGCCTTGCTTGGCTAACCCGAGCGCGCCCGAACGTCATCATCCCGCTGTCGGATTCTCGCGAGGCTCGTATTCTATCGCGAGACTCGGATTCTATATAATGAGCCGCGCGTCGCCGCCATTTTCACACGTGCATTGAGATTGATAGGGAGAGGACGTGGCTGGCGTCCTCTCCGTTAGAATAGATAGAGACACTTGAGTTGATTAATTACTTAGTAATTTTGGGGAGCATTAGGAGTACTCAGAGTGCAGAGTTTTGCTGATAGTTACTAGTGACCACCACCAGTTTTATTTATTATTTAATATAATCCGTTCTCTGCCTGAAAAAAAACGATACACAGTCACATACCATATCTGTGCTCAGCCTCAGTGTGCTGCATGATAATATCATCTATGTATATCTGACTGTGCTGAGTGCTCACTGCTCACACAGCTGAATTGTGGGGGAGACTGGGGTGCAGTTATAGCAGGAGTACAGTGCACACTTTTGCTGCCAGTGTGACTGACCAGTGACCACCAGTATATTGTCTGCCTGAAAAAGTTAAACACTCCTGTGGTGTTTTTTTTTTTTTATTCTATAAACGCATTCTGCTGACAGTGTCCAGCAGGTCCGTCATTCATTATATTATATAAATATTTACCTGCAGTAGTGTTATATTTTTTTTGTTCATCTCTATCATCTTTATCATCTCTATATTAGCAGACGCAGTACGGTAGTCCACGGCTGTGGCTACCTCTGTGTCGTCAGTGCTCGTCCATAATTGTATACCTACCTGTGGTGGGGTTTTTTTTTCTATCTTCTTCATACTAGTAGTTTAGGAGTCTGCTGACAGTGTCCAGCAGGTCCGTCATTATATTATATATACCTGCAGTAGTGATATATATATATTTTTTATATCATTATCATCTCTATACTAGCAGACGCAGTACGGTAGTCCACGGCTGTAGCTACCTCTGTGTCGTCAGTGCTCGTCCATAATTGTATACCTACCTGTGGTGGGGTTTTTTTTTTTCTATCTTCTTCATACTAGTAGTTTAGGAGTCTGCTGACAGTGTCCAGCAGGTCCGTCATTATATTATATATACCTGCAGTAGTGATATATATATATTTTTTATATCATTATCATCTCTATACTAGCAGACGCAGTACGGTAGTCCACGGCTGTAGCTACCTCTGTGTCGTCAGTGCTCGTCCATAATTGTATACCTACCTGTGGTGGGGTTTTTTTTCTATCTTCTTCATACTAGTAGTTTAGGAGTCTGCTGACAGTGTCCAGCAGGTCCGTCATTATATTATATATACCTGCAGTAGTGATATATATATATTTTTTATATCAATATCATCTCTATACTAGCAGACGCAGTACGGTAGTCCACGGCTGTAGCTACCTCTGTGTCGTCAGTGCTCGTCCATAATTGTATACCTACCTGTGGTGGGGGTTTTTTTTCTATCTTCTTCATACTAGTAGTTTAGGAGTCTGCTGACAGTGTCCAGCAGGTCCGTCATTATATTATATATACCTGCAGTAGTGATATATATATATTTTTTATATCATTATCATCTCTATACTAGCAGACGCAGTACGGTAGTCCACGGCTGTAGCTACCTCTGTGTCGTCAGTCACTCATTATCCATAAGTATACTAGTATCCATCCATCTCCATTGTTTACCTGAGGTGCCTTTTAGTTGTGCCTATTAAAATATGGAGAACAAAAATGTTGAGGTTCCAAAAATAGGGAAAGATCAAGATCCACTTCCACCTTGTGCTGAAGCTGCTGCCACTAGTCATGGCCGAGACGATGAAATTCCATCAACGTCGTCTGCCAAGGCCGATGCCCAATGTCATAGTACAGAGCATGTAAAATCCAAAACACAAAATATCAGTAAAAAAAGGACTCAAAAATCTAAAATAAAATCGTCGGAGGAGAAGCGTAAACTTGCCAATATGCCATTTACCACACGGAGTGGCAAGGAACGGCTGAGGCCCTGGCCTATGTTCATGGCTAGTGGTTCAGCTTCACATGAGGATGGAAGCATTCAGCCTCTCGCTAGAAAAATGAAAAGACTTAAGCTGGCAAAAGCACAGCAAAGAACTGTGCGTTCTTCGAAATCAGAAATCCACAAGGAGAGTCCAATTGTGTCGGTTGCGATGCCTGACCTTCCCAACACTGGACGTGAAGAGCATGCGCCTTCCACCATTTGCACGCCCCCTGCAAGTGCTGGAAGGAGCACCCGCAGTCCAGTTCCTGATAGTCAGATTGAAGATGTCAGTGTTGAAGTACACCAGGATGAGGAGGATATGGGTGTTGCTGGCGCTGGGGAGGAAATTGACAAGGAGGATTCTGATGGTGAGGTGGTTTGTTTAAGTCAGGCACCCGGGGAGACACCTGTTGTCCGTGGGAGGAATATGGCCATTGACATGCCTGGTGAAAATACCAAAAAAATCAGCTCTTCGGTGTGGAAGTATTTCAACAGAAATGCGGACAACATTTGTCAAGCCGTGTGTTGCCTTTGTCAAGCTGTAATAAGTAGGGGTAAGGACGTTAACCACCTCGGAACATCCTCCCTTATACGTCACCTGCAGCGCATTCATCATAAGTCAGTGACAAGTTCAAAAACTTTGGACGACAGCGGAAGCAGTCCACTGACCAGTAAATCCCTTCCTCTTGTAACCAAGCTCACGCAAACCACCCCACCAACTCCCTCAGTGTCAATTTCCTCCTTCCCCAGGAATGCCAATAGTCCTGCAGGCCATGTCACTGGCAATTCTGACGAGTCCTCTCCTGCCTGGGATTCCTCCAATGCATCCTTGCATGTAACGCCTACTGCTGCTGGCGCTGCTGTTGTTGCTGCTGGGAGTCGATGGTCATCCCAGAGGGGAAGTCGTAAGATGACTTTTACTACTTCCACCAAGCAATTGACTGTCCAACAGTCCTTTGCGAGGAAGATGAAATATCACAGCAGTCATCCTGCTGCAAAGCGGATAACTGAGGCCTTGGCATCCTGGGCGGTGAGAAACGTGGTTCCGGTATCCATCATTACTGCAGAGCCAACTATAGACTTGATTGAGGTACTGTGTCCCCGGTACCAAATACCATCTAGGTTCCATTTCTCTAGGCAGGCGATACCGAAAATGTACACAGACCTCAGAAAAAGACTCACCAGTGTCCTAAAAAATGCAGTTGTACCCAATGTCCACTTAACCACGGACATGTGGACAAGTGGAGCAGGGCAGACTCAGGACTATATGACTGTGACAGCCCACTGGGTAGATGTATTGACTCCCGCCGCAAGAACAGCAGCGGCGGCACCAGTAGCAGCATCTCGCAAACGCCAACTCTTTCCTAGGCAGGCTACGCTTTGTATCACCGCTTTCCAGAATACGCACACAGCTGAAAACCTCTTACGGCAACTAAGGAAGATCATCAAAGAATGGCTTACCCCAATTGGACTCTCCTGTGGATTTGTGGCATCGGACAACGCCAGCAATATTGTGTGTGCATTAAATATGGGCAAATTCCAGCACGTCCCATGTTTTGCACATACCTTGAATTTGGTGGTGCAGAATTATTTAAAAAACGAGAGTGGCGTGCAAGAGATGCTGTCGGTGGCCAGAAGAATTGCGGGACACTTTCGGCGTACAGGCACCACGTACAGAAGACTGGAGCAACACCAAAAACGCCTGAACCTGCCCTGCCATCATCTGAAGCAAGAAGTGGTAACGAGGTGGAATTCAACCCTCTATATGCTTCAGAGGTTTGAGGAGCAGCAAAAGGCCATTCAAGCCTATACAACTGAGCACGATATAGGAGGTGGAATGCACCTGTCTCAAGCGCAGTGGAGAATGATTTCAACGTTGTGCAAGGTTCTGCAACCTTTTGAACTTGCCACACGTGAAGTCAGTTCAGACACTGCCAGCCTGAGTCAGGTCATTCCCCTCATCAGGCTTTTGCAGAAGAAGCTGGAGACATTGAAGGAGGAGCTAACACTGAGCGATTCCGCTAGGCATGTGGGACTTGTGGATGGAGCCCTTAATTTGCTTAACAAGGATTCACGGGTGGTCAATCTGTTGAAATCAGAGCACTACATTTTGGCCACCGTGCTCGATCCTAGATTTAAAACCTACCTTGGATATCTCTTTCCGGCAGACACAAGTCAGCAGGGGTTCAAAGAACTGCTGGTGAGAAAATTGTCAAGTTAAGCGGAACGCGACCTGTCAACATCTCCTCCTTCACATTCTCCCACAACTGGGGGTGCGAGGAAAAGGCTCAGAATTCCGAGCCCACCCGCTGGCGGTGATGCAGGGCAGTCTGGAGCGACTGCTGATGCTGACATCTGGTCCGGACTGAGGACCTGCCAACGATTACGGACATGTCGTCTACTGTCACTGCATATGATTCTCTCACCATTGAAAGAATGGTGGAGGATTATATGAGTGACCGCATCCAAGTAGGCACGTCAGACAGTCCGTACGTATACTGGCAGGAAAAAGAGGCAATTTGGAGGCCCTTGCACAAACTGGCTTTATTCTACCTAAGTTGCCCTCCCTCAAGTGTGTACTCCGAAAGAGTGTTTAGTGCCGCCGCTCACCTTGTCAGCAATCGGCGTACGAGGTTACTTCCAGAAAATGTGGAGAAGATGATGTTCATTAAAATGAATTATAATCAATTCCTCCATGGAGACATTCACCAGCAGCAATTGCCTCCACAAAGTACACAGGGAGCTGTGATGCTGGATTCCAGTGGGGACGAATTGATAATCTGTGAGGAAGGGGATGTACACGTTGATGAATCGGAGGATGATGATGAGGTGGACATCTTGCCTCTGTAGAGCCAGTTTGTGCAAGGAGAGATTATTTGCTTCTTTTTTGGTGGGGGTCCAAACCAACCCGTCATTTCAGTCACAGTCGTGTGGCAGACCCTGTCACTGAAATGATGGGTTGGTTAAAGTGTGCATGTCCTGTTTATACAACATAATGGTGGGTGGGAGGGCCCAAGGACAATTCCATCTTGCACCTCTTTTTTTTCTTTCATTTTTCTTAGCGTCATGTGCTGTTTGGGGAGTGTTTTTTGGAAGGGCCATCCTGCGTGACACTGCAGTGACACTCCTAGATGGGCCAGGTGTTTGTGTCGGCTACTAGGGTCGCTTATCTTAGTCACACAGCTACCTCATTGCGCCTCTTTTTTTTCTTCTTTGCGTCATGTGCTGTTTGGGGAGTATTTTTTGGAAGGGCCATCCTGCGTGACACTGCAGTGCCACTCCTAGATGGGCCAGGTGTTTGTGTCGGCCACTAGGGTCACTTATCTTAGTCACACAGCTACCTCATTGCGCCTCTTTTTTTTCTTCTTTGCATCATGTGCTGTTTGGGGAGTATTTTTTGGAAGGGCCATCCGGCCTGACACTGCAGTGCCACTCCTAGATGGGCCAGGTGTTTGTGTCGGCCACTAGGGTCGCTTAGCTTACTCACACAGCTACCTCATTGCGCCTCTTTTTTTCTTTGCGTCATGTGCTGTTTGGGGAGTGTTTTTTGGAAGGGCCATCCTGCGTGACACTGCAGTGCCACTCCTAGATGGGCCAGGTGTTTGTGTCGGCCACTTGGGTCGCTGAGCTTAGTCATCCAGCGACCTCGGTGCAAATTTTAGGTCTAAAAATAATATTGTGAGGTGTGAGGTGTTCAGAATAGACTGAAAATGAGTGGAAATTATGGTTATTGAGGTTAATAATACTTTGGGATCAAAATGACCCCCAAATTCTATGATTTAAGCTGTTTTTTAGGGTTTTTTGAAAAAAACACCCGAATCCAAAACACACCCGAATCCGACAAAAAAAATTCGGTGAGGTATTGCCAAAACGCGTTCGAACCCAAAACACGGCCACGGAACCGAACCCAAAACCAAAACACAAAACCCGAAAAATTTCCGGTGCACATCTCTAATTTGTTGTAGAGTGTGGTTGAGGTAGTTGCACAGTTGTTGGAAAGAAGAGTTGTATATCTATTTTCCGATTGGTGCCTGTTACCGTAAGTTGTCCCGTGTTTTTGTGTTCTCTTGGTCATTTTTAAGGTGTTTCTTGCTTTTGTCCTGTGTAGTTTTAAGTTTGGTCTTATCTAGAGATGAGCGGGTTCGGTTCGTCGAGATCCGAACCCCCCCCCCCCCCCTCCCCCGAACTACACCTATTTTACACGGGTCCGAGGCAGCCTCGGATCTTCCCGCCTTGCTCGGTTAACCCAAACGCGGCCGAACGTCATCATCCCGCTGTCGGATTCTCGCGAGATTCGTATTCTATATAAAGAGCCGCGCGTCGCCGCCATTTTCACTCATGCATTGGAGATTGAACGTCGAGGACGTGGCTGCGTTCTCTCCCTGAAAAGCTCAGTAATCTGTGCTCAGTGTGCTGCAAATATCTGTGCTCAGTGTGCTGAAAATATGTAAGTTTGCGGTCAGCGGTTGACCGAAAGTAACCTCACCGCTGACCGCAAAGTTCCCACCATTGGCTACAATGGAGCGCATAGGCGCTACATTGTATTTGTGCCGTGTGCTGCCTGACAGACACTACAGGAGCACACAGCCAATCAGGAGAGGGCCACGACGTGGCGCTCCCTGATTGGCTGAAGGGACCCTCTTTGACAGGAGTCAGGGGGGGTCCTGGCAGTCGGGGAAAGGGATCCCATGTGTAAACATGGGACCTCTTTCAGTGCGTGGTCGGGTTTCAGTTTTATTATTTTGCCAAGTACGTGGATTATACAAAGGTCTGATTCTACACTGGATTATAATTAATTCCTCCATGGAGACATTCACCATCAATTGCCTCCAGAAAGTACACAGGGACCTGAGATGGTGGATTCCAGTGGGGATGAATTAATACTCTGTGAGGAGGGGGATGTACACAGTGAAAGGGGTGAGGAATCGGAGGATGATGATGAGGTGGACATCTTGCCTCTGTAGAGCCAGTTTGAGCAAGGAGAGATTGATTGCTTCTTTTTTTTGGTGTGGGCCCAAACCAACCATTAATTTCAGCCACAGTCGTGTGGCAGACCCTGTCGCTGAAATGATGGGTTTGCTAAAGTGTGCATGTCCTGTTTATAAAACATAAGGGTGGGTGGGAGGGCCCAAGAACAATTCCATCTTGCACCTCTTTTTTTATTTATCTTTGCATCATGTGATGTTTGGGGCCAATTTTTTTAAGTGCCATCCCGTCTGACACTGCAGTGCCACACCTAGATGGGCCAGGTGTTTGTGACGCCCACTTGGGTCGCTTAGCTTAGTCATCCAGCGTCCTCGGTGCAAATTTTAGGACTAAAAATAATATTGTGAGGTGTTCAGAATAGACTGGAAATGAGTGGAAATGATGGTTTTTGAGGTTAATAATACTATAGGATCAAAATTACCCCCAAATTCTATGATTTAAGCTGTTTTTGAGGGGTTTTTGAAAAAAAAAACACCCGAATCCAAAACACACCCAAATCCAAGAAAAATTTGTCAGGGAGGTTTTGCCAAAATGCGTCCGAATCCAAAACACGGCCGAGGAACCGAATCCAAAACCAAGACACAAAACCCGAAAAATTTCCGATGTACATCTCTAGTCTTTATTTGTGAGTGTCTGTGGTGTGTGTGTGTTGTGTATGTGTGAGGTGATGCTGGAGAGATTTTTTTATGTTTATTTACTGTATCTTGTTTTGTGTTGTGATGGAAAAAAATCTGGAGGTGGCAATTAGCAGATTCAACAACATCAAACATTGTGTAAACCGAAAGATGGGCACCACCACCATTGGCTTCTTCAGTGAGGAGTGGGTAGGAGCACATATTTCGTGAGTATGTACTAGAGATGAGCGGGTTCGTTCTCCGAGATCAACCCCCCCAAACTTCACCTATTTTACACGGTTCCGAGGCAGCCTCGGATCTTCCCGCCTTGCTCGGTTAACCAGAACGCGACCGAATGTCATCATCCCGCTGTCGGATTCTTGCGAGTTTCGTATTCTATATAAAGAGCCGCGCGTCGCCGCCATTTTCACTCGTGCATTGGAGATTGAACGTCGAGGACGTGGTTGCGTTCTCTCCCTGTAAAGCTCAGTAATCTGTGCTCAGTGTGCTGCAAATATCTGTGCTCAGTGTGCTGAAAATATCTAAGTTCTTTGCCTAAAAACGCTCCATATCTGTGCTCAGTGTGCTGCAAATATCTGTGCTTAGTGTGCTTTATTGTGGGGACTGGGGACCACCAGTATAACAGTAGTACAGTACAGTAGGCCATTGCTGTATCTTGCAGCTCTGTGTCACTGCAAGTATCCATTCCATATCTGTGCTGCATTTTTGTGAGCAGTATATATAGCAGTACAGTGCAGCATTTTGGTGACCAACAGTATATAGTTGCACAGTAGGCCATTGATGTATCTTGCAGCTCTGTGTCACTGCAAGTATCCATTCCATATCTGTGCTGCATTTTTGTGAGCAGTATATATAGTATTACAGTGCAGCATTTTGGTGACCAACAGTATATAGTTCTACAGTACAGTAGGCAATTGCTGCATATTGCAGCTCTGTGTCACTGCAAGTATCCATTCCATATCTGTGCTGCATTATTGTGAGCAGTATATATAGTATTACAGTGCAGCATTTTGGTGACCAATAGTATATAGTTGTACAGTAGGCCATAGCTGTATCTTGCAGCTCTGTGTCACTGCAAGTATCCATTCCATATCTGTGCTGCATTATTGTGAGCAGTATATAGTAGGACAGTGCAGCATTTTGGTTACCAACAGTATATAGTTGTATAGTACAGTAGGCCATTGCTGTAGTATCTTGCAGCTCTGTGTCACTGCAAGTATCCATTCCATATCTGTGCTGTATTATTGTGAGCAGTATATAGTAGGACAGTGCAGCATTTTGGTGACCAGCAGTATACATATATAGTACAGTACAGTAGGCCATTGCTGTATCTTGCAGCTCTGTGTCACTGCAAGTATCCATTCCATATCTGTGCTGCATTTTTGTGAGCAGTATATATAGTATTACAGTGCAGTATTTTGGTGACCAACAGTATATATTTGTACAGTACAGTACGCCATTGCTGTATCTTGCAGCAATGTGTCACTGCAAGTATCCATTCCATATCTGTGCTGCATTATTGTGAGCAGTATATATAGTATTACAGAGCAGCATATTGGTGACCAGCAGTATATAGTTGTACTTGTACAGTAGGCCATTGCTGTATCTTGCAGCTCTGTGTCACTGCAAGTATCCATTCCATATCTGTTCTGCATTATTGTGAGCAGTATATAGTAGGCCAGTACAGCATTTTGGTGACCAACAGCATATAGTTGTACAGTACATTAGGCCATTGCTGTAGTATCTTGCAGCTCTGTGTCACTGCAAGTATCCATTCCATATCTGTGCTGCATTTTTGTGAGCAGTATATATAGTATTACAGTGCAGCATTTTGGTTACCAACAGTATATAGTTGTACAGTACAGTAGGCCATTGCTGTAGTATCTTGCAGCTCTGTGTCACTGCAAGTATCCATTCCATATCTGTGCTGCATTATTGTGAGCAGTATATAGTAGGACAGTGCAGCATTTTGGTGACCAGCAGTATACATACTGTATATAGTACAGTACAGTAGGCCATTGCTGTATCAGTGCTCAATATCTGCTGCATTGTTGTGACCAGTATGTATACTGTACTGTGCGACGTGTGTTATACACCTGGTGATTATACATCCTGTAATCTGTACTGAGTGATGTGTGAGATACACCTGGCGACTATACACCCTATATACTGTACTGTGTGATGTGTGAGATACACCTGGGGATTATACACCCTATATTATTATTTTTATTATCCTTTATTTATATGGCACCACAAGGGTTCTGCAGCACCCAATTACAGAGTACATAAATAATCAAACAGGAAAACAGCAATTTACAGTTGATGACAGTATATGACAAGTACAGGGTAAATAAACATAGTTACATCAGCAGATGACACTGGTATAAGTATCAGGTGGCAGAAGACTGCTGGATGTGGTACAGTTGAAGATTATTAAAGTAAGACAAAGGATAAGCACCTGAGGGAAGAGGGCCCTGCTCGTGAGAGCTTACAATCTAAAGGGGAGGGGTAGACAGACATGGGTGACACAGATGGGGTACATAGAGAACGTGGAACAGGGGGTTAGGATGAGATTTGACTGGGTTTGGTGAAGAAGTGGACCCCCAGAAGGCACAAGTCAATACTTAACATTGCAACATTTTACTGGGCTATGCAGGAGAAAATTAAAAATAGGGGGGAAAAAATCGATAACTTCTACCGCTTTCAAAAAGGTCAATGGAAGCTGAAATAATGGACAACTACCTCATGGAAGCCAGAAACAGTATACCAAACAGTACTTAGCAGAGTTAGGAATGAGTGCTTATGAAATACAGTAACATTTTGTCATAATATTTCAGAAACTGCATGGCTGGTCTCTTGCACTCTTTTGCTCTAATACGCCACCTGCTTTAGGATTTATATTCAAAAACATTATGTGTCCATAATCCCAAAAACGTCAGTCTTCTTGGAAAGTGGTTTGTTCCTTTGTAAGGGAAAGAGAACAAATGTTCTCAAACAACGGTTTCTCAATTTCTTTTTCCTATGGGAAGGGATTGTGGATTCGCAGGAATATCTGAGCATTTCTGTAATCAGAAAGCAGCGACTTTCTACAAATGTTTACGAATAATTCCAGTGATTTTGTAATTTTCTTCCAGTGATTTGGACCAATAATACCATTGATTAGAACAAATAATTCCTGTGATTTTGTCATTTTCTACCAGTGATTTGGACCAATAATACCATTGATTAGAACAAATAATTCCAGTGATTTTGTCATTTTCTTCCAGTGATTTGGACCAATAATACCGTTCATTAGAACAAATAATTCCTGTGATATTGAGGTGTTTGTGTCGCTTAGCTTAGCCGTCCAGCGACCACAGTGCACCTCTTTTTCTCTTTTCTTTGTATCATGTGCTGTTTGGGGCCAATTTTTTGAAGTGCCATCCTGTCTGACACTGCAGTGCCACTCCTAGATGGGCCAGGTGTTTGTGCCGCCCTCTTGGGTCACTTTGCTTAGTCATCCAGCGACCTTGGTGCAAATTTTAGGACTAAAAATAGTATTGTGAGGTGTGAGGTGTTCAGAATAGACTGGAAATGAGTGGAAATTGTGGTTATTGAGGTTAATAATACTATAGGATCAAAATTACCCCCAAATTATATGATTTAAGCTGTTTTTGAGGGGTTTTTGAAAAAAAACACCCGAATCCAAAACACCCGAATCTGACAAAAAAAATTTCAGGGAGGTTTTGCCAAAACGCGCCCGAATCCAAAACACGGCCGCGGAACCGAATCCAAAACCAAGACACAAAACCCGAAAAATTTCCGGTGCACATCTCTAGTATCTACAAAGAGGAATGAAAAGTCTCAGCATGTTCTCATTCAGGCAAAAATGTTTGTAAGCACTTTTAAAATGTAATCTTACAGTTTCATGTCTGAGGTGAAAATAAAATTCACAAAGTTGCATAGTGGAGTAGTTTAGCTTTGCCATAAATCTGTAAATAATGTAAAAATTCAACAGTCTTCTGGAGAAATGGGTGTACTAAGGTATGCTGAACTCCACAAATGCTTGTCTTTTGGATGATGTAAAGTATACATGATCATAATGCATACTGTTTGCATTTGAACCACATAAAAAATCCTCTGCATACTGGCCTGGCAAACTGTTTTTTGGTGGGTTTTCTTTTTTTGTTACTGTTGTGGCAACTTTGTTCTTTTGGTCCAGACACCACAATTGGTCATTTGGGATATGGTCAAAATGCCGGCTTTCGGGATAACAGCAGTCAGAAAGCCGACACCGGAATCCCGACAGCCGTCAGAATGTCAACAACAGAATCCAGACAGATTCAGGAGACCGGTGCAGGAATTCCAACAGCCGGCATCTTGAACGTAAGTATAGCAGGCGAGTTAGGGTTAGGCCTGGGGGAGGGATAGGGTTAGGCACTGCCCAGGAAGGTTAGGCTGCAGGTTGGAGGTTAGGATTAGGCTGCGGGGAAGGGGAGTTTAGTTCAGGCACCACCGGGAGAGGTTTGGGTTAGGCACTAATAGGGGAGGTTATGGTTTGGCCACGGGTCGGAATTTCAATTAATGGGATTGTTAGCATCTGACTTCTGCTTGCTGGCATCCTGTGTCTGGCATATCATACTGAAATACAGTAAGTCATTCTGCTGTGCATACCTGTGCATTTCCTCCATTCACTCATACTGACCTACTGTTTTTCTTTAGTCCCACAGAAGGATGAGCCTCTATCCCCAACAATTGACCTTGTGGAAACACAAGAAGATGGAACATTGACCTTGAACTTGTTTCTGGTCACACCACCACATCGCCAAACACAAAAGGCCACCTACTGTAGCCCCGGACTTACAGGTTCGTACATCACAACTAGGTGCTGATGCTGCCTCTGCCTTCCTCACCTCCATGGTGTCATTCCATGACCAGCATGTGCCACTTTTAGACAGACAAATGTTGCACTTGTCACAAATATCACACAATTTACATAAACGTTGACAGTTTACCTGAAATAAATGCCAAATGCTTGCTTTTAAATAAAAGTGTAAGTAGTCTAACTGAAAATGTCAGAAATGTAGACACAAATTTATCTAATAATTTTGCTTATATGAGCAGAATACTAGAAGACAACCACCAACTTTGGAAGCACAACCAAATATGGACTTTGAAGACAATTTTTTTACGATTGTTTGAAACCCAAAACAATGTTTTTTTCCAACACCAAAAAAATTATGATTAGACTGGGTGATCAAATGAGGCCTCAAGTGCTATCAGTAGTTGTCTAAACCCCTCACCTGCACCAACAACACCCAGGCATTGGGCCTGCACTAGACGTGGTGGGGCTGGTTCTTGCTGCTTTTCATCGTCCCCTAGCCATCCACCTAAAAAGAGCTGATTACAATAAATTGTTCTAGTGGTAAAACCTAACTCTTTCCCCCTGCAGCATAACTCTAACCCTCCCTTGGGATGCCTAAACCTAACCGCCCCCCCCCCCCCCCCTCCCCAAAGCCTAACCATAACCCTCTCCCTGCAGCTTAAACCTAACCTCCCCCCACATGGCTTACCTGTCCAACGGCCAGACAAATGCTCATTTGGGACCCTGACGCCGGGATACTGACTGGATCCTGTCAAATATGTTACACAGTTTGAATATTATGTTGCCATCTGTATTTCTTGAATATTTATTTATATGCTTTAACAGAAGCACTTAATATTATGTTGTTTTGTTATTCAAAATGAAATATTTACAATAATTTTATGCTGCTCAAAAAGCAGTGTTTTTTTTCTAGTACTGTATGCTGATTCTAAAGCAAGTAAGTTTTTTTATGTGATTTTGTTAAAATCTTGCTATTTTAAGAAAAATTGTATTTGTCATGTATGTTTGTGCAGTACTGTATGCTGGCAAAAAAAAAAAAATATTCTTTGTTGACTTTGTCAGCTGTACACAAATACCTAAGTTTCATTGCTATTTCTAAGGAATAAAAAAAGCTAGCTTATTTTAATTTGTGATTGAGGCCTGTTTCAGGCATTGGCGCTGGAACAGGAGAAGGATGGAGATAAAACCATTTCCAGCTGCACCACCTGCTCCCTCCCCACAGCCCTTCTCTGCCTGCCTCCGGCGTACTTCTCCTCACTGCACCCAGTTCCAACCCCTACAGTGTGTGGCTAGTTAATGTGGCCTCTCCTCTAGAACCATCCCTGTGCTCTTCTCACCTCCCATTTCATATGTTCCTCACCTCTTGCCCCCAAAGCTCTCCTTTGTCCTTCCACCCCCTTACCTCACGGCACCCCCTGATCTCCAACCACTTCCAAAAAATGTCAGTTGAAAATGTACCCTGCAAAGTGTCATTACAATACCTTCCATGCAAAACCACAGTGAGGGTGTAAGCTATGAGTGGATATCGTCTGTTCATCTTCTATGTACAGTCACTCACATGTTACAGTCATGTTTTTGTGAATATTTATTATACATATTTTGTTGGAAATCACCCCAAAAATTGAACCTTTAACATGTAAGTATTTACTGGGAGAAGTTTTGTCTGAATCCCTCACAGTAACAGCCACTAGTGCATGCAGAGCTGACTCTACCATTAGGCAGCTTTAGGCCCTTAACATGTAAGTAATTACTGGGAGAGGGTTTGTCCGGATCCCTCACGGTAACTGCCACTGGTGCATGCATAGGCGACTCTACCATTATGCAGC
Organism: Pseudophryne corroboree; assembly: GCF_028390025.1. NCBI lineage: Eukaryota > Metazoa > Chordata > Amphibia > Anura > Myobatrachidae > Pseudophryne > Pseudophryne corroboree. Next base: position 127,991,158 of record NC_086449.1, on the reverse strand, counting down.
TTTAGGCAGCTGCATAGGGTGTCAGGATATGTGGGGGTAGCCCTAAGTCTGCTTGTCACAAAATCAAGGATAACTCTGGAAGATGCATCCTTCTTAAACTTAATGCAGATGGTAGCTGTTGAGCTGTAAAGTGGGTAGTGATGTGCAGGGGTGTTTTAACAGAGAAGGTGGTGCAACCAGGGCCATCTTAACAGCAGTGTATGCCCCTGGGCAAAGAATGCACTGGGACCCCTACCTATCCTCCAGAGGTAGGGGTGGGGTGTGTTATCAGCGTCAGCTTGTTGTCTCACAGGCGTAGGGGTGTTCTATCTTCCACTCAGCATGAAGGACCTGGAGCAGTAATTTCTGCTGCTCACTCCTTTACTGCACACATGGTGGGAGATGGGGTGGGAGGGTGAATGTGGTACCCCGGAAAATGGTGGGCATGCCCCTTTAAGGATTACTTACAGGTCCGCGACAGCTGAAGGGTAGAGCGCTGGCACAGCAAGAGTTAAGCAGGGACCCTGGTCTGATCACATGGTCTGGATGTGGACTGCAGATTGAGCAGGGTAGCCTGGGAACAAGGGAACCTTGTGGGAAAAAGAAGCCGGAGCTGTGTGTGGAGACAGGAGGTGGTGGACGCATGCTGATAAATATAATATTTAGCAGCAGACAAGTGTTAATGAAGGTATAAAATGGATAGAGGCGCACTGGTTAGATCATTTGCTAATGAAATGGCTTGCCAGAAGGAGCTAACCAAGTTTAAAAAGGGGATCACCATAGGCTGCTCGATAGGAGGTATGAGTGTGAGAAGTAATACAGATGTTAAGAAGGTAAATATACACAAAAAGTAGACACTAGACTGTGTCCTAGGCGCTTAAAAGATAAGTGATGTATACAATACGTTCCTTCTAGAGAGAGATGACCTCGGAATTGGTTCACTCCATAAGGAAGAATCGTAATCTCATCCAGTTATATTGTGTCGTAGTTATTCGTACATGTAGAATAGAAAATAATAACATACAATGTGTAATATTGCTTATCGTCCAATATTAACAAAAAGTAATAAACAGCTGGTGTATTTAGTGGATAATGATGATTTTATAATGTCTTGCGTACCCCACTCACACTAAGATAAATATTGGTGTGCCCATAAAGGTATCTTTTATGCAGTGGTATTAGCAGCATCCAGGTTGTTAATACCTAATATATATCCTATATTAAACACTCTAAAAGGTTAATGAACACAGTACGCAATTGGCGTATGGAATACCGTAAGAGTACGCACGTAGCGTAACAAACGCTTAGCCGTGGACGAGACGCACGAGCGGCACGTTCGCTCACGGCTTAAAACGTAAGGCAAGCACGCTATAGGCTGCCGACTAACGTAATGATACGCTATCAGCGTAGCGGACGCTCGAGACCACGAGGAGATCACGAGCGGTGCTGACGCTCACAGAGTTAAACCTTTGTAACAATATCATAAACAATATACTTATATGGTAAACCTTTGTGCAGTGATAAGGTGTAAATGCAACACAGTGTAACCTTGTTAGTTTAAAAGCTGTATGAGCGACTCTTACGCTCTGAGAATATAACAAACACCCAAATACCGGTCTAAGGGTCTAACACCTTTTAAGGGAATGAATGAACGTTCAATTGCAAAAGAATACACATTACAAGTTATACACTACCAAACTAACATAAAAATACCTAACCGAGTTACTACACATTAAAATAAAACTAAGACACAATTACATTTAAGTGGGAAGGAGAGAGAGAATGGCTTACAACAAAATAGGAGATAAAGATGGTTGCAGAGAACTTACGCACAAGGGGAACAATCGCAAGCGCCTTTCTGGATATCCAGCTCCCGATTATCAGTGATGAGAACCGTTGAAAAGAGTAGAGAGCTGGCCCAGGTCGGCTTGTCTTTATATACACTTACACACAGTACAGTACAATGGTCCCTACATTCTTATTGTTCATTGGACACAGGAATACGTCTCTGCATTATAACAAAAGGTCATAGGTTGGTTCATACAGGTGGGCTGTGACTATTTCAAACTGCTCAGGTGGGAGGGAAACTGGGTTTCCCGCCGCATGGGTAATAAAGTGCAAATATAGTAAATGTCCATAAATTTCTTATGTCCATAACTATACGCACGAGCGAGTAATCCGCTTCAAACCAACACCGGAATATTGCTAATTATATTCTCTTCCGATGGATACTAAACACCACTGTGTAACCCCTGTCTGACCCTTCGTATCAAACAAAGAGGAATCTCTTTGTCCCCGAACATGCTATATTAACTAAACTTTCAGATTCTATCAAAGGGACCATAATCTACAAAATACATTATATGACTAAAATATGTTACGATTGAGTCGCCCGCTAGACGCACACAAACTCTACCATAAATGCGCATACCGTGCGCCTGCGAGTGCACGCGACCGCGAGTATACGCACGCACGGGAGAGCTCATGCTCGTGCAGCGGGCACACGCATGAGGTGCATATATGGCAATGTGCAGCGTGATATTTTTCTGACTTTGACAAGGTGACCAGACATCCAATTGTAATGGGTTAATCATACACAGACGTACCCAAGACTCACACGGAGGATATAGAGGGCACTCCTTAAAAGGTATCTTTAAACTTAGTATTCTTCATATAAATGAGGCGTACCCCAACTCACACTGGAACTGGATATTCTGCTCCTATCAAGGTATCTTTATGATGGTGCTGTTGGCAGACTTTGATGGTTTGATTCAGTAGCTCATAAATATGTAGAAAAAGAAGAACAATAACAAACAATGTGTAGTATTGTTTATGGGCAATAGAATGTGTACAAATTATAGGGCACTGATATTTTGGTGAGAAGTGGTAGATAACTAATGTCTCGCGTACCCCACTCACATCAATAGATAGGTGGTAATATGCCCGTAAAGGTATCTTTTATATGGAGACTCTCACAGCTCATAAACTGAAGTTTATCCGAAATATATTGATACACACAGGTCCATGACATTATCTGGACTGTGAGTAGCAAGATTCCATATTCATTTTTTTGCTAGAACTTTTTTCTCAATAGAAAATAATTTTTTCATGTTGCTCAGCTTTTTATGCAATTTTTATGTACTTTTTAAATTTATTGTCAAACTCCTTTTTGTTGGAATGGATTAAAAAACTTTTTGTCTTACGAATGCCATTGCCTACACCTGAATTTTTTTGGGAAAAACCACACATCATCAACAGTGAATATTAGACTTTAACAGATTCTTTTCGCTATCATACACTGATTGGTGAATTCTTGGAAGACCGGATAGATAGAATAATCATTCGAGTCCAAAAAGATACCCTGATAGGATTCAGCTATGCCACTTCAACGTGAGTCTGGGTACGCCTATATCTGAGAAGCATGGTGTAAAGATACCGTTATAGGAGTGTCTGTTATATATCCTGTGTGAGTTCGGGTACGCCTGTGTGTATCAATATATTTCGGATAAACTTCAGTTTATGAGCTGTGAGAGTCTCCATATAAAAGATACCTTTACGGGCATATTACCACCTATCTATTGATGTGAGTGGGGTACGCGAGACATTAGTTATCTACCACTTCTCACCAAAATATCAGTGCCCTATAATTTGTGCACATTCTATTGCCCAAAAACAATACTACACATTGTTTGTTATTGTTCTTCTTTTTCTACATATTTATGAGCTACTGAATCAAACCATCAAAGTTTGCCAACAGCACCATCATAAAGATACCTTGATAGGAGCAGAATATCCAGTTCCAGTGTGAGTTGGGGTACGCCTCATTTATATGAAGAATACTAAGTTTAAAGATACCTTTTAAGGAGTGCCCTCTATATCCTTCGTGTGAGTCTTGGGTACGTCTGTGTATGATTAACCCATTACAATTGGATGTCTGGTCACCTGGATGCTGCTAATACCACTGCATAAAAGATACCTTTATGGGCACACCAATATTTATCTTAGTGTGAGTGGGGTACGCAAGACATTATAAAATCATCATTATCCACTAAATACACCAGCTGTTTATTACTTTTTGTTAATATTGGACGATAAGCAATATTACACATTGTATGTTATTATTTTCTATTCTACATGTACGAATAACTACGACACAATATAACTGGATGAGATTACAATTCTTCCTTATGGAGTGAACCAATTCCGAGGTCATCTCTCTCTAGAAGGAACGTATTGTATACATCACTTATCTTTTAAGCGCCTAGGACACAGTCTAGTGTCTACTTTTTGTGTATATTTGTGTTCTATAAATGTGGTGACATTTATTTTGACATTAGAAGTGTACAGGCAGCTTTGCGCCTAAAGAACTCGCTTGACGGTTTTTACACAGATGTTAAGAAGGTACCTAAATCCACTGTGACTTTTGTCATTAATGCATGGAAGTACTGTATAACGGTCATTGCAGGAATGCACCTCGCCCGGTAAGTCCAACCCAGAGACCGGAGAGTGCTAACCAGGGAGCTGCGAAAGAACAGGGGTCGTCCCATGCCTACCATTGCACACAATTTCCAAATGGCCACTAAAATGCCAGTTTCGACAAGGACACTTCGTAGGATGGCCCATGCATTTGGATATTATTGGTGAGCAGCTGCTCAAAAAATTTCTAATCACAGAAAAGAATGCATCCCAGCGCTTACGATGGTGTAAAGAGTGCAAAAACTGGACAGTGGAGCAATGGAAGCTAGTGTTATGGAGTGATGAATCACAATTTACACTTTTCAGATCAGGTGGATGTGTTTGTGTTTGGCGATTGCCAGGAGATCGTCTGATGCCAAAGTGTATGGTACCTATAGTTAAGTATGGAGATAGTGGCATTATGCTGTGGGACTGTTTCAGAAGATTGGTATGGGTCCAATAGTTGAAATGGATGGTTACATTAACTCTGAGAAGTATAGAGATGATCTTGTTAACTCTGAGCTCCCTACACTGTGGGAGTTCTACAGAAACAACAAATGTTTTTATCATGGTGACAGTGCCACTTGTCATGTTTCCAGGTAATGCTGGACAAGTATAAAGAAAATTTGGCAACCTGAATGGACTGGCCAGCTAAGAGTCCAGATCTAAAAGCCATTGAGAACCTCTGGGACTAAATGGAGCACTGAATGCTTTCTAGGCTGACTTGACCTTCTCCATTAATATATATACTAATATATATATTTATATATATATATATATATATATATATATATATATAAAAACAAACAAATGTCGAATGTCCGGCACTCACACTTGCAAGATGTATAATAGTCCGGTGCACAACCTCTCCGTAGAGCATATGAACAAACCATGTGGGTGGCACTCAGAATGAAATAACAGATGACATCCCAACTGGTTCCATGGAGGTCTGGATTTGGAGTCACACTCAAAATTAAAGTGGAAAAACACACTACAGGCTGATCCAACTTTGATGTAATGTCCTTAAAACAAGTCAAAATGAGGCTCAGTAGTGTGTGTGGCCTCCATGTACCTGTATGACCTCCCTACAATGCCTGGACATGCTCATGATGAGGTGGCAGATGGTCTCCTGAGGGATCTCCTCCCAGACCTGGACTAAAGCATCTGCCAACTCCTGGACAGTCTGTGGTGCAACGTGGCGTTGGTGGATGGAGCGAGACATGATGTCCCAGATGTGCTCAATTGGATTCAGGTCTGGGGAACAGGCGGGCCAGTCCATAGCATCAATGCCTTCATCTTGCAGGAACTGCTGACACGCTCCAGCCACATGAGGTTTAGCATTGTCTTGCATTAGGAGGAACCCAGGGCAACCGCACCAGCATATGGTCTCACAAGGGGTCTGAGGATCTCATCTCGGTACCTAATGGCAGTCAGACTACCTCTGGTGAGCACATGGAGGGCTGTGCGGCCCCCAAAAGAAATGCCACCCCACACCATTACTGACCCACTGCCAAACCGGTCATGCTGGAGGATGTTGCAGGTAGCAGAATGTTCTCCTTGGCATCTCCAGACTCTGTCATGTCTGTCACATGTGCTCAGTGAGAACCTGCTTTCATCTGTGAAGAGCACAGGGCGCCAGTGGCGAATTTGCCAATCTTGGTGTTCTCTGGCAAATGCCAAACGTCCTGCACGGTGTTGGGCTGTAAGCACAACCCCCACCTGTGGACGTCGGGCCCTCATACCACCCTCATGGAGTCTGTTTCTGATCGTTTGAGTAGACACATGCACATTTGTGGCTTGCTGGAGGTCATTTTGCAGGGCTCTGGCAGTGCTCCTCCTGTTCCTCCTTGCACAAAGGCGGAGGTAGCGGTCCTGCTGCTGGGTTTTTGCTCTCCTATGGCCTCCTCCATATCTCCTGATGTACTGGCCTGTCTCCTGTTAGCGCCTCCATGCTCTGGACACTACGTTGATAGACACAGCAAACCTTCTTGCCACAGCTCGCATTGATGTGTCATCCTGGATGAGCTGCACTACCTGAGCCACTTGTGTGGGTTGTAGACTCTGTCTCATGCTACCACTAGAGTGAAAGCACCGCCAGCTTTCAAAAGTGACCAAAACATCAGCCAGAAAGCATAGGAGCTGAGAAGTGGTCTGTGATCACCACCTGCAGAAATACTCCTTTATTGGGGATGTCTTGCTAATTGCCTATAATTTTCACCTGTTGTCTATTCCATTTGCACAACAGCATGTGAAATTGATTATCAATCAGTGTTGCTTCCTAAGTGGACAGTTTGATTTCACAGAAGTGTGATTGACATGGAGTTACATTGTGTTGTTTAAGTGGTCCCTTTATTTTTTTGAGCAGTGTGTATATATATATATATATATATATATATATACACACACACACGCGCACACACACAATCAAAACTGAATTTCTACAGATTTGTCCTCTTGCATCTTTGCCGGACTGCGGCAACCCATGGCATGCATGTGCCTGCTAATGCGATCACATGGTGTGGATGGTGCCATAGCATGGAATACTGTATCATGGGTAATTCGCACACTGTGATGCACACGTACGTTTGCCAGACTGCCGGAAAAGATACAAGAGAACACGTCTTTAGTGTGGAAAGTGGTTTGTGTGAGTAAAGTATCTAGTACTAAGATTATCTAAAGGTGTGTGGGGTGCTCTGGTTAAATGGGCTGGTTACTAGTGGATCTAGAATACTGCATGCAAAGGGATTTTGTCAATATTTTGTCTGTATGGACCTTGTGAATTCTACAAGTTTCTGAAAAACACATTATTAATTTCCCTTAATGTGTTTATAATTTAGGAATAACTAACTAACATCTGTTGGGGAGAGTAATGGAGCCCTTATATCAGAGGAGTTTTCAAAGCATCTAGGTTTTTCCCCTAGCCCAGGGATAGGGAACCTTTGGCCCTCCAGCTGTTGCTGAACTACACATACCAGCATGCTCTGCTGCAGTTTTGCTACTTGGCCATGCTAATACTGTTGCAAGGCATGCTGGTATGTGTAGTTCAACAACAGCTGGAGGGCCAAAAGTTCCCCATTTCTGCCCTAGCCAATCCCTGTTTGACAGAATTCTATATAGAGGCTTTGGTGGAACACTGAATAAGGGGTGAAATAAAGAAGAGGTTATCTGTTCTACATGTACGTTGAACCAGGGTTACAGAAGAAAATGTTACTTTCAAAGATAAACTGTACAAGAAAAAAAAAACAATTGTTATTAAATAGTCAGGAAAAATGGAGGCCATGATTATTATGTGTAACAATGTCAATTTTGTCATGAAAATATTTACTAAAAAGTATTCGATTACAGTTTATGTTGGGTTAGGTATGTTATGTTACTTGGTGGTGTGGATGCCGGCGGTCACAAGACCAACCGTGGCATCCCATTGTTGAGACTCTCAACAGGAGCTAGATAAGTAGACTTACCTTCCCCCAATGCCTCCCTAACCCTAACACTCTCTTTTTCCACAGCCTAAACCTAACCTTTTCCCACTTCCCGCAGCCTAAACCTAACACTCCCTTTCCTGGTGCCTAACCCTTACCCTCCCCCACAGCCTAAATCTAACCTCCCCACCCCACACGCGGCTTACCTGTCTGCAGCCACAGCAAAACCCTCATTCAGGATCCCGGTGGAATGCTGGGATTGTGATCCTTGTTGGGATTCCGGCACCAGCATTCAGAGCAGGGCCAGGATCCTAACCAGATCTCTTTTTTTCAGGACTAAAATTGGACTAAAATGAAAACTGAGATCCATTGACTACATCTTAACTATAATGAAGCATAAATAAGAGACTAAGGGGGACATTTACTAAGCAGTGATAATAGTGGAGAAGTGAGAAGTGAGCCAGTGGAGAAGTTGCCCCATCAACCAATCAGCAGCTCTGTATAATTTTATAGTATGCAAATTATAGCTGTTTCTTCAGTGCTGATTGGTTGCCATGAGCACTTCTCCACTGGCTCACTTCTCCACTCTTATCACTGCTTAGTAAATTTCCCCCTAAGATTAAAACTAAATTTAAAATCCTCAAAATTAACACTGGAAGTAGGGTTTTCAATTTTTATAGAACAATTATACATTCTAGATATTTGCAGAAAATAAATAACAAATTTAAGACATTAATTTTTATATGATATATGGGAGTACTAAGGTAAGTCAGACTCAGTATGAAACACATTCTCAGCCAACAGGCCTAGATTACTAAACACATAGTTAAATGTATGCAAACGTCTCAAGGAAATTTTACTTCAGAAAAATACATTACAGTATCATTAAACTGTTTGCAAAAGTTATGACTAAAACATTGACTAAAATTAGACTAAAATGAAAATAAGATCCACTGACTAAATCTTGACAAAATAAACAACTCATACTAAAACTAAATGGAAAATCCTTGTCAAAATGAACAATGATGTATACTATAAATTGGGTATTTCACTGAGTAAAGTCAATTACAATTTTAAACTTATAGAGAAAGCAATTACTCTTTGTCAGTGATTTGAGACACTGGGGAACCCATAACCTAGGTTGTGGCAATTTTCAGTTTCTCATAGACATTTGTAGAGTAACGGAGTGACAGACATCATCCGAAGTTACATGTCCCATTTATCAGCAGCTCCTTAGAAAAAGTTGGAAGTTAAACAAAGTTATGTTTTGGTGGTCTTTATAAACATGGGGCCTAATTCAGACCTGATCGTAGCTTTGCACAGCTACGATCAGTTATTCAGACATGCGGGGGGACGCCCAGCTCAGGGCTAGACTGCCCCGAATGTCTGGCCCTACCCCCCTACGCACAAGTACAAAAGCATCGCACAGTGGAGATGCTTTTGTACTTAACGAGTAGCTTCCTACCAGCGCAGCTCCTGCACGCTGGCAGGGAGCTACCTGTCGCTGTCCGGGTCGCAGCGGCTGTTTGTGATGTCACGCCATGGCCTGCCCCCCGCACGGTCCAGGCACACCTGCGTTGCCCGGACTGCGCCCCCAAAACGGTGGCCAAACGCTGCTGGCCTGCCCCCTCCTGCCCAGCGAATGCCTCTGCCTGTCAATCAGGAAGAGGCGATCGCAGAGCTGAGATGGCCATCAGCTGTCTGGCATGCGCCGGCACATTGTGGCGCTGGCACATGCGCAATTCAGACCTGATCGGCTGCTGTGCGAAAACGCACAGCAGCGATTGTGAGCGGCTAACAAGGATGTACCGCCTGCTGCTGTGCAGGTGTCGTCACTCCACCCACCTGTGCAACGCCGCCACAGACGATATCCAGACGCGTCAGAGACTTCACTCTCGAGACCACTCCTCGGGGCGGACACCACCTCACCGCGGACGACGGGGGTCTGGAAAGAGAGGAATATGTCGGTTGAGACGTACGCCCGACCTCCGCCTAGAGTACGGGACACGTCAGGGGTAGCCGCGACCTTCACCGGCTGGGCGGAAGGTCATCACTGGCCAATAGGCCTCAGCTACCCAATTCTCACACACTCGCACTCTCGCACGTTGTGTGGTGAGAGGGGGTCCTCGCGTCCGCGAGCAAACCCTCCGGACCGGTATACAGGGGGGATGACAGACAGACAGACACAGGGTGATACTCACTTCCAACTTGCGGGTCACCTTGATTGTCGCACCTCTCCGCTCCTGTTGGGACAAGAAGAACAACCTCCCTACCTGCAGGCTACTCTACGGCTAACAACAATACAGCCAACTACGCCTGCCTAACAAACTAACTTAAACAACTGGAGGCTACTGGTTCTACCCCAATCAAACGGAGACTGGACCAATTAACATGTTCACTACCCGGCAAGTCAGTGGAACAATTCCCCGGCCTAACAGTATACCCCGATTTACCAGTCCTACCTTCCGGATGTTGGACACCAGCCGGTGCCTTTGGCTCACAATGAAGGACGGGGGTCTGGAACAGACGGTGGCCCACTTCCGATGACCGGGGGATGGCGACGTGTGGGACGGGAACGTTACTCCACACTTCCAATCCCCTGGGTCATACACCGCGTGGGGCCGGTCTGCTACAAACAACAGCCACTGACCCCTCAAGAGCTGCTACACAGCCCACTTCCAGCCGGAGGGGCGCAGGCAGGAGCCTGAATGAGGGGCGCAGGCAGGAGCCTGAATGAGGGGCGCAGGCCGAAGCCTGGAGTGAGGGCACAGGCCGAAGCCTGGAGTGAGGGCACAGGCCGAAGCCTGGAGTGAGGGCACAGGCCGAAGCCTGGAGTGAGGGCACAGGCCGAAGCCTGGAGTGAGGGCACAGGCCGAAGCCTGGAGTGAGGGCACAGGCCGAAGCCTGGAGTGAGGGCACAGGCCGGAGGCCTGGAGTGGGCACAGGCCGGAGGCCTGGAGTGGGCACAGGCCGGGGGCCTGGAGTGGGCACAGGCCGGGGGCCTGGAGTGGGCACAGGCCGGAGGCCTGGAGTGGGCACAGGCCGGAGGCCTGGAGTGGGCACAGGCCGGAGGCCTGGAGTGGGCACAGGCCGGAGGCCTGGAGTGGGCACAGGCCGGAGCCCGCCTAACGTGCGCACAGGCCGACAGGGCCTGACTCTGCCCGCAGGCCTAGTGCCTGTCCCTGGTGCTCTAGGGAGGATTATAGGTAGGTAGAGGTGGCCCAAGGCCGCCTACCTGTCGCGGAGGGAGAGGCTGCAGCGGGGAGCTTCGTTAGCTCTTTTGCTCTCCACACGCTGCAGCACTCTCCGCCGGACTTCCGCCGCTGGTCGCCGTCTTCTGTCTTCCTGCGTGACTCCGCCGACGTCTTCTTCCGCACTGCCGATGTCTTCTGCTCCGCCGACGTCTTCTTCCGCTGCTCGGCCGCCGTCTCTCTTCGCTGGAGCTCTTCTTCCTCTTCTGTTCCCGTCCGCCGTCCGACTGACTGTTCCCGCTCCGCAGCGCCTCTTATATGGCGCCGGGAGCGGGCGGAGCTATGACGCGGCGAGCCCCGATTGGCTCGCCGCGGCGAGCTCTGATTGGCGGCCAAGGCGCGAGCCCTGATTGGCTCGCGCTTGGCGCGCCGTTTGAAATGCGCCGCTGGGATTGGAGGGGCTTGAATCCTTTCGGATGCAAGCCCCTCCAGACTGGAAACCGCCCGCCGAGTCGCCGCTCGTCGCTCCGCCGCCCGTCGCTCCGTGGAGGGGAAGGTTGCAATCCCCTTCACATTTCCCCCCCCTTTGTCCTTTGTGGTCCCCGCAAAGCAAGAATCCGACCATACAAAGTTCGGATCCGCGTAGCGAGGGCCCGGGACGCCCCTATTTGAACGCAGAGAGCGTCTTGGCAGGGGAGAGGCCACTACTTCGGCTGGGGTTTGAGGCTCTGATGCCTCCTCCGGCTGATTCTCCTCAACCGGCAACCACCATTCCTCGTCTGACAGAGGGGTCAGAGCTTCCCCGATAGGGGCCCCTAACCCGTCCTCCGCTACAGGGGACTCAGCCCTGCTCACCGGATCTGGGAACGGACAAGGTCGCAGTTTACTCCGATGTAGCGTGCGCAGGCGCCCCGTCCCATCGGTAGACTCTACTTGATACACTGGTCCACCTGGGTCCAAGCGACGGCGAACAAGGTATGGGGTAACTTCCCACCGTTCAGACAATTTCCCCCCTGGGCGAACCTCTCGCACCAACACTCGCTGGCCCACGGCCAACGACCCAGGCTCGTGGGACCTCACAGGTGGATGCTGGTGGTCTGCGATCAGCCTCCCAGCCAACTCGTGCGCCGCCTTCAGACGTAGGCGATGGTCCTCGACCCATTCGGCAGGGGCGAGGGGCGTTACCTCCTCAGTCCCGGACAGTTGTAAGTCGTGTGCCTCCCGTCCGGGTCGGCCGAACAACAAGAAAAAAGGTGAAAATCCCGTGGTGTGGTGAACTCTGTTGTTGTAAGTCCAGACCAGCTCCTGAACACGTTCGGGCCATCGCTGCTTCTCGGCACGCTCCAACACGCGGAGCATCTGCAGCAGAGTCCGGTTGAATCTCTCGCAGGCGCCATTCCCCTGCGGATGGTAAGGTGTCGTGCGGGACTTTTGAACGCCATAAAGCTGGCAGAGGCGCTCCATCAGCTGCCCCTGGAAACAGGCACCCTGGTCCGAATGGATCCGCTCAGGACAACCGTACTGCCGAATGAAATGTTCGACGATCGCTCGTGTTGCCGACTCTGCGGTCTGGTTTCGGGTGGGAACCACTACCGTGAATTTAGTGAAGTGGTCAGTCATTACCAAGGCATACTGGTGCCCACTTACAGATTCCCCGACCAACACGTAGTCGATCATCAGCATCTCCAGTGGCCGACTGGTCCGGATCGTCTGGATGGGCACGTGTTGTTCCGGTGGTTTAACTACCGCACACCGCCTGCACTCACGACACACCTGGTCCACGACCGCTTGCAGCCGGGGGGCGAAATATTGGCGTCTCAACCAATGGTATGTCTTATAGGGCCCCAAATGGGCCCCTTGCTCGTGCGCCTCTTCCACCAGCGACCGCACCCGGGCTTCTGGCACGACCATCTGCTCCACAGTACGCATTTCCTGTTCCAAGTAGCAGCGTCTCCGCAAGGTACCAGCGCAGACCCGCAAATGGTCCCAACGACGTACCACCTTCCTACAGAACCCGGTCAATCCATCCTGCTCTTGGCGGGATGGCACATGACCCCTCTGTACCCACTGTCGAACGAGGTCCAAATCCTCATCAGCCTGCTGTTCCTGTGCCCAGTCCATCTCCGTGTACCTAAGCAAGGCAGTCTGGGCGTTTTGTCGGTACAACTCTCCGGCCGTGGCCTGCCGCACACGAGTGAGATCCGGCATTTCTTCGCCGCAGTCCTCTTCTTCCCCACCAGGTTCGGGGGTTTCCACCGGAAAACGAGACAGGGCATCTGCGTTGGCATTACTCTTCCCCGGTCGATAGCGGATTTTGTAGGAGAACTTGGCCAACCTGGCCACCCATCGTTGCTCCAAGGCACCCAACTTGGCGGTCTCCAGGTACGCCAAGGGGTTGTTATCCGTGAAAATATCCACGTGGGTGGCGGTCAAGTACTCCGCAAACTTCTCGGTCACGGCCCACACCACTGCCAGTAGCTCCAACTTGAAGGAACTGTAGTTGTCTGGGTTCCTTTCGGTCTCTCGCAGGCTACGACTGCCGTAAGCAATCACCCGCTCCTGCCCATCCTGGACCTGGGCCAAGACCGCGCCCAACCCCTGTAGACTCCCATCCGTGTATAGGACGAAGGGCTTCTCGAAGTCTGCGTACCCCAACACTGGAGCTTCCGTGAGACTTCCTTTCAGTTGGTCAAAGGCCAGGTTCTGCGCTTCCCCCCAAGTCTCCAGGGCAGCTTTCTTAGTGGTCGCAATCCCCCGAAGCAAGGCATGTAGGGGTTCCGCGATCCGGGCGAAATCCTTGATGAAGCGCCGGTAGTACCCCACCAAGCCCAGAAATGCCCGCAATTCCGTGACGGTGGTGGGCACCTTCCATTCCTGGACGGCCGCCACTTTGCTGGGGGTTGGGTACACCCCATCACGTGACACTACATGCCCGAGGTACTCCAAGCTGGATTTCAACAGGTGGCACTTCCGGGGCTTGAGCTTCAGGCCGTATGCTTCCAACCGCTGAAGAACCAGGTCGAGTCGAGCAAAGTGTTCCTCCAAGGTCGGGGCGAACACAATGACGTCGTCCAAGTAAATCAGCAAGGCTTCAAAGTTCAAGTCTCCCAAGCACCGTTCCATCATCCGCTGGAATGTGGCGGGTGCATTGTTTAACCCAAACGGCATGCGGCAGAATTCGAACAACCCCATGGGAGTGACGAATGCGGTCTTCTCCCTATCCTGGGGGGCCACCGGCACTTGCCAGTATCCACTGGCCAGGTCCAGGGTCGAAAAAAACTTCGCATTGCCCAGTGCAGCTAGGGACTCCTCGATCCTAGGGAGAGGGTAAGCGTCCCGGACGGTGCAACTGTTCAGCTTCCGGTAGTCCACACAGAACCGGATAGTCCCGTCCTTCTTCCGGACTAAGACTATGGGTGCAGCCCAGGGACTTTTGCTCTCCTGGATCACGTGGTTGTCCAGCATCTGACGCAACATGCTCTTTACTTCCTGGTACAACCGGGGCGGTATCGGCCGATACCGCTCCCGAACCGGGGGGGCGTCTCCGGTGCGGATCTCATGCTGCAGGTCCTCCGTATACCCGAAGTCTTCCTCATGCCGGGAGAACACCTTCTGACGGTTCCAGAGCATCTGGTCCAGCTTGGCTACGTCCCCGGCCGCACACTCTTCCAGCGACACGTCCATCTGCGTACGGATCATGGTGCCGTTCCACTCGGGGCAGGGCCCCTCCTGCTCCTCCACTTGAACAGATAATGCCCATGCCTCGGAAGCCTCTGGCTGTAGGGAGAGCTTTCGCATACCCTGAACGCTATCCTCGTGAATCGCCACCACCTGAGCGATGACTGTCCCAGCCGGGACTCGGCAAAGCTGATCGGTGAGATTGCAAAAGCGGACGGAGACCTTTCCCCCGGTCACCACCGACACGGTCCGTGCCACCATCACTCCAGACCCCACCCTCAGCGCATCAGTGGGCTCTACCATCACCTCCATGCCATTTAGGCTCTGATGAGTCCGTACTTCCAGAGGGATCAGGACTTCTTGGCGAGGTGGCAACTCCAGGCGCTGGTGGTGACCGACCTTCAAAAGACCCAGGTGCTCATCGATTGCCCCTAGGGCCCTGGTCCCCCGTCGTCCCACTTGTTGGAGTGCCTGCTGGACGGGGCGCCGGACTCCCAGGTTCTTCCAATATTGTGGCCCATTTTCCTGGAACAAGAGCTGGTCGAGATGTCGGAGTACATTCATCCCGAGGATCACTGGGCCATGGCTCAGCCCCGGGCTGCTGACTACCAGCAGCCCCTTCCTACCCAGCTCTCGGCCACAAACTACCATCTCCATCCACACCACCCCCACCACGGGAATGGGTAGGTTATTAGCTGCCGTGAGGGTAATGAAGCTCTCGGACACCTCACTTTTAAGATGGGCGTAATGTTCAAGGAAACAGGCCTCGGAAATGGTGGATACTTGAGAGCCGGTATCCAACAGGCAAGACTGCTCTTTCCCACCGAGGCGGCTGACTACCACGGGACACTCTCCTACCAATTCAGCCTGTTCGTTAATGGCTGATCTCTCCCCATCGCTCCCCCCCACGGGTGGTCCCGTTACCGCGAGGGAGGTCAGTTTAACTGTGCCTCCGGGATTGCTTCGGTACAGGTCCGCGCAATATGCCCATACCGATGGCATCGGTAACAACGAGGGCCCCGGCCCTCTCCCGGACGGCCGTCCGGTTCCGCGCCTCGCCCACGGGGCCGCCTGGTGTCCCGCTCACGGGACTCCGTGCCCCGCTGGTCACGCCGGTACACTTCCTCCCTCAGCTGGGAGACCTCTTCCCTCATTTCCTTAGTCACCCGAAGGAAGGCCTCTTTCAGGTCTTGCACGCAGGTCTCTAAGGGATTGGTCTCCCGGCTAGCCACGGGCGCGGAGATCGGCTGTACCCACTGGGGAAAAACGGCGTGTGGCCCGTAATTGGCATTGCGGTCCCTGGCTACGGCGTCGATCTCCACCTGATGGAAGGTCAGGGTGTCATCCTGGGATATCTTATCCAGCATCACCTGCCTCAGGGGCACGTTCCGGAGTCCCATGGCGAACTGGTCCCGCAATATTTGGCTGGTGTTGGTGAGCGCCCCAAACCCATCGGGGTCTTTCCGACGCACTTCTCCCATCATCTCTTGGAGCGCGTTTGCATACTGGGGGATGGACTCATCCTCCCTCTGGAACCGGCCAAACAGACGCTGCCGGAGGGTCCCCGCCGAAGAGGTGTCGCCATAAATATCCCCCAGGATATTATAGATCTCCTCCAGCTCCTCGCGTTCATCGTCGGGCCGCAAGAGAATCGTCCTACGAGCCTCGCCTTCCAGAGAATTCAGGGCGAGGGGCACCTGCAGGTCGTCGGGCACCCGATAGATGAGGAATGTCGCCTCTAGTCGGGCCTTCCAGTCCTCTAAGGTCATATTGCGACCGTCGTAACGGGGTAGGTGGGCGAGGGCTGGTCCGACGTTGAGTCGACGCGATGACCTCCGTCGCTCGTCGTCCGTTCCCCTCGCCACCACATCAGTGGAGCTGGCAGTCGAGCCTCTCCGAGTGCGTGGTTTCGGCGCATCTGTCCACGGCTTCTCGGCCGTGGGTAGTGACCGATCTCCGTCCATCCTGCCGACTACGCCAAGTGTGAGCGGCTAACAAGGATGTACCGCCTGCTGCTGTGCAGGTGTCGTCACTCCACCCACCTGTGCAACGCCGCCACAGACGATATCCAGACGCGTCAGAGACTTCACTCTCGAGACCACTCCTCGGGGCGGACACCACCTCACCGCGGACGACGGGGGTCTGGAAAGAGAGGAATATGTCGGTTGAGACGTACGCCCGACCTCCGCCTAGAGTACGGGACACGTCAGGGGTAGCCGCGACCTTCACCGGCTGGGCGGAAGGTCATCACTGGCCAATAGGCCTCAGCTACCCAATTCTCACACACTCGCACTCTCGCACGTTGTGTGGTGAGAGGGGGTCCTCGCGTCCGCGAGCAAACCCTCCGGACCGGTATACAGGGGGGATGACAGACAGACAGACACAGGGTGATACTCACTTCCAACTTGCGGGTCACCTTGATTGTCGCACCTCTCCGCTCCTGTTGGGACAAGAAGAACAACCTCCCTACCTGCAGGCTACTCTACGGCTAACAACAATACAGCCAACTACGCCTGCCTAACAAACTAACTTAAACAACTGGAGGCTACTGGTTCTACCCCAATCAAACGGAGACTGGACCAATTAACATGTTCACTACCCGGCAAGTCAGTGGAACAATTCCCCGGCCTAACAGTATACCCCGATTTACCAGTCCTACCTTCCGGATGTTGGACACCAGCCGGTGCCTTTGGCTCACAATGAAGGACGGGGGTCTGGAACAGACGGTGGCCCACTTCCGATGACCGGGGGATGGCGACGTGTGGGACGGGAACGTTACTCCACACTTCCAATCCCCTGGGTCATACACCGCGTGGGGCCGGTCTGCTACAAACAACAGCCACTGACCCCTCAAGAGCTGCTACACAGCCCACTTCCAGCCGGAGGGGCGCAGGCAGGAGCCTGAATGAGGGGCGCAGGCAGGAGCCTGAATGAGGGGCGCAGGCCGAAGCCTGGAGTGAGGGCACAGGCCGAAGCCTGGAGTGAGGGCACAGGCCGAAGCCTGGAGTGAGGGCACAGGCCGAAGCCTGGAGTGAGGGCACAGGCCGAAGCCTGGAGTGAGGGCACAGGCCGAAGCCTGGAGTGAGGGCACAGGCCGAAGCCTGGAGTGAGGGCACAGGCCGGAGGCCTGGAGTGGGCACAGGCCGGAGGCCTGGAGTGGGCACAGGCCGGGGGCCTGGAGTGGGCACAGGCCGGGGGCCTGGAGTGGGCACAGGCCGGAGGCCTGGAGTGGGCACAGGCCGGAGGCCTGGAGTGGGCACAGGCCGGAGGCCTGGAGTGGGCACAGGCCGGAGGCCTGGAGTGGGCACAGGCCGGAGCCCGCCTAACGTGCGCACAGGCCGACAGGGCCTGACTCTGCCCGCAGGCCTAGTGCCTGTCCCTGGTGCTCTAGGGAGGATTATAGGTAGGTAGAGGTGGCCCAAGGCCGCCTACCTGTCGCGGAGGGAGAGGCTGCAGCGGGGAGCTTCGTTAGCTCTTTTGCTCTCCACACGCTGCAGCACTCTCCGCCGGACTTCCGCCGCTGGTCGCCGTCTTCTGTCTTCCTGCGTGACTCCGCCGACGTCTTCTTCCGCACTGCCGATGTCTTCTGCTCCGCCGACGTCTTCTTCCGCTGCTCGGCCGCCGTCTCTCTTCGCTGGAGCTCTTCTTCCTCTTCTGTTCCCGTCCGCCGTCCGACTGACTGTTCCCGCTCCGCAGCGCCTCTTATATGGCGCCGGGAGCGGGCGGAGCTATGACGCGGCGAGCCCCGATTGGCTCGCCGCGGCGAGCTCTGATTGGCGGCCAAGGCGCGAGCCCTGATTGGCTCGCGCTTGGCGCGCCGTTTGAAATGCGCCGCTGGGATTGGAGGGGCTTGAATCCTTTCGGATGCAAGCCCCTCCAGACTGGAAACCGCCCGCCGAGTCGCCGCTCGTCGCTCCGCCGCCCGTCGCTCCGTGGAGGGGAAGGTTGCAATCCCCTTCACACGATCAGGTCTGAATTAGGCCCATGCTCTTTTGTTTCCTTTATTGTTCATCCATCTATAGAACATTACAGCTTATTTGATCTGTTACTATTTTACATTGCAATCCACCCTGTGCATGTTCTATCGACAGTGTGCAATTTGTGCAATTACTGTATATACCTAATGCAATGAGGGATTAATTACTATAAATCTTTTGGGATTTTCCTTACTAATAAATAGATCTTGCCATGTTCCCTTTCACAAACCATCATGATAATATAGACTTGCACAACTGTCACTTCTAAACAAACTCAATCTACAGTATATAATTAATGGTCATAATAGGAACAATAGTATTTTTGCAACCAGGTGAATAAATGATTTTTTTTCTGATTCAACAAGGTAAGATCTAACATTATCTATTTGTATATTGAATGACAGTATATTACAATATAAACACTAAAAGCTACATTTGAAAGGTTTAAAAGATTTTTCTTCGCCATCCCTTTTTTGTTTCAAATTTAAGATACAGCATTTTCTTCAAGATACTGTCACAGTAGCACATTGAAAACTCTTTATGGTCCAGTACAGTATATAGGAGGTGACCCAGGGCTTCTTTGGTAAGAACCATCCGCAAAAAAACATTTTGTCTAATATCTTAGAGATTGTTGAATCATGTACGTTATATACAGCCTATGCTACTGTAAGTTCCATCACAGTTGGCCTCCTACAGTACCAGGTTTTCTGATTAGTGCCCTTCTTCTACAGCAACTAGGTTAGTACTAGGGGTCAGGAAAGCTGTCTATTTCAATGAAGTCTGATTGTAGCCTCAGTCTTCTTCCTCCTCTGTGCAATTCTTTTGGATGTTTGATGGCTTTGCTGTGTACTTGTACCTATCTATTAGCATTTGTAAGAATCATTTTTCTTTGCTGTGGAACCTCACAAAGAGAGAGGTACAGATGTAGTGACACTCACTGTTTCCGCAATGGGTACACACGGCCTTTCGCATTGCGGCAATCTGCAGTGTACACCATGCTGTGACTATTTGCAGCTGGCGATCGCACCATTGAAGTTTATGGCATGTGTACATATGCACCATAGATGTGGGCACACTAGTCACGCCATCCATGTAGTGATGCATACACATCGTGAGATGGATGTGAGTGGCTACATCTGTATTTATATTTACAATATCACTGACTCACACATTCCTACCACAGATGGAGTCAGTGGGGTAAATTTACTAAAGCGGGAGTTTTTAGAACTGGTGATGTTGCCCATAGCAACCAATCAGATTCAATGTATTTTCTTCTAGAACAGGGATGGGGAACCTTTTTTCTGCCAAGGGCAATTTGGATTTTTTTCAACATCATTCGCGGGCCATTTTTTAAGCACCCCGTGTACTCGCCCCCTCCCAATGCATGTGCTCTCCTAGGAAAGTAGGCATGACGTTAAACATAATGGCCACTAGAGATGAGCGGGTTCGGTTCCTCTGAATCCGAACCCGCCCGAACTTCAGGTTTTTTACACGGGTCCGAGCAGGCTCGGATCTTCCCGCCTTGCTCGGCTAACCCGAGCGCGCCCGAACGTCATCATCACGCTGTCGGATTCTCGCGAGGCTCGGATTCTATCGCGAGACTCGGATTCTATATAAGGAGCCGCGCGTCGCCGCCATTTTCACACGTGCATTGAGAGTCATAGGGAGAGGACGTGGCTGGCGTCCTCTCCGTTTAGAGAAGAGAGAGACACAGTATTTTCGGGGAGCATTATTAGGAGGAGTACTACTGTATACTACTATACTACTTGCTGAAGTGATATTTATAGATTAGATAGTGTGACTGTAAGTGTATTATCTGACTTGTGGGGGAGACACTGACAGTGGGGAGCAGTTAGAGTCTGAGAGCAGGACTCAGGAGTACATATAACGTACAGTGCACACTTTTGCTGCCAGAGTCAGTGCCACACTGCCATTGTTGTGACCACACTGACCACCAGTATAATAATATATTTTGTGATTGTCTGCTTAGGCCTCGGAGTACTAGTTGCAAGTTGCAACGTGACCTGTCCTGAAGTGACCACCAGTTTAATAATCAATCACCACCAGTTTAATATATATATATATATATATATATAATATTGTATACCACCTACCCGTGTTTTTTTTTTTTCATTCTTCTTTATACATACTACTATAGTAGCTTACTGTAGCAGTCTGCGGTGCTGTGCTGACCTGACAGTGTCCAGTAGGTCCGACATCAGTCATTACATAATAAATATATATAGTACCTGTCCGGCTGCAGTACTAGTGATATTATATTGATTTCATCTCATTATCAATAATTTATCATCCAGTCTAGACTCTATATTAGCAGCAGACACAGTACGTTAGTCCACGGCTGTAGCTACCTCTGTGTCGGCACTCGGCAGTCCATCCATAATTGTATACCACCTACCCGTGGTTTTTTTTTTTCTTTCTTCTTTGTACATACTACTATAGAGTATAGTAGCTTACTGTAGCAGTCTGCGGTGCTGCTGAGCTGACAGTGTCCAGCAGGTCCGTCATCAGTCATCATTACCTAATAAATATATTATCTACCTGTCCGGCTGCAGTACTAGTGATATTATATATACATACATATATATATTGATTTCATCTCATTATCAATCATCCAGTCTATATTAGCAGCAGACACAGTACGTTAGTCCACGGCTGTAGCTACCTCTGTGTCGGCACTCAGCAGTCCATCCATAATTGTATACCACCTACCCGTGTTTTTTTTTTTTCGTTCTTCTTTGTACATACTACTATAGTATAGTAGCTTACTGTAGCAGTCTGCGGTGCTGCTGAGCTGACAGTGTCCAGCAGGTCCGTCATCAGTCATCATTACCTAATAAATATATTATCTACCTGTCCGGCTGCAGTACTAGTGATATTATATATACATACATATATATATTGATTTCATCTCATTATCAATCATCCAGTCTATATTAGCAGCAGACACAGTACGTTAGTCCACGGCTGTAGCTACCTCTGTATCGGCACTCGGCAGTCCATCCATAATTGTATACCACCTACCCGTGTTTTTTTTTTCTTTCTTCTTTGTACATACTACTATAGAGTATAGTAGCTTACTGTAGCAGTCTGCGGTGCTGCTGAGCTGACAGTGTCCAGCAGGTCCGTCATCAGTCATCATTACCTAATAAATATATTATCTACCTGTCCGGCTGCAGTACTAGTGATATTATATATACATACATATATATATTGATTTCATCTCATTATCAATCATCCAGTCTATATTAGCAGCAGACACAGTACGTTAGTCCACGGCTGTAGCTACCTCTGTGTCAGCACTCAGCAGTCTATCCATAATTGTATACCACCTACCCGTGGTTTTTTTTTTCTTTCTTCTTTGTACATACTACTATAGTATAGTAGCTTACTGTAGCAGTCTGCGGTGCTGCTGAGCTGACAGTGTCCAGCAGGTCCGTCATCAGTCATCATTACCTAATAAATATATTATCTACCTGTCCGGCTGCAGTACTAGTGATATTATATATACATACATATATATATTGATTTCATCTAATTATCAATCATCCAGTCTATATTAGCAGCAGACACAGTACGTTAGTCCACGGCTGTAGCTACCTCTGTGTCGGCACTCGGCAGTCCATCCATAATTGTATACCACCTACCCGTGTTTTTTTTTTCTTTCTTCTTTGTACATACTACTATAGTATAGTAGCTTACTGTAGCAGTCTGCGGTGCTGCTGAGCTGACAGTGTCCAGCAGGTCCGTCATCAGTCATCATTACCTAATAAATATATTATCTACCTGTCCGGCTGCAGTACTAGTGATATTATATATACATACATATATATATTGATTTCATCTCATTATCAATCATCCAGTCTATATTAGCAGCAGACACAGTACGTTAGTCCACGGCTGTAGCTACCTCTGTGTCGGCACTCGGCAGTCCATCCATAAGTATACTAGTATCCATCCATCTCCATTGTTTACCTGAGGTGCCTTTTAGTTGTGCCTATTAAAATATGGAGAACAAAAATGTTGAGGTTCCAAAATTAGGGAAAGATCAAGATCCACTTCCACCTCGTGCTGAAGCTGCTGCCACTAGTCATGGCCAAGACGATGAAATGCCAGCAACGTCGTCTGCCAAGGCCGATGCCCAATGTCATAGTACAGAGCATGTCAAATCCAAAACACCAAATATCAGTAAAAAAAGGACTCCAAAACCTAAAATAAAATTGTCGGAGGAGAAGCGTAAACTTGCCAATATGCCATTTACCACACGGAGTGGCAAGGAACGGCTGAGGCCCTGGCCTATGTTCATGGCTAGTGGTTCAGCTTCACATGAGGATGGAAGCACTCAGCCTCTCGCTAGAAAACTGAAAAGACTCAAGCTGGCAAAAGCACCGCAAAGAACTGTGCGTTCTTCGAAATCCCAAATCCACAAGGAGAGTCTGTCGGTTGCGATGCCTGACCTTCCCAACACTGGACGTGAAGAGCATGCACCTTCCACCATTTGCACGCCCCCTGCAAGTGCTGGAAGGAGCACCCGCAGTCCAGTTCCTGATAGTCAGATTGAAGATGTCAGTGTTGAAGTACACCAGGATGAGGAGGATATGGGTGTTGCTGGCGCTGGGGAGGAAATTGACCTAGAGGATTCTGATGGTGAGGTGGTTTGTTTAAGTCAGGCACCCGGGGAGACACCTGTTGTCCGTGGGAGGAATATGGCCGTTGACATGCCTGGTGAAAATACCAAAAAAATCAGCTCTTCAGTGTGGAGGTATTTAAACAGAAAAGCGGACAACAGGTGTCAAGCCGTGTGTTGCCTTTGTCAAGCTGTAATAAGTAGGGGTAAGGACGTTAACCACCTCGGAACATCCTCCCTTATACGTCACCTGCAGCGCATTCATAATAAGTCAGTGACAAGTTCAAAAACTTTGGGCGACAGCGGAAGCAGTCCACTGACCAGTAAATCCCTTCCTCTTGTAACCAAGCTCACGCAAACCACCCCACCAACTCCCTCAGTGTCAATTTCCTCCTTCCCCAGGAATGCCAATAGTCCTGCAGGCCATGTCACTGGCAATTCTGACGAGTCCTCTCCTGCCTGGGATTCCTCCAATGCATCCTTGCGTGTAACGCCTACTGCTGCTGGCGCTGCTGTTGTTGCTGCTGGGAGTCGATGGTCATCCCAGAGGGGAAGTCGTAAGCCCACTTGTACTACTTCCAGTAAGCAATTGACTGTCCAACAGTCCTTTGCGAGGAAGATGAAATATCACAGCAGTCATCCTGCTGCAAAGCGGATAACTGAGGCCTTGACAACTATGTTGGTGTTAGACGTGCGTCCGGTATCCGCCGTTAGTTCACAGGGAACTAGACAATTTATTGAGGCAGTGTGCCCCCGTTACCAAATACCATCTAGGTTACACTTCTCTAGGCAGGCGATACCGAGAATGTACACGGACGTCAGAAAAAGAGTCACCAGTGTCCTAAAAAATGCAGTTGTACCCAATGTCCACTTAACCACGGACATGTGGACAAGTGGAGCAGGGCAGGGTCAGGACTATATGACTGTGACAGCCCACTGGGTAGATGTATGGACTCCCGCCGCAAGAACAGCAGCGGCGGCACCAGTAGCAGCATCTCGCAAACGCCAACTCTTTCCTAGGCAGGCTACGCT
Organism: Pseudophryne corroboree; assembly: GCF_028390025.1. Lineage (NCBI taxonomy): Eukaryota > Metazoa > Chordata > Amphibia > Anura > Myobatrachidae > Pseudophryne > Pseudophryne corroboree. Next base: position 127,966,782 of record NC_086449.1, on the reverse strand, counting down.
TTGTATCACCGCTTTCCAGAATACGCACACAGCTGAAAACCTCTTACGGCAACTGAGGAAGATCATCGCGGAATGGCTTACCCCAATTGGACTCTCCTGTGGATTTGTGGCATCGGACAACGCCAGCTATATTGTGTGTGCATTAAATATGGGCAAATTCCAGCACGTCCCATGTTTTGCACATACCTTGAATTTGGTGGTGCAGAATTTTTTAAAAAACGACAGGGGCGTGCAAGAGATGCTGTCGGTGGCCAGAAGAATTGCGGGACACTTTCGGCGTACAGGCACCACGTACAGAAGACTGGAGCACCACCAAAAACTACTGAACCTGCCCTGCCATCATCTGAAGCAAGAAGTGGTAACGAGGTGGAATTCAACCCTCTATATGCTTCAGAGGTTGGAGGAGCAGCAAAAGGCCATTCAAGCCTATACAATTGAGCACGATATAGGAGGTGGAATGCACCTGTCTCAAGCGCAGTGGAGAATGATTTCAACGTTGTGCAAGGTTCTGATGCCCTTTGAACTTGCCACACGTGAAGTCAGTTCAGACACTGCCAGCCTGAGTCAGGTCATTCCCCTCATCAGGCTTTTGCAGAAGAAGCTGGAGACATTGAAGGAGGAGCTAACACGGAGCGATTCCGCTAGGCATGTGGGACTTGTGGATGGAGCCCTTAATTCGCTTAACAAGGATTCACGGGTGGTCAATCTGTTGAAATCAGAGCACTACATTTTGGCCACCGTGCTCGATCCTAGATTTAAAGCCTACCTTGGATCTCTCTTTCCGGCAGACACAAGTCTGCTGGGGTTGAAAGACCTGCTGGTGAGAAAATTGTCAAGTCAAGCGGAACGCGACCTGTCAACATCTCCTCCTTCACATTCTCCCGCAACTGGGGGTGCGAGGAAAAGGCTCAGAATTCCGAGCCCACCCGCTGGCGGTGATGCAGGGCAGTCTGGAGCGACTGCTGATGCTGACATCTGGTCCGGACTGAAGGACCTGACAACGATTACGGACATGTCGTCTACTGTCACTGCATATGATTCTCTCACCATTGAAAGAATGGTGGAGGATTATATGAGTGACCGCATCCAAGTAGGCACGTCACACAGTCCGTACTTATACTGGCAGGAAAAAGAGGCAATTTGGAGGCCCTTGCACAAACTGGCTTTATTCTACCTAAGTTGCCCTCCCTCAAGTGTGTACTCCGAAAGAGTGTTTAGTGCCGCCGCTCACCTTGTCAGCAATCGGCGTATGAGGTTACATCCAGAAAATGTGGAGAAGATGATGTTCATTAAAATGAATTATAATCAATTCCTCCGTGGAGACATTGACCAGCAGCAATTGCCTCCACAAAGTACACAGGGAGCTGAGATGGTGGATTCCAGTGGGGACGAATTGATAATCTGTGAGGAGGGGGATGTACACGGTGATATATCGGAGGATGATGATGAGGTGGACATCTTGCCTCTGTAGAGCCAGTTTGTGCAAGGAGAGATTAATTGCTTCTTTTTTGGTGGGGGTCCAAACCAACCCGTCATTTCAGTCACAGTCGTGTGGCAGACCCTGTCACTGAAATGATGGGTTGGTTAAAGTGTGCATGTCCTGTTTATACAGCATAAGGGTGGGTGGGAGGGCCCAAGGACAATTCCATCTTGCACCTCTTTTTTCTTTAATTTTTCTTTGCGTCATGTGCTGTTTGGGGAGGGTTTTTTGGAAGGGACATCCTGCGTGACACTGCAGTGCCACTCCTAGATGGGCCCGGTGTTTGTGTCGGCCACTAGTGTCGCTTATCTTACTCACACAGCTACCTCATTGCGCCTCTTTTTTTCTTTGCGTCATGTGCTGTTTGGGGAGTGTTTTTTGGAAGGGCCATCCTGCGTGACACTGCAGTGACACTCCTAGATGGGCCCGGTGTTTGTGTCGGCCACTAGGGTCGCTTATCTTACTCACACAGCTACCTCATTGCGCCTCTTTTTTTCTTTGCGTCATGTGCTGTTTGGGGAGGGTTTTTTGGAAGGGACATCCTGCGTGACACTGCAGTGACACTCCTAGATGGGCCCGGTGTTTGTGTCGGCCACTAGGGTCGCTTATCTTACTCACACAGCTACCTCATTGCGCCTCTTTTTTTCTTTGCGTCATGTGCTGTTTGGGGAGGGTTTTTTGGAAGGGACATCCTGCGTGACACTGCAGTGCCACTCCTAGATGGGCCCGGTGTTTGTGTCGGCCACTAGGGTCGCTTATCTTACTCACACAGCTACCTCATTGCGTCTCTTTTTTTCTTTGCGTCATGTGCTGTTTGGGGAGGGTTTTTTGGAAGGGACATCCTGCGTGACACTGCAGTGACACTCCTAGATGGGCCCGGTGTTTGTGTCGGCCACTAGGGTCGCTTATCTTACTCACACAGCTACCTCATTGCGCCTCTTTTTTTCTTTGCGTCATGTGCTGTTTGGGGAGGGTTTTTTTGGAAGGGACATCCTGCGTGACACTGCAGTGACACTCCTAGATGGGCCCGGTGTTTGTGTCGGCCACTAGGGTCGCTTATCTTACTCACACAGCTACCTCATTGCGCCTCTTTTTTTCTTTGCGTCATGTGCTGTTTGGGGAGGGTTTTTTGGAAGGGACATCCTGCGTGACACTGCAGTGACACTCCTAGATGGGTCCGGTGTTTGTGTCGGCCACTAGGGTCGCTTAGCTTAGTCATCCAGCGACCTAGGTGCAAATTTTAGGACTAAAAATAATATTGTGAGGTGTGAGGTATTCAGAATAGACTGAAAATGAGTGTAAATTATGGTTTTTGAGGTTAATAATACTTTGGGATCAAAATGACCCCCAAATTCTATGATTTAAGCTGTTTTTTAGTGTTTTTTGAAAAAAACACCCGAATCCAAAACACACCCGAATCCGACAAAAAAAATTCGGTGAGGTTTTGCCAAAACGCGGTCGAACCCAAAACACGGCCGCGGAACCGAACCCAAAACCAAAACACAAAACCCGAAAAATTTCCGGCGCTCATCTCTAATGGCCACAGTAATAGCTGCTCACACATACTGCCTCCAGTAATGGCAGACACACATAATGCCCCAATATATGCACTCACCACCACTGGTCCAGGTCCTGAATCTGCAGCACAGCCATTCCTCCCGCCCACAACCAGCAGAGCTTCCTCTCTCTCTCCAAAGCTTTCTCATATCTCCTGGAGATACATGCCGCGCACTGTATTAAGGGAGATGTAGTTTTCTCACACTATACACTGAATACAGTGTACAGTGTGAGAAACTACATCTCCCATGAAGCCATGCACCGTGGACGGCTTTACATTTGGTGGCTGCCTACGGGCCGGTCAAAATGCCTGTCCGGGCCGAATCCACCCCTGTTCTAGAAGCAGCTAGAAAAATCTGATTGGTTGCAATGAGCAAAATCACCAGTTCTAAAAAAAACTCCCACCTTAGTAAATTTACTCCAGTGAAACAGTTCTATGCGTTCTGCTCAGTTTAATTATTTATGTTTTAAATTTTTTGGGAAAAGCTTTAGATATTACATCTACATATTTTGACATGGCATAAACCCCTAATTTAATCTATTTCATATTTAACATCTGAGATAGCAGAATGTAAAAATGTGTTGGGGGCTGAATATTTTTGAAGTGCGCTATTTATAACAAAGTAATTTATGTACATTACATAATTTATTTAAACTGTAATGTACTGTATCATAGGGTGCTATAGCTGGGCATTTTAACTGGGCATTTTGCTAAATCAGCTAATATATTAGTGGCCACAAACCGGATTTTTCAGACACTTTCTGCTCTATAGTAGATCAATAAAATGTTTGCTTCAGATGTTTCGCCCGTGTTAAGTATACAACTCGGCCAATGTAATGAAGTCCGATATTGCAAGTCGGACACAAAACAGTTTTAAAACTCTCAAAAAAAGTAGTTTTTTTTTTTTTTTTACAGAGTTGCTTATGAAAATGGTGAAAATCAATCATAAGTACACTTTTCAAGCACAATTGCAAACAACAAACACTGTACAATACATTTGCCAAACAGGCTTTGATCTGTAAATATGCTCAAGGTACTGTACATGTAATTCCCCCCCCCCCCCCCAAAAAAAAATGTGTCTTGGGTGCAAATGGGTGTAATAAGTCACATACGCTGATCCAGCTAAATCCAATAATATGTGACTTGCCTATATTCTGTGGGTAATTTCCAAAAACCTCACGTACTTTACTTGTCATTTTTACATTGTTTAAAAACAAAAAACGTGTGTTAGACGCATATATGTGCAATAAGACGCACAAGCAGATCCAGCTGAATCCAATGATATTCTGCACTCATGGGTACAATCATACTAAAATTCAAATGACAAACAGTGTAACACTGTTTGCCATTTGAATACCCAGACATATGGTGGCCAATCCCGGGATCGGGATCGGCGGGATCCCGGGATTTAGGGCCAAAAACAGCCGGGATTCAATCCCGGGATTGGAAGCTCCAATCCCGGGGATTGAGGGATCAACGTTGCCCGGCTTCCTTCTTCCGGCTACCCAGTGCATTGTGAGAGATCACGCTGCACTGTCACACGCCCCCAGAGGATGTTCCCCACCCGCCCGCCCCTGGTATATGGTGAGTTGTGTGTGCGGGGCGAGGGGGCGGTCACATAGCTAAAAGCCTATCCCGGGAATCTCAGGATTGGCCATTTTTCAATGCTGATACCCGGGATTGAAAAAATGGCCCGGGATTGGCTTACGTTATATATATAATTTGATTGTTTTTCTTTGTTTTATACACTATGTAGACAAAAGTGATTGGACACTCCCCAAGTGAAATTGTGTGCTCCTGCAGCAGGCACATGTTCGTGTATGTATGTAACAGGAAGATGGACACTGATTAGATCATTTGCTAACTAAATTATTTGCTGGAAGGAGCTAACTGCGGGCCTTATTCATACCTGATCGCTGTTGGTGGCTGATTATCGATTGAGCGCACATGCATACGGATCATAGTGCACACGCGCAAGGCCAAACTGCGAAAGAAATCAGTGTCTTTTTTGATCGCTAGGCAACAGCAGATTGATTGACAGGAAGCAAGCGTTTGGGGGTGGTAACTTGCCATTTTCTGGGAGTGTCAGGAAAAACGCAGGCATTCCCAAGTGTTTTCAGGCAGGGTATGTGACGGCAGCTCCGGCCTGATCAGCCTGTTTATTTCACACTGTAGGAGTAAGTCCAGGCTATGCACAAACTGGAAAAATAATTTGATGGTTAATGAGTTGCGAACGGATTTAGAGCTGACCAGCGTTAGCACAGCTTTTCGCATGGCGTACGCAGACTTGCACGGAGCAGTTTTTCACTCTGTCTGAGCGGCAACTATCTGATCGCACATCTCTGCAAATTCGCTGAGGAGCGATCAGGTCTGAATCGTGCCCTGAGTTTGAAAAGGGGATCATCATAGGCTGCGCGATGTCATGTTTCTTGGGTGACACTAGAATGGTATACAAAAAATTTGGTAACCGGGATGGACTGGCCAGCTCAGGATCCAGAACGTAACCCCATTGAGAACGTCTGGATGAATTGGAGTGATGGTCACTGTACTTAAGGTGGAATGGCAAAACATGCCGTCTGATGTTGTTAAGGAACTGGACTGTTTGCCAAGAAGGGTGTCAGCAGTAATCCCTGCATGTGGTGGGCCTACAAAGTACTGTCAATAAAATCTTGTTCAATTTACTGTCAGTGACAATGAAGACCTCTCTTTTAAGCTGTGACCCCAGACACCTTCATAAATGTTAAAAACATCTTCCTTGTATTTTTGATAACCCTATGGAGAAATAGGCTACTTTTCATCTCAAATCTACCCTTATGACAGAAAAAGAACATACTGTATTTTCCTGCATAGAGTATGCTCAGTATGATGCATTTCTCAAATTGTCCAGCTACCGTATACAACACATGTGAGGTGAGGTTTGACAGTGGGGGTCATTCCGAGTTGTTCGCTCACTAGCTGCTTTTAGCAGCATTGCACACGCTAGGCCGCTGCCCTCTGGCAGTGTATTTTAGCTTAGCAGAATAGCGAACGAAAGATTAGCAGAATTGCGAATAGTAAATTCTTAGCAGTTTCTGAGTAGCTCGAGACTTACTCCTACACTGCGATCAGCTCAGCCCGTTTCGTTCCTGGTTTGACGTCACAAACACGCCCTGCGTTCGGCCAGCCACTCCCCCGTTTCTCCAGACACTCCCGCGTTTTATCCTGGCACGCCTGTGTTTTTCCGCACACTTCCAGAAAACGGCCAGTTTCCGCCCAGAAACACCAACTTCCTGTCAATCACACTACGATCACTTCAACAATGAAAATTCTTTGTTCGGACGTGAGTAAATCTACTAAGTTTTGTGCTAAAATACTTAGCACATGCGCACTGCGTACCATGCGCATGCGCATTGCGTACCATGCGCATGCGCATTTTTGCCTTAATCACTCCATTGCAAAAACCAGCAACGAGCGAACAACTCGGAATGACCCCCAGTGTTAGTATTAAATGGGAAAAACACATTATCGTACATTAAATATTGTAGACATTATAATTTTTCTCTTTCCTCTTTATAAATCTGCAAGCATCCGATTACTGCTGCTGATTGTCGTTATCGTTGCCTTTTGTTTCAATGTCCTCTTGCACCCACAACAGATACACACCGGCAGAAATATATGCATCTCCACACAAGGCTAATTCAATACAGATTATGAAAACACATCATTATTTTACTCAGAGTACAGTATGTATACACTGTCTTCCTTCATTACCTTTATCCATTTGAAAGTGTTAGATTAATCTGGATACACTTTTGTTTTGTAGAACTGTGCAGTACAGAAATACATATTTATTTTAAAGAGAAATACATAGGTCCATATTAGTCAGATATAGTTTACTACAGCTGGCCTGCCTACTTCAGATATAATTGTTTATGGTCTTATTGCTACAGTGTTTTCTGTGCATACACTGACAAATTACTGTAAATATGATTTATTGTTTATTTCCTGTGTCAATAGTTGCCCAATCCTGATTCACGCATAGAACAATGAAGGGGAGAAATACGTAGAACACGGTCTACATATTTTCAGCACCTTGGATAGCGGAAATCATTAATGATTGTGTGATTGAAGCCCAACACATGATGATATACACAAAAAACAATAATGTCTAATCATAAGGACAAGACAGAAAATTGGATCCAATCACTCCTAAACTTCCATCTATAGAATACACTATTAGTCCATAACAATGAAAGAACAAAATCATACAACGTATATGGAGTTTATTTTGGTGGGGTTTTCCAATTTCCCTTACCTACAAACTGCATTCGTTTTGTTTTTTGTTTTCTCTTATGTTACCACATTGATGGCAAACTTGCTCCTCATCACACTCATATACGTGAGTCCTTTACAGGAAAGCCCCATGTATTTCTTCCTATCTAACCTGGCCTGCTTGGACATCCTATACACATCTGTAACTTCTCCAAGATTAATAAATATATTCATGAATCCCAATAGCACCATCTCTATGTCAGCTTGCACAACCCAGTACACATTTTTTGTTGCTTTTACAGCTACTGAATACTTCCTCCTCACGGTTATGTCTTATGATCGTTATGTTGCTGTCTGCAGACCTCTCCATTATTATGTGGTCCTCAGCAGGAGATTCTGTAGAGTAACTTCCATGACTGTCTGGCTGAGTGGGTTTGTTTCTTGCATACCTATAGCTGTAGCTACATCTCGGAATGTCTACTGCTCCTCCAATGTAATTAATCATTTCTTTTGTGATGTTGCCATATTGCTAGACCTGTCCTGCATTAGCACAGTAATAACCCAGGTCACTATATTTGTTGAAGGGGTCATGTTTTTGACAACCTGTTTCCTGCCGACTGTCATCTCTTATATCTTTATCATTAAATCTGTTTCCAGAATAACTTCTTCAAAAGGGAAATATAAAACCTTCACCACCTGCACTTCCCACTTGACCACAGTCACTCTGTTTTATTCTGTGATCTTTGTCCTATACATGATGCCAAACTCAGTGGTTACCCAAAACCAGCGCAAAGTGATGAGTGTCCTGTATTGTAATATAATTCCCATGTTGAACCCAATAGTGTACAGCTTGAGGAACAAAGATGTCAAGAGAGCATTGCAAAATGCCATGAGACAGACATTAGACAAGTCAATCAAGTAGCTGTTAAAAATGCTTGCTACATAATATTAAATATTGAACACTGCATACCCTCAACATTAGCAACTGTGTGGTAGATGTATTGCCCAGGCAATGATCATGTTAGTATTTGTCTTCCAGCTTTGCCTCTTTACCGAGGTGAAGCAGGAAACACGGCGACAAGATGTATTACGATCTTGTTTGCCAGAGTGGGCGTGTTAAAACTCCCACCCTGGCAATCTCTGTCAGCCCGCCACAGTGCATCAGTATAGTGCTAAAGTGATGCGTCTCACCACTTGGCCGGCTTACTGGGCATGTGCGCGATCTCACTCCTATCGCAAGATCTGCCATGCAGCCTGCAGCTGATGGTCACCGCAGCCAGGAACAGTGCTGTCGCTGCTGTGGTGTATGGGCAAAGTCACCTGCAGCTGTTGAAATCAATAGCTGCAGGTGTCAGAATGGTTAGTGCAACTGAACTGTCATACATTGCATGGAATGTAGGTGCACTATCTTGTAGATCGCATCGCTAATAGAGACAGGAGCACATAGCGCGTAGCGCCCTTCACACCTTGCACACACCGGCACAGTCATACATGGGGGAAAAGCATAATGTGCACTGATACCACTTCACCCCTTACCGACAAATCATATATCTATCACTAAGGGCCTGATTCAGGTGATTCAGGTTGGATTGCAAATTTTCCTAAGTAGCAGAATTCACAATCCTTGCTGGGGGCTGCCCATCGCAGGGCAAGGCCGCCAAACATGCTGACCGCTGACAACCCCCCTCCCACCACCCTTGATCAAGCAGAAATTGCAATCGCACTGAAATTTCTGCTTGATCGCAGAAATTAGGGTTGCCCACTGTTGGCGCATCTTGGCTGCTCCCGCAGGGGGTACACCGCCATCTTTCTGATTATGGCGGCTGCGTGTGAAGTCACACCCCCCATTTTGATGACACCGCCCTGTTTCCCCGTCTCCGCCTCCACCTAGAAAACGGGTTGTTGCCGCGCCCCTATCACGCGAACGTCTCTGCCTGATTGAGAGGCAGAGGTGTTCGCATTTTCTGTGGGTGCCTACAGAAAATGTGAGCACATGCACAAGATGGGCACTGTGCATGCGCCCCCATCCTTTTTGTCATTTTTGCAGTTGGATCGCTTATTGCAACCCAGCCTGAATCAGCCCCCATTGTCTTTAAATGTTGACATGCATCACAGTTTGAGTGAATAAGGAAAAAAATGGTGAAATGTTAAAAACTAATTATATTGTTACAACGCTTGATATAAAGATGGAATAAAGCAGGAAGTAAGAGTGAAAATACTGATCAGCAAAAAGAGTGAAACACCTGAAGGAAAAAATAGTTGAACAGACATGAAACTGCTAATATTGTGACAGGTCTGGTGCTTATTGACAATAAGCAATGTAAGAGCAAAAAGAATACAGGTTAGGGATAGTTAGGCTGATAAAGTAAACCAAAGAGTACGGCTACACTTGTAGCAAATGCTTCGGAAATGACACTTTCAGGAGTCACTGCTCAACCTGAACAGAAAAACCATAATCACTAGATAATGATGATAATAATAATAATAATAATAATAAATAATAATGATCTGTAAATTATTTAGTAAGCAGTGAGCACTAGTGAAAAGAAAAATCATTGATTTGTGCCACAAATATATCTAGGAAATTGGCATTTATTCAGTGTGTTCATCAATAATGTTCCCCCCTCTCTTTGCCACTGCCCTGCACAGTTGTTCCTTCCCCTCCTTCACTGCCAGCATTCCACATGTGGCACTTGGGGAGACTTGCACTAGTGGCTTTGGGGTGGATGTATGATCCTCCATTATAGGGGAGAAGTGGTATCTGTGCATGTTATGTGCACTGATGCCGCTTCCCCCCCATGGGTGATTCTGGCAGTGTGTGCAAGGTGAAGTGCCCCTGTCTTTATTGGCCCTGTCACTCCAAATGCTGCCAAAATGTGCTGCCTGGGACTCACTGCCAGTTGATGTGGCTCCCCTATTTGAGTTCTGGTCTGTGCTGCAGGTGTTATTTACTATTCACCGCAACAGGGACAGCACTGTGCCTGGTTGTGATAGCTGCCGGCTTTGGGCTGCACATGAGATTTTTCGATGCTTGCGACTGGAGCTGGCTGGGGGAGAGACACAACGCATCTAGGCTGATGCGCTGTGGGAGGCCTGCCAGGGATCATCAGAGGGGGTATTTTTCACTCCTCCTCTTTGGCAGCTGAAATGTTCTTATATCTTGGTGCTATCTCTTTCCGCTTCACCTTGGTAAAAAGGAGAAGCAGAAAGAGCCATACCAACAGGATATGTGTCGGTATCATACAACTGTTCCGTTATGAGCTATTGCATCAGACTTGGGGGTAAATATATTATGCCTGCACAAAATACATCCTGCCTTACCTCTTTACCGGGTGAAGCAGAAAGCAGCGAAACCGAGATGTGTTAACATTTCGGATGTCAAAGCAGGGAAGTGAAAATTCCCCCTTCTAGTGATCGGTGCCAGAACCCCCCGAGCGCATCAACCTAGTGCTGATGCGCTGTGTCTCTCCCTTGGCTGGCTCACTGGGCATGTGCGAGATCTCGCTAATCTTGCTAGATCTCATATGTAGCACAGAACCAGAAGCTGCCCAAGCTTCCGCAGCCAGGGGCACTGTCCCTGGCAGTGGTGTTTGGGCAATGACACCTATAGCTGTAAAAATCGATAGCTGCAGATATGGAAATGGTCGGTAGCGCTGACCATTTATACATTGCCCCACATATTGCAGTTCTATTTTGTAAATAGCAGTGCCTATATACAGATGTAGCCACGCTCATCGTTGCCGCGATGGCGCAGGGATATGCCCGCTAGTGTGTGAGCAGAGCGGTGCGTTCGCACTATGCTGCGATGCGTGTGTATGCGTTGCTGCATAGATGAGCATGGCTACATTTCTAGACAGGAGTGCACAGTGCTGATAAAGCTAAATATTTATCTTACTTAAAACCCTTTAAGAGGTCAAAGAACACAGTACGCTATTTACATATGGTATACCGTAAGGGTACGCACGTTGCGTAACAATCGCTTTGCCGTAGTCGAGACGCTCGAGCGTCACGTTCGCTTACGGCAAAGGGATCACAGGCAGGCACGCTATAGGCTGCCGACTAGATAAAGCCAAATATTTATCCTATATAACACACTATACAGAGGTTAAGAAACACTGTACGCAACTGGCGCACGAGGTACCGTAAGGGTACGCTCTTAGCGTAGCGGACGCTGTATCGGGAGCGAGCCGCTCGAGCGACACAAACGCTCGCGAGAATACGCTGTTGGTATCGGGCACACTATAGGTGAGCGACTACCGTAATGCTACGCTATCAGCGTAGCGGACGCTCGAGACCACGAGGAGATCACGAGCGGCGCAGACGCTCACAAGATAACAATCAGTAGACCTTGAATGTACAAACTACCCACAAGGGTGTGACCCCCTGTGGAAAATCAGGAGCGCTGACCCTACTAATTATTGGAGACAAATAAATAATGATTACAATAATACTAATTAAAATATAAACAAATTATAATTTATTAACATATAATGCTGCAGCATAAGTGACATACATTAAACCATAATAAAATATGTATATGAGCTTCTAGTGCAAATATATGCTTCTAATGCAAATGCTCCACCTCTACTATTGAGGCAATTGAAAATTAAAAATTACAAATTAAAAATTAACTAAAAAACTGAGGCTTGGATTTCCACCATGGATTTTATAGAGTCCACTTGATGTATTAATGGACCCACTGATTCAGCATTTTTAGACACTATTGTATTCACGTGTCAATGATTCATCACTGTCCCGGAAAAATGTGTGCACACATATATTGATTTCAGAATGGGTAATTACCATATATAGTTGGATCCTAATATCACCTCAAAGATCGGCCTGTTAGGATGATTCCAATTAGAAGAGCTCCCTCTGCTGGTGCTTGTCCATTAGTTGCAGATTATCTGGAGACTATATTTCACAGAATTTCATCCACAGCTCTCCGGCTCCCTCTGCTGGCAACTGGCCGAAATTGCAGGTAAAAGGCTGATATCGTAGCCACGAGCCGGTGATTGCTTTGAACAATTAAGCGGTGATTACCACTGATGATGATGGTCCCTTCAAAAACGCGTTTCTCCGCCTTCCACACTCAGCGGCTTCCTCAGTTTGAATGACCATCCTCTGCAGAATCGCTATTTATAGTCACCTCCGTTTGTATTTCCCGCGGCCATTTGCGCATGCGCACTTAGACGTGCGTTCCAAGCCTCGTTTCTACTCCGTACTTTAAATAGACTCCGGCGGCCATTTTAAATCTCGGGATCCAAGCCTCATTTTCACTCCCGGACATCATAACGGCCTCTATTATAATGCCTTTCATAATGATACTTCCAAGCCTCGTTTTAGAGAACTACATAGCACATTTAGCTTTACTAAGCTCCAATATATCATTCATGCAAGATTTTATTAAATGTGGTATTATGCGTTCCAAGCCTCGTTTTACTCCATACAAAAATATAGACTCCGGCGGCCATTTTAAATTTCGGGATCCACGCCTCATTTTCAATCCCGGACATCATAACGGCCTCTATTGTAAAACCTTCCATAATAATACTTCCAAGCCTCGTTTTAGAAAATTACATAGTACAATTAGTATTACTAAGCTCCAATAAATTATTCATACATGATCTTATTAGGTGTAATATTAATTCTCACACAGTCTATATTCCATTTAAAATATTTTTTCCTATAAAGGATTCCAAATTCAAGCATCATTGCAACTATTAGCTCTATAGGATTAAGTATATTTAATTCATTTGTACATACATATTAAAATAGACATAATTATAAACAATTATAAACAAATATTTTAAAAAAGGTAAGTAAATTTCAACTTCAGTTCTACTACCCTCTTGTGGTTAAACTATATAATTGCAACCTCTTAATATCTTAATATCACCATATGAAATATTTTGTCTCCATCTCCAACCTCCAGCATCATAAGGAACCTGCAACTAATGGACAAGCACCAGCAGAGGGAGCTCTTCTAATTGGAATCATCCTAACAGGCCGATCTTTGAGGTGATATTAGGATCCAACTATATATGGTAATTACCCATTCTGAAATCAATATATGTGTGCACACATTTTTCCGGGACAGTGATGAATCATTGACACGTGAATACAATAGTGTCTAAAAATGCTGAATCAGTGGGTCCATTAATACATCAAGTGGACTCTATAAAATCCATGGTGGAAATCCAAGCCTCAGTTTTTTAGTTAATTTTTAATTTGTAATTTTTAATTTTCAATTGCCTCAATAGTAGAGGTGGAGCATTTGCATTAGAAGCATATATTTGCACTAGAAGCTCATATACATATTTTATTATGGTTTAATGTATGTCACTTATGCTGCAGCATTATATGTTAATAAATTATAATTTGTTTATATTTTAATTAGTATTATTGTAATCATTATTTATTTGTCTCCAATAATTAGTAGGGTCAGCGCTCCTGATTTTCCACAGGGGGTCACACCCTTGTGGGTAGTTTGTGGGTTTTGGTAAATATAGGGATTGCAATTATCCCTATAATTAGGAGCAGCAGTCCTTGCTATTATTGAAATCTCCTTCAGTCCGGCAGTAACTGGCGCCTGAGAGTATACACACCTGTCCACACAACTCCAGTGTGGGGGCGGTTGTGTATACACCCAGTACGATGACCTTGAATGTAACACACAGAAATGATATTCTTATACAGTAAACCCTTTTGTAGAGATAAGGTGAAAATGCAACACAGTGTAAGCTGGTTTACACTAAAGCTGTTTGAGCGATAGAGACGCTCCTATTACCCACTGCAATAAACACACAATACCGGTCTAAGGGTCTAACGCCTTTTAAGGAAATGAAGGAACGTTCAAAAAGAATAATACAATACAAGTCATACACTACCAATATAACATAGACTACCTAACCAGATAACTACACAGGAAATACAATATCAGTACAATAACTATATAAGAGAAACGAGGGAGAAAGAGAAGAGAGAGAGAGAGAGATATGGCTCAGAATAACAAGAAAGACAATATGATTGCGGAGAAAACTTACGCACAAGGGGAACGATCGCATGCGCCTCTGGATATCCAGCTCCCGATTATCAGCAATGAGAACCGTTGAAGAGTGAGCTGGATATGATCGGCTTGTCTATTTATGCCCCACACACAATACAATTCAATGGTCCCTACAATCTTATTGTTCATTGGACACAGGAATTCGTCTTCGCATTATAACAAAAGGTCATAGGTTGATTCATACAGGTGGGCTGTGTCTACTTCCAACTGCTCAGGTGGGTGGGAAACTAGGTTTCCCGCCGCATGGATAAGTAAGTGCAAATAATAGTAAAAGTCCATAAACTTCTTATGTCCATAACTATTCGCACGAGCGATTAATCCGCTTCAAACCAACACCGGAATATTGCTAATTAAATACTCTTCCGATGGATACTAAACACCACTGTATAATCCTTGTCTGACCCTTTGTATCAGACAAAGAGGGATCTCTCTGTCCATGAACATGCTACATTAACTAAACTTTCAGAATCTATCAAAGGGACCATGATCTATAAAATACATTATATGGTTAAAATATGTAACGATTGAGTCGCACGCTACGCACACATAAACTCTACCGTAAATGCACGGGAGAGCGTACGCATGCGCAGAGCGGACATGTATGAGGTGCAAATATGGTAGTGTGCATAGTGATATTTTTCTGACTTTGACAGTCCACCCTTTGGCAGTCAACAATAACTGCCACTTCAAAACGAGAAAAATATATGTCAAGTGTAAATACATTTCCATGATTGGGTAAGGGAGGAGAGGAGAAGGTAGGAAAAGGGTATGACCTAGTGAGATAGCAGAAGCATGTGTGTATGAATCCATGTTTTGGGGGGTCATGTATCATCGTGCCGTACGTGTTTTAGATCAAGCTTCGAGGTATTGCGAAGTATATATTCGAATTCCTTCTTATCCCGTGGTACGGGTCTGTGGATGGGCTGTCAAACTTTACCGAGCTCTCTTCGGCTTTTGGTTGCAACAAAATGGGGGAGCACATTTTAGTTGATGATACATGAATGGGGGAATATGTGAATGCTGATATCTGTGCCGGTATTCCCTGTCGCCTATGTGTGTGCTTTACCTGAAGGTTGTAGAGATGAAGATAAGACACAATTATGGTAAATGCAGTGGTATTTTATGTCAGGTTAATGAACATTTGTCGGTTGAAGTCTTGTTCGGTGTCTGTTGAATGCAGTCTTCTTTGGGCTTTTGCCAAAAGGTGTGGGCAAAAAGCTTTGTCAATGTCCATAGACTTACAAAAGTGTTGGGCTAGCGTAATTTTAAAATTTCTAGGGAAACTGGGGGTCTATGGCATAGTTCATCAAATATCTGTGTATAAGGTTGTCAAAACTTCTTCTTTAATCCATCAGTTGTCTGTATACAGGCTCGTCAAACTCCTCGTCCAAGTGGGTCTTTTTACCTTGGAGAAAACGGAAAAACAGGTGAAAGAAACGGACCGTATAATCGCATTTTCATCACATCATTGTCTCTACCGTTGGGTCATAAATCAAATCCATTGGAATTACAATTTCCTCACTCCTTAGACTCATTACCCTGGTACTACGTTTGCACTTCATTAAAGCCTGACCGCATCTAAATATCAAGCCAATTGATACGACAACACCTAAGATACATAGGAGAAACTTCCCTACATCCATTATGACTCCTTGAGCCCATTCTCCTAAACCAGAGAACCAATTTCGCGGGTTCAACCATGACACCCAACCAGTCAGCTCATTACCCACAGCAGCAAGGGTGAGATTGTGTCTCCTGCGAAATTCCCACTTTAATTGGAGAATGTCATCCATCTTTTGGTCTATGACCTCGACCGGATCCTCGGTACTATTCGTTATATATGTGCAGCATTTCACGCCGTACTGCTTTGCCAGTGTGACACAATATCCACCTGTTACTGCTGTGAGATAATTAAGAACCATTCTATGCTGAACCAGTTCTGTTTTATAAGCTTGAAGCTCCCTTCCAGTATACCTAAAAGTGTCGTCATACATTTCTGTGATATTGTCTAACAAATTTGCGAGCGCAGATATGTATTTATAATTCAACACTCCTCTGGCAGTGCGAGTGATGTCTAACGCGAGTAGAACCTGAATCCCGGTGGATTCATGGATCATGTCAGAGGCCGGGTGCTCTGTTCTTTCTATCAGGTGCCGTTTAACTACGTGCTCGTAATGGGTGTGAGTATAAGGAGCTTTGGCACCACGGTGTATATCTTTCATTTTGGCATGTGATACAGTCATTACTTCAGGCAGTACTTTTCCAATATAACACAATCCTTCAGAGTTTGGGGCAAGCCACTTATACGCCTTCCTCCCGCATATGAAATATGCATCATCGGGGAGAACATATGGGACGGAGTAGGACATTACCATATTACACATCTTCCATGTGAAACCTCCTAACCCTAATTCTCCCATCTGTCTAGTACACGTATCAGTTTGTACGATATGTGTACAGTATCCTGGTGATACCTCTCCAACTCTCGTAATCCTACTTCCTAGGGTATACCTATATCGGAAATATTTTCCACTACCAGCTATGTGGCGTATAAGCTCTGTATCTGTTGGCATTTTGTCGGCTCTGTATGAAAAGGTCATGGTTTGGTTACTCCATGACACTTCCCAATTTCCCGGCTTTCGGGGATTGGAAATGTTAAAACATACTAGGGACTTATCCACATGATATTGGTGGAGCTTCAAACTAGGAGGACTGGAGATATTAAACCTCCTGTCCACCGGCCTCCCACCACTTAGCTCAAGTACCTCCCCTATCGTTAAAGGAAATGGTACTAAGCCTGATTTACTATGGCCTTGAGGTACTTGAGAGCATACCCAACAATCTGTCTGATTTAACACATTACCCACTAAGGAGTGATAGTCACTCAATGGATGCCGGTCCATGTGGATATTAAAACTGGACTGACATTTCTTGATACACCCATCCTCAACTACATTGTCACAGAGTCTACAGATACAGTTTTCTTCAGCTAACAATCCTTCACAATTCCTTCTATTGTCAATGCTATCGGATCGTTTTCTGATACTCGCCTTTACTTGTTGGTTAAGTTGTTCTTGGAAAACTACGCCTCCATCTCTGTCATCAGAACCCATTCCAGAACCTCTCTCGACCTCCATGGTACTCTCGCCGGAACAGACTGCTCTGGTCAACATCATGGTCAACAGGAAAATCCATATCACAGTCTCTTGGGGCAAGTCCATCTTACAGGAGGAGAAAAGAAGAAATTTGTAATGGGGGTACAAAAAAAAACAGTTTGAGGGGGAGAGAAACTTGTTACGATAATTAGTTCTCTAGTCTTGTCGTTCTTCTTGTTCTGCTGTCATCTCAAAGGTGCTGTCTCTCAGTCTTCCAAACGAACATTCCAGTGATGCAATATTCCTTCCAAATCAGCGATCTCTCTGTAAGGAGCAAAAATCTTGCATTACCATTTGTCTAACTGATGGGTGACATACCATCTTTAAAACATGAAAACATGAGTGAGAAGAGAGAAAACAAAAAAAAACAAAAGAGAGAGAACAATTCATAAAAATATATATTACATAAACCAACAATAAACAACAGGAAAAAAACATTTTTCAAACATTTTTAAAATATTGTCAGATCATCAGGCTGTCATCTCTACATGTCCAATGGTTTCCTTGCGCAGTCCCTCCCACCAGCACCTCCATACTCCACCCTCTGTATCTGGCCATGATACATTGATGCGGATAGGTCATGCTGGGGTTTGGTAGACTTCTGCAAAGACCAAGCAGATATGCAATGTTTGAGTCCTACCAATAATCGTCAGAGATGGGGAGAGAAAAGAAACATTTCACAGATACATTTACAACGTTTCACCCGGTCATTCCTGTGTCTTCAGGGAATGACCTCCCAATTTATTAACTGTTACCTCAGGCTTACCATCAGTCCTAATGATCACCTTTCCTGATTGCATATCATGGGTGTGGCTCAAAATTCTTCCTATATGATCCCTGTTTAAAATTTGGTGTGTCATAACCCTGCTCATATCTTTGTCTAGGGGGTTTATGTGAATTTGGTCTACTTCTTGGTCTACAATCTCTTGCAAAATGACCTTCCTTCTGGCAATTATAACACCTTGTCACCTTTGACTTAACCACAGGGATCTGAGGCTTCTTTGTTTCCCCTTGCTTGATGCTGGTTTGCTCATGCCCAACAGCAGAGTCCCTTAATGCAGTTACTGATTTATCTCTCCAGTATGGATTGGTGATCTGTATCCTTGCTCTCAACACTTCCTTTAAACCATCCATTAGCACAGATACTGCTACTTCTCTGTGCGGTGCACTTGTTTCGATGTTTTCTATACCCGTATACCTAGTCATGTCCTGCAATGCCCGGTGGAAATAATTAGAAGTACTTTCCCCTTTGTTTTGTCTTATGGAGAAGATTTTGTTCCACTCGACAATGGCTGGGAAATATACTTCTAACTGTCGGTTGATCTGCTTCATACATTCCTGATTGTGTTCCTCCGTATAAGGTACCTCTGTGTCTAATTTACAATCAGCAATAAATTTCGCAGGGTCAACACTGGAGGGCAAACATGCCCTCAGCACTGTCCGCCACTCTTTGTTGGTGGGTTCTGTGGAGTTTCCTAGTTCTTTAACAAACCTTTGACATGCTACTAGATTTTTTTCTGGGATCAGGAAATTCAGACATAATTGATCTCAATTCCATCCGGGACCAGGGACAGCGCATTGCACTGTCCTTGACGGGAAGGATTCCCTGATCGTCAGTCTTCCCATCGGGGACTGTGATCACCCTGACAGGACTAAACTCAATTACATCACCTTGTTTTGGTCTTACAATATGGGGTACATTTGTTTGTGCGTGATATAAAACATTGTACGTACCTGTGGACACGACCTCACCTGACCCTCCGTTAGGGGGTTTGATTATTGCCTTTACCGATTGGGTCGCGTCCACCTGGATGTCTTGTGTGATGGCTGCTGGAAGAGGTGCCGACATCAGGCTGGGCTCACTTTCTTGTTTGTATTCCTGAGGGAAGTTTAACATGGGGTGCAACTTGCATAGGTTAATAGTTGTACATTTAACAGTATTACAATTATCATTGTTATGTTTATTACACTTATTCTTATCATCTATACTACAGTTGCTAAGAGCGTTTTTATTGTTCAACATTGTGCCTTTCTCCGCAACCATAATTCTCTTCATTGCCATGTCTCTCCTCCCAAGATAAGAGTCAGATATGTAAGTTAACTCTCTTTGCAATTCACTTTCCTGTTGCCATAACTGTAAACAATCAAAATGTTTAACTCGTCTCTTTGCTGATTTAATGAGACTTATCCTTCTCCTTAGATTCAGTAACACATCTGTGCTAAAGCTGCCTACTTTTGGGAACTTCTCCCCGTCATATACAGTCATTCTCTCCCATTCATCACATAAAACTTCTGTGTGTGAACCAAATTTTCCACACATTACGTACCTTGCCGACCCGATTGGTCGGTTTATAGAATCAACCCGAACCGAGGTTGATCGCCCCCTTCCTGAACAACTGGCCCCCATAATTTGCAGGTGTTGCTTGCAGCGAACCCTTACAAAAAACCAAAATATTCAAAGATAGGTTGACGGTGGTGGTTTACCGAGTACCCCACTTACTCGCCCACGCCGACCAATACGACCTCCACACTGATATAGTGCTGGCGTACTCGACCCAGGGCCCCTATGAACCTTTGTTTACTGGAACATGTGAGTGTGATCCGCAGAGCATTAACCCTTTCCAGTAACTGTGGGGTTGTTGGATAATTCCTGAGTGACCAGCGAACTTCCCTTTTAAAAATAAAAAATTACACAAATCACGTTAGAATGTACAAATAGCGTTTATGACCCTTTTTGTACACAAATGGTACTAGGTCAGGTTACTAACTAATGCACACAATTACGTGCGGTACAATCGTTCAGTACATAAGCAACTAATCTTATGTACGGAGCGACCAACGGAATCGACATTCAGCAGCTGCGAATTCCTTCAGCCTGAGCTTTTATGGCCTATATGGGTTCCGCTCCAACCCTTCTTGGTGTTGGGCTACTTGACTCTATAGCGGACTTCCTTGTCTGCTGTACCTGGACCTCCTGGTCTGTTATGCGACCTCCTGGTCTGTTACAGTATGACCTCCTGGTCTGCTACACTCTAATGCTCTTTATATGTTTAACAAGGGATGCCTCCCTAGCCACCGTGCATGTCACTTACACGTATGTAATTTCACGAGAACTCGATGATTTCTGTGGTTCAATCCCCAAAATTGTAAAAACTTATATATGCAAACACTCACTCACCACATGTACACTTTTGTTTCTATTTCTATTTCTGCGCAGAAATTTCTTTCCTTTAGACCAGATGTGTTGTAAATTGGAGAAGGATCTATTAGCTTAAATTTCGGACACTGAAATAGACTTGCGCTATTTATCGCGTTGCCACCTCTTCGCCTGCTAAAATAACACTTATCGTGTGATTTGAGTTACGTGGGTGTACCCAGACACTCCGTTGCGTAATATACGCTGCGTGCGTCGGCCTTTGGGTTGCGTGCGCGAGTCTCAGCCTTTTGTTAGAGACACGTGTACGCAATGCAGATATCCACCGTAACACAACTAACACGTTTATCAATGTAGATGATCCTTGATCATCTACCGAGCACCACACCAATCTCTCCTTGTATCTTTAGGTAGAGCTGCGTGCGTGCTTTGCAATTTATCCCTTAATGTATTACTTTTACACTTTAACTATGAAATAGCGACAAATCTCTCTTAGCACGTTTATCAATTATAAAATGGCAAACAGGAGAGTGATATATGAAAATACACGAATAAAAAAAATGCAGATATGCGTGTGTGCGTACGCAAGATAGAAATAAACAGTTTTAAAAGACACTAGCGTGTTGTTCTTACCTCCGGTTCCAGATTCCCTCAGCACCCTTTACTAAGCGAAGCAGACGCTTATCCAGACAGCACTGCGAGGAATATGATCTCCCGCCCTTTGCTGATGGATAATGTCTGCTGGAATTACCTAGCAGAGATATGTGAAGGACGGACGAGCCGCCAATTGATAAAGCTAAATATTTATCTTACTTAAAACCCTTTAAGAGGTCAAAGAACACAGTACGCTATTTACATATGGTATAACTTAAGGGTACGCACATTGCGTAACAATCGCTTAGCCGTAGTCGAGACGCTCGAGCGTCACGTTCGCTTACGGCAAAGGGATCACAGGCAGGCACGCTATAGGCTGCCGACTAGATAAAGCCAAATATTTATCCTATATAACACACTATACAGAGGTTAAGAAACACTGTACGCAACTGGCACACGAGGTACCGTAAGGGTACGCTCTTAGCGTAGCGGACGCTGTATCGGGAGCGAGCCGCTCGAGCGACACAAACGCTCGCGAGAATACGCTGTTGGTATCGGGCACACTATAGGTGAGCGACTACCGTAATGCTACGCTATCAGCGTAGCGGACGCTCGAGACCACGAGGAGATCATGAGCGGCGCAGACGCTCACAAGATAACAATCAGTAGACCTTGAATGTAACACACAGAAATGATATTCTTATACTGTAAACCCTTTTGTAGAGATAAGGTGAAAATGCAACACAGTGTAAGCTGGTTTACACTAAAGCTGTTTGAGCGATAGAGACGCTCCTATTACCCACTGCAATAAACACACAATACCGGTCTAAGGGTCTAACGCCTTTTAAGGAAATGAAGGAACGTTCAAAAAGAATAATACAATACAAGTCATACACTACCAATATAACATAGACTACCTAACCAGATAACTACACAGGAAATACAATATCAGTACAATAACTATATAAGAGAAACGAGGGAGAAAGAGAAGAGAGAGAGAGAGAGATATGGCTCAGAATAACAAGAAAGACAATATGATTGCGGAGAAAACTTACGCACAAGGGGAACGATCGCATGCACCTCTGGATATCCAGCTCCCGATTATCAGCAATGAGAACCGTTGAAGAGTGAGCTGGATATGATCGGCTTGTCTATTTATGCCCCACACACAATACAATTCAATGGTCCCTACAATCTTATTGTTCATTGGACACAGGAATTCGTCTTCGCATTATAACAAAAGGTCATAGGTTGATTCATACAGGTGGGCTGTGTCTACTTCCAACTGCTCAGGTGGGTGGGAAACTAGGTTTCCCGCCGCATGGATAAGTAAGTGCAAATAATAGTAAAAGTCCATAAACTTCTTATGTCCATAACTATTCGCACGAGCGATTAATCCGCTTCAAACCAACACCGGAATATTGCTAATTAAATACTCTTCCGATGGATACTAAACACCACTGTATAATCCTTGTCTGACCCTTGTCGGACATGTATGAGGTGCAAATATGGTAGTGTGCATAGTGATATTTTTCTGACTTTGACAGTGCTCTTGTCACTTTGCATTAGAGATGTGCACCGGAAATTTTTCGGGTTTTGTGTTTTGGTTTTGGATTCAGTTCCGCGGCCATGTTTTGGATTCGGACGCATTTTGTCAAAAACTCCCTGAAAATTTTTTGTCGGATTCGGGTGTGTTTTGGATTCGGGTGTTTTTTTTCAATAATCCCTCAAAAACAGCTTAAATCATAGAATTTGGGGGTAATTTTGATCCCATAGTATTATTAACCTCAATAACCATAAATTCCACTCATTTCCAGTCTATTCTGAACACCTCACACCTCACAATATTATTTTTAGTCCTAAAATTTGCACCGAGGTCGCTGGATGACTAAGTTAAGCGACCCAAGAGGGCGGCACAAACACCTGGCCTATCTAGGAGTGGCACTGCAGTGTCGGACAGGATGGCACTTAAAAAAATTAGCCCCAACATCACATGATGCAGAGATAAATAATAAAAAAATAGGTGCAAGATGGAATTGTCCTTGGGCCCTCCCACCCACCCTTATGTTGTATAAACAGGACATGCACACTTTAACAAACCCATAATTTCAGCCACAGGGTCTGCCACACGACTTTGGCTGAAATGACTGGTTAGTTTGGGACACCACCAAAAAAGAAGCAATCAATCTCTTCTTGCACAAACTGGCTCTACAGAGGCAAGATGTCCACCTCCTCCTCATCATCCGATTCATGACCCCTTTCACTGTGTACATCCCCCTCCTCACAGAGTATTAATTCGTCCCCACTGGAATCCACCATCTCAGGTCCCTGTGTACTTTCTGGAGGCAATTGCTGGTGAATGTCTCCACGAAGGAATTGATTATAATTCATTTTGATGAACATCATCTTCTCCACATTTTCTGGAAGTAACCTCGTACGCCGATCGCTGACAAGGTGACCGGCTGCACTAAACACTCTTTCGGAGTACACACTAGAGGGGGGGCAACTTAGGTAAAATAAAGCCAGTTTGTGCAAGGGCCTCCAAATTGCCTCTTTTTCCTGCCAGTATACGTACAGACTGTCTGACGTGTCTACTTGGATGCTGTCACTCATATAATCCTCCACCATTCTTTCAATGGTGACAGAATCATATGCAGTGACAGTAGACCATATGTCAGTAATCACTGGCAGGTCCATCAGTCCGGACCAGATGTCAGCACTTGCTCCAGACTGCCCTGCATCACTGCCAGCAGGTGGGCTCGGAATTCTTAGACTTTTCCTCGCAGCCCCAGTTGCAGGAGAATGTGGAGGAGGAGCTGTTGATGGGTCACGTTCCGCTTGACTTGACAAGTGTCTCACCAGCAGGTCTTTGAACATCTGCAGACTTGTGTCTGCTGGAAAGAGAGATACAACATAGGCTTTAAACCTAGGATCGAGCACGGTGGCCAAAATGTAGTGCTCTGATTTCAACAGATTGACCTCCCGTGAATCCTGGTTAAGCGAATTAAGGGCTCCATCCAGAAGTCCCACATGCCTAGCTGAATCGCTCCGTTTTAGCTCCTCCTTCAATCTCTCCAGCTGCTTCTGCAAAAGCCTGATGAGGGGAATGACCTGACTCAGGCTGGCAGTGTCTGAACTGACTTCATGTGTGGCAAGTTCAAAAGGTTGCAGAACCTTGCACAACGTTGAAATCATTCTCCACTGCGCTTGAGTCAGGTGCATTCCCCCTCCTTTGCCTATATCGTAGGCAGATGTAAAGGCTTGAATGGCCTTTTGCTGCTCCTCCATCCTCTGAAGCATATAGAGGGTTGAATGCCACCTCGTTACCACCTCTTGCTTCAGATGATGGCGGGGCAGGTCCAGGAGTGTTTGCTGGTGCTCCAGTCTTCGGCATGCGGTGGCTGAATGCCAAAAGTGGCCCGCAATTCTTCGGGCCACCGACAGCATCTCTTGCACACCCCTGTAATTTTTTAAATAATTCTGCACCACCAAATTCAATGTATGTGCAAAACAGGGGACATGCAGGAATTTACCCACATGTAATGCACGCACAATATTGGTGGCGTTGTCCGATGTCACAAATCCCCAGGAGAGTCCAATTGGGGTAAGCCATTCTGCGATGATGTTCCTCAGTTTCCGTAAGAGGTTGTCAGCTGTGTGCCTCTTATGGAAAGCGGTGATACAAAGCGTAGCCTGCCTAGGAACGAGTTGGCGTTTGCGAGATGCTGCTACTGGTGCTGCCGCTGCTGTTCTCGGGAGGCAATACATCTACCCAGTGGGCTGTCACAGTCATATAGTCCTGAGTCTGCCCTGCTCCACTTGTCCACATGTCCATGGTTAAGTGGACATTGGGTACAACTGCATTTTTTAGGACACTGGTGACTCTTTTTCTGACTTCTGTGTACATTCTCGGTATCGCTGGCCTAGAGAGGTGGAACCTAGATGGTATTTGGTACCGGGGACACACTACCTCAAGAAATTCTCTAATTCCCTGTGAATTAACAGTGGATACCGGACACACGTTCAACACCAACACAGCTGCCAAGGCCTGAGTTATCCACTTTGCAGCAGGATGACTGCTGTGATATTTCATCTTCATCGAAAAGGACTGTTGGACAGTCAATTGCTTGCTGGAAGTAGTACAAGTGGTCTTCCAACTTCCCCTCTGGGATGACGATCGACTCCCAGCAGCAACAACAAAGCGCCAGCAGCAGTAGGCGTTACACTCAAGGATCCATCGGAGGATTCCCAGTTAGGAGAGGACTCGTCAGACTTGCCAGTGACATGGCCTGCAGGACTATTTGAGTTCCTGTCTAAGGAGGAAATTGACACTGAGGGAGTTGGTGGTGTGGTTTGCAGGAGCTTGGGTACAAGAGGAAGGGATTTCGTTGCCAGTGGACTGCATCCGCTGTCACCCAAAGTTTTTGAACTTGTCAATGACTTCTGATGAATGCGCTCCAGGTGACGTATAAGGGAGGATGTTCCTAGGTGGTTAACGTCATTACACTTATTTATTACAGCTTGACAAAGGCAACACACGGCTTGACACCTGTTGTCCGCATTTATGTTAAAATAATTCCACAACGAAGAGGTGATTTTTTTGTAATTTGACCAGGCATGTCAATGGCCATATTCATCCCACGGACAACAGGTGTTTCCCCGGGAGCCTGACTTAAACAAACCACCTCACCGTCAGAATCCTCCTTGTCAATTTCCTCCTCAGCGCCAGCAACACCCATATCCTCATCCTGGTGTACTTCAACAGTGACATCTGCAATTTGACTATCAGGAACTGGACTGTGGGTGCTCCTTCCAGCACTTGCAGGGGGCGTGCACATGGTGGAATGCGCCACCTCTTCCCGTCCAGTGTTGGGAAGGTCAGGCATCGCAACCGACACAATTGGACTCTCCTTGGGGATTTGTGATTTAGAAGAACGCACAGTTCTTTGCTGTGCTTTTGCCAGCTCAAGTCTTTTCATTTTTCTAGCAGGAGGATGAGTGCTTCCATCCTCATGTGAAGCTGAACCACTAGCCATCAACATAGGCCAGGGCCTCAGCCGTTCCTTGCCACTCCGTGTCGTAAATGGCATATTGGCAAGTTTACGCTTCTCCTCAGGTGCTTTTAATTTAGATTTTTGGGTCATTTTACTAACTTTTGTTTTTTAGATTTTATATGCTCTCTACTATGACATTGGGCATCGGCCTTGGCAGACGACGTTGATGGCATTGAATCGTCTCTGCCATGACTAGTGGCAGCAGCTTCAGCACGAGGTGGAAGTGGATCTTGATCTTTCCCTATTTTACTATCCACATTTTTGTTCTCCATTTTTTAATGTGTGGAATTATAAGCCAGTAATATATCAATAGCAATGGCCTACTGTACTGTACTATACGAATACTACTGGTCACCAAAATTCTGCACTGTCCTACTATATACTGCTCAAAATAATGCAGCACAGTGATAGTATACTTGACACAGAGCTGCAAGATACAGCAATGGCCTACTGTACTTTACTATATGTATACTGCTGGTCACCTAAATGCTGCACTGTCCTACTATATACTGCTCACAATAATGCAGCACTGAGATAGTATACTTGACACAGAGCTGCAAGATACAGCAATGGCCTACTGTACTGTACTATATGTATACTGCTGGTCACCAAAATGCTGCACTGTCCTACTTTATAATGCTCACAAAAATGCAGCACAGAGATAGTATACTTGACACAGAGCGGCAAGATACAGCAATGGCCTACTGTACTGTACTATATGTATACTGCTGGTCACCAAAATGCTGCACTGTCCTACTATATACTGCTCACAATAATGCAGCACAGAGATAGTATACTTGACACAGAGCTGCAAGATACAGCAATGGCCTACTGTACTGTACAATATATGTATACTGCTGGTCACCAAAATGCTGCACTGTCCTACTATATACTGCTCACAATAATGCAGCACAGAGATAGAATACTTGACAAAGCGCTGCAAGATACAGCAATGGCCTACTGTACTGTACTATATGTATACTGCTGGTCACCAAAATGCTGCACTGTCATACTATATACTGCTCACAATAATGCAGCACAGAGATAGTATACTTGACACAGAGCTGCAAGATACAGCAATGGCCTACTGTACTGTACTATATGTATACTGCTGGTCACCAAAATTCTGCACTGTCTTACTATATACTGCTCACAATAATGCAGCACAGAGATAGTATACTTGACACAGAGCTGCAAGATACAGCAATGGCCTACTGTACTGTACTATATGTATACTGCTGGTCACCAAAATGCTGCACTGTCCTACTATATACTGCTCACAATAATGCAGCACAGAATTAGTATACTTGACACAGAGCTGCAAGATACAGCAATGGCCTACTGTACTGTACAATATATGTATACTGCTGGTCACCAAAATGCTGCACTGTCCTACTATATACTGCTCACAATAATGCAGCACAGATATGGATAGTATACTTGACACAGAGCTGCAAGATACAGCAATGGCCTTCTGTACTGTACTATATGTATACTGTTGGTCACCAAAATGCTCTACTGTCCTACTATATACTGCTCACAATAATGCAGCACAGAGATGGTTTACTTGACACAGAGCTGCAAGATACAGCAATCGCCTACTGTACTGTACAATATATGTATACTGCTGCTCACCAAAATGCTGCACTGTCCTACTATATACTGCTCACAATAATGCAGCACAGAGATAGAATGCTTGACAAAGAGCTGCAAGATACAGCAATGGCCTACTGTACTGTACTATATGTATACTGCTGGTCACCAAAATGCTGCACTGTCCTACTATATACTGCTCACAATAATGCAGCACTGAGATAGTATACTTGACACAGAGCTGCAAGATACAGCAATGGCCTACTGTACTGTGCAATATATGTATACTGCTGGTCACCAAAATGCTGCACTGTCCTACTATATACTGCTCACAATAATGCAGCACAGAGATAGAATACTTGACACAGAGCTGCAAGATACAGCAATGGCCTACTGTACTGTACTATATGTATACTGCTGGTCACCAAAATGCTGCACTGTCATACTATATACTGCTCACAATAATGCAGCACAGAGATAGTATACTTGACACAAAGCTGCAAGATACAGCAATGGCCTACTGTACTGTACTATATGTATACTGCTGGTCACCAAAATTCTGCACTGTCTTACTATATACTGCTCACAATAATGCAGCACAGAGATAGTATACTTGACGCAGAGCTGCAAGATACAGCAATGGCCTACTGTACTGTACTATATGTATACTGCTGGTCACCAAAATGCTGCACTGTCCTACTATATACTGCTCACAATAATGCAGCACAGAAATAGTATACTTGACACAGAGCTGCAAGATACAGCAATGGCCTACTGTACTGTACCATATATGTATACTGCTGGTCACCAAAATGCTGCACTGTCCTACTATATACTGCTCACAATAATGCAGCACAGATATGGATAGTATACTTGACACAGAGCTGCAAGATACAGCAATGGCCTTCTATACTGTACTGTACTGTACTATATGTATACTGCTGGTCACCAAAATGCTCTACTGTCCTACTATATACTGCTCACAATAATGCAGCACAGAGATAGTTTACTTGACACAGAGCTGCAAGATACAGCAATCGCCTACTGTACTGTACAATATATGTATCTGCTGGTCACCAAAATGCTGCACTGTCCTACTATATACTGCTCACAATAATGCAGCACAGAGATAGAATACTTGACAAAGAGCTGCAAGATACAGCAACGGCCTACTGTACTGTACTATATGTATACTGCTGGTCACCAAAATGCTGCACTGTCCTACTATATACTGCTCACAATAATGCAGCAAAGAGATAGTATACTTGACACAGAGCTGCAAGATACAGCAATGACCTACTGTACTGTACTATATGTATACTGCTGGTCACCAAAATGCTGCACTGTCCTACTATATACTGCTCACAATAATGCAACACAGAGATAGTATACTTGACACAGAGCTGCAAGATACAGCAATGGCCTATTGTACTGTACTATATGTATACTGCTGGTCACCACAATTCTGCACTGTTTTACTATATAATGCTCACAATAATGCAGCATAGAGATAGTATACTTGACACAAAGCTGCAAGATACAGCAATGGCCTACTGTACTGTACTATATGTATACTGCTGATTACCAAAATGCTGCACTGTCCTACTATATACTGCTCACAATAATGCAGCACAGATATGGATAGTATTCTTGACACAGAGCTGCAAGAAGCAGCAATGGCCTACTGTACTGTACTATATGTATACTGCTGGTCACCAAAATGCTCTACTGTCCTACTATATACTGCTCACAATAATGTAGCACAGAGAAAGTATACTTGACACAGAGCTGCAAGATACAGCAATGGCCTACTGTACTGTACTATATGTAAACTGCTGATCACCAAAATGCTGCACTGTCCTACTATATACTGCTCACAATAATGCAGCACAGATATGGATAGTATACATGACACAGAGCTGCAAGATACAGCAATGGCCTACTGTACTGTACTATATGTATACTGCTGGTCACCAAATGCTCTACTGTCCTACTATATACTGCTCACAATAATGCAGCACAGAATAGCATACTTGACACAGAGCTGCAAGATACAGCAATGGCCTACTGTACTGTGCAATATATGTATACTGCTGGTCACCAAAATGCTGCACTGTCCTACTATATACTGCTCACAATAATGCAGCACAGAGATAGAATACTTGACACAGAGCTGCAAGATACAGCAATGGCCTACTGTACTGTACTATATGTATACTGCTGGTCACCAAAATGCTGCACTGTCATACTATATACTGCTCACAATAATGCAGCACAGAGATAGTATACTTGACACAAAGCTGCAAGATACAGCAATGGCCTACTGTACTGTACTATATGTATACTGCTGGTCACCAAAATTCTGCACTGTCTTACTATATACTGCTCACAATAATGCAGCACAGAGATAGTATACTTGACGCAGAGCTGCAAGATACAGCAATGGCCTACTGTACTGTACTATATGTATACTGCTGGTCACCAAAATGCTGCACTGTCCTACTATATACTGCTCACAATAATGCAGCACAGAAATAGTATACTTGACACAGAGCTGCAAGATACAGCAATGGCCTACTGTACTGTACCATATATGTATACTGCTGGTCACCAAAATGCTGCACTGTCCTACTATATACTGCTCACAATAATGCAGCACAGATATGGATAGTATACTTGACACAGAGCTGCAAGATACAGCAATGGCCTTCTGTACTGTACTGTACTGTACTATATGTATACTGCTGGTCACCAAAATGCTCTACTGTCCTACTATATACTGCTCACAATAATGCAGCACAGAGATAGTTTACTTGACACAGAGCTGCAAGATACAGCAATCGCCTACTGTACTGTACAATATATGTATACTGCTGGTCACCAAAATGCTGCACTGTCCTACTATATACTGCTCACAATAATGCAGCACAGAGATAGAATACTTGACAAAGAGCTGCAAGATACAGCAACGGCCTACTGTACTGTACTATATGTATACTGCTGGTCACCAAAATGCTGCACTGTCCTACTATATACTGCTCACAATAATGCAGCAAAGAGATAGTATACTTGACACAGAGCTGCAAGATACAGCAATGACCTACTGTACTGTACTATATGTATACTGCTGGTCACCAAAATGCTGCACTGTCCTACTATATACTGCTCACAATAATGCAACACAGAGATAGTATACTTGACACAGAGCTGCAAGATACAGCAGTGGCCTATTGTACTGTACTATATGTATACTGCTGGTCACCACAATTCTGCACTGTTTTACTATATAATGCTCACAATAATGCAGCACAGAGATAGTATACTTGACACAAAGCTGCAAGAAACAGCAATGGCCTACTGTACTGTACTATATGTATACTGCTGATTACCAAAATGCTGCACTGTCCTACTATATACTGCTCACAATAATGCAGCACAGATATGGATAGTATACTTGACACAGAGCTGCAAGAAGCAGCAATGGCCTACTGTACTGTACTATATGTATACTGCTGGTCACCAAAATGCTCTACTGTCCTACTATATACTGCTCACAATAATGTAGCACAGAGAAAGTATACTTGACACAGAGCTGCAAGATACAGCAATGGCCTACTGTACTGTACTATATGTATACTGCTGATCACCAAAATGCTGCACTGTCCTACTATATACTGCTCACAATAATGCAGCACAGATATGGATAGTATACATGACACAGAGCTGCAAGATACAGCAATGGCCTACTGTACTGTACTATATGTATACTGCTGGTCACCAAATGCTCTACTGTCCTACTATATACTGCTCACAATAATGCAGCACAGAGATAGCATACTTGACACAGAGCTGCAAGATACAGCAATGGCCTACTGTACTGTACTATATGTATACTGCTGGTCACCAAAATGCTGCACTGTCCTACTATATACTGCTCACAATAATGCAGCACAGAGATAGTATACTTGACACAGAGCTGCAAGATAGAGCAATGGCCTACTGTACTGTACAATATATGTATACTGCTGATCACCAAAATTCTGCACTGTCCTACTATATACTGCTCACAATAATGCAGCATATATATGGATAGTATAGTTGACACAGAGCTGCAAGATACAGCAATGGCCTACTGTACTGTACTATATGTATACTGCTGGTCACCAAAATGCTCTACTGTCCTACTATATACTGCTCACAATAATGCAGCACAGAGATAGTATACTTAACACAGAGCTGCAAGATACAGCAATGACCTATTGTACTGTACTAAGGCCCTCATTCCGAGTTGATCGCTCGCAAGGCGAATTTAGCAGAGTTGCTCACGCTAAGCCTACGCCTACTGGGAGTGTATCTTAGCTTCTTAAAATTGCGACGGATGTATTCGCAATATTGCGATTACAAACTACTTAGCAGTTTCAGAGTAGCTTCAGACTTACTCGGCATCTGCGTTCAGTTCAGTGCTTGTTGTTCCTGGTTTGACGTCATAAACACACCCAGCGTTCGCCCAGACACTCCCCCGCTTCTCCGGCCACTCCTGCGTTTTTTCCGGAAACGGTAGCGTTTTTATCCACACGCCCCGAAAACGCCGTGTTTCCGCCCAGTAACACCCATTTCCTGTCAATCACACTACGTTCACCAGAGCGAAGAAAAAGCCGTGAGTAAAAATACTATCTTCATTGTAAAATTACTTGGCGCAGTCGCAGTGCGAATATTGCGCATGCGTACTAAGCGGAATTTCACTGCGATGCGAAGAAAATTACCGAGCGAACGACTCGGAATGAGGGCCTATATGTATACTGCTTGTCACCAATATGCTGCACTGTCCTACTATATACTGCTCACAATAATGCAGCACAGAGATAGTATACTTGACACAGAGCTGCAAGATACAACAATGGCCTTCTGTACTGTACTATATGTATACTGCTGGTCACCAAAATGCTGCACTGTCCTACTATATACTTGTCACAATAATGCAGCACAGAGATATTATACTTGACTCAGAGCTGCAAGATACAGCAATGGCCTACTGTACTGTACTATAGGGGTAATTCCAAGTTGATCGCAGCAGGATTTTTGTTAGCAATTGGGCAAAACCATGTGCACTGCAGGGGAGGCAGATATAACATGTGCAGAGAGAGTTAGATTTGGGTGGGGTGTGTTTAATCTGCAATCTAATTTGCAGTGTAAAAATAAAGCAGCCAGTATTTACCATGCACAAAAACAAAATAACCCACCCAAATCTTACTCTCTCTACACATGTTATATCTGCCTCCCCTGCAGTGCACATAGTTTTGCCCAATTGCTATCAAAAATGCTGCTGCGATCAACTTGGAATTACCCCCTATATGTATACTGATGGTCACCAAAATGCTCTACTGTCCTACTATATACTGCTCACAATAATGCAGCACATAGATAGTATACTTGACACAGAGCTGCAAGATACAGCAATGGCCTACTGTACTGTACTATATGTATACTGCTCTTCACCAAAATGCTGCACTGTCCTACTATATACTACTCACAATAATGCAGCACAGAGATAGTATACTTGACACAGAGCTGCAAGATACAGCAATGGCCTACTGTACTGTACTATATGTATACTGCTGGTCACCAAAATGCTGCACTGTCCTACTATATACTGCTCACAATAATGCAGCACAGAGATAGTATACTTGACACAGAGCTGCAAGATACAGCAATGGCCTACTATACTGTACTATATGTATACTGCTGGTCACCAAAATGCTGCACTGTCCTACTATATTCTGCTCACAATAATGCAGCACAGAGACAGTATACTTGACACAGAGCTGTAAGATACAGCAATGGCCTACTTTACTGTACTATATGTATACTGCTGGTCACCAAAATGCTGCACTGTCCTACTATATAGTGCTCACAATAATGCAGCACAGAGATAGTATACTTGACACAGAGCTGCAAGATACAGCAATGGCCTACTGTACTGTACTATATGTATACTGCTGGTCACCAAAATGCTGCACTGTCCTACTATATACTGCTCACAATAATGCAGCACAGAGATAGTATACTTGACACAGAGCTGCAAGATACAGCAATGGCCTACTATACTGTACTATATGTATACTGCTGGTCACCAAAATGCTGCACTGTCCTACTATATTCTGCTCACAATAATGCAGCACAGAGACAGTATACTTGACACAGAGCTGTAAGATACAGCAATGGCCTACTTTACTGTACTATATGTATACTGCTGGTCACCAAAATGCTGCACTGTCCTACTATATAGTGCTCACAATAATGCAGCACAGAGATAGTATACTTGACACAGAGCTGCAAGATACAGCAATGGCCTACTGTACTGTACTATATGTATACTGCTGGTCACCAAAATGCTGCACTGTCCTACTATATACTGCTCACAATAATACAGCACAGAGATAGTATACTTGACACAGAGCTGCAAGATAGAGCAATGGCCTACTGTACTGTACAATATATGTATACTGCTGATCACCAAAATTCTGCACTGTCCTACTATATACTGCTCACAATAATGCAGCACAGATATAGTATACTTCACACAGAGCTGCAAAATACAGCAATGGCCTACTGTACTGTACTACTATAATTATATACTTGTGGTCCCCACAATGCAGAACACTGAGCACAGATATTTGCAGCACACTGAGCACAGATACAGAGCTTTTCAGGGAGAGAATGCAGCCACGTCCTCTCCGTTCAATCTCCAATGCACGAGTGAAAATGGCGGCGACGCACAGCTCTTTATATAGAATACAATTCTCCCGAGAATCCGACAGCGGGATGATGACGTTCGGGCGCGTTCAGGTTAACCGAGCAAGGCGGGAAGATCTGAGACTGTCTTGGAACCATGTAAAATAGGTGAAGATCGGGGGGGGGGGGGGTTCAGATTTCGGAGAACCGAACCCGCTCATCTCTACTTTGCATACATCTCCTCCTTCACATAACAGCGATGATAACCGCTTCTCCATGATGACACATCTTACATCTACCCTTGGTGCCAAATCAGAGCAGCCTAGGGTTTACAATATTTAAACCTGTCAGCAGAGATAAGGCATTGCCTTAGTAATAGATCTCATGCCTCGATCTGTTCCAGATCCTGTTATTACAGTCTGATTCACCAGTGTTCACCAGTGTTTAGCTTGAGTAGTTTCCGATCTCTGCATGCTGATTTTATGTACCTTGCTTGTGACATACAATTCTGACCCCTTGCTTCTCTTAATATATCTCCTGGATCTCCCCTCTGACAAATCCATCACTGCATCAGGTACCAGTTCTTGGCTTTCCTGCCTAATGTACAGTACAGTTTCATTACTAGTCTATCACAGAGCTTGGACAAGGTGCCGTGACCTGTCTATCAGATTTAACAAAGCCAAAAGCTTCATGTGGGGGTTCCTGGTGGGCACAAGTGTGTTTCTTTCTGCACCTCTATTCCAGACAGTGTTAGTCTTAGTTAATAGTACAAAATCTAGTTATTAATTATTGGCATAACTGACAATTTATAGCTAATTTATTGTCTTCCTATTCATTTACAATGGCCTTTGAAAGCTCCCTCTTATTCCCATCCTTCCACATGCTCGCTAATGAAAGTGTTCTCTTTAATAATGTTGTGATTGCTTGGAACTTGTTTTCATTGGGCAGCCCCCTTTTCTCTGTGATGGGCTTTTAGTCACCCACACTACAGATGGAAAGGGTGCCACCAGCACCTTCTCACAGAGTACAATAAATAAAATCAATGTTTAGACTATTAGCTGATAAT
This sequence comes from Pseudophryne corroboree, assembly GCF_028390025.1. Lineage (NCBI taxonomy): Eukaryota > Metazoa > Chordata > Amphibia > Anura > Myobatrachidae > Pseudophryne > Pseudophryne corroboree. Next base: position 127,931,076 of record NC_086449.1, on the reverse strand, counting down.
CATTAGCTATGCAATTTATGATGTGATTTTATATATGTATGTACTGTATATATATATATATATATATACATACTGTATATATATATATATATGTATATATATATATACACAGTATATATATATATATATATATATATATTAGAGATGAGCGGGTTCGGTTTTACTCGGATTTGCTTGGTTCTCAAAACTGCATCTTATTGGCTCACGGACATCATGTGTTTTGGATAGCCAATAAGAAACATCTGGATAAAACCGAACTGTCGTTAATTCTGGTGTTACATTCGAACCCGCTCATCTCTAATATATATATATATATATATATATATAAAAGAAACAACAATACCCTTTAATTCGCGCTGTAGTAAAAGTAGGGCAGCACCTCGTGAAAAATCTCCCTGCTAGTGGGAGACGGACATAGATAAGAGATACAAGTATTCAGAGGGCGCACAAATAGAACTATACAATTAGAAATTATTTAAAATCCAACCAGCATGACCCGAAAGACACAGAATTTTTAATAAAAATTAAAATTGTGGTATAGCAATACAGTGTTCCATAAGCACAATACACATTTATACAGAAACAATGTACTTTACAAAGATTTTTTCATAGAACCCAACGCGTTTCGTCCGCTATGGACTTCATTAGGGGTAGAAGTCGTAGCTGGTGAAGTGAATGGAGGAAAGAGAGAGAGAACATAAAGAGCAAATAAGATACATCAATTGATGTTTTCATTTAACAATTCATTTAACAAATTCAATAAATATAAAATCCAAAGGGGTAGAGAAAAACACCTCATCCTAAAGTAGGTGTTTTTAATAACCTCAGGCCCCTAGGAATTCTCTCTACTTCAATATATTTCTCAAGGGTAATGACATCAAACCACCCCTTGATCTCCTTAGTGGAAAGTTTTTCCATCAAATTTAAATGCTCATAGCAATCATCCTCACTCTCCTCCATGAGGACTAACTCTTCATCCTCCGTAAACATTTGTTTAATCCTCTGAGATCTATTGAGTCAATCCATAAATAAGTATCTTATTTGCTCTTTATGTTCTCTCTCTCTTTCCTCCATTCACTTCACCAGCTACGACTTCTACCCCTGATGAAGTCCATAGCGGACGAAATGCGTTGGGTTCTATGAAAAAATCTTTGTAAAGTACATTGTTTCTGCATAAATGTGTATTGTGCTTATGGAACACTGTATTGCTATACCACAATTTTAATTTTTATTAAAAATTCTGTGTCTTTCGGGTCATGCTGGTTGGATTTTAATTAATTTCTAATTGTATAGTTCTATTTGTGCGCCCTCTGAATACTTGTATCTCTTATCTATGTCCGTCTCCCACTAGCAGGGAGATTTTTCACGAGGTGCTGCCCTACTTTTACTACAGCGCGAATTAAAGGGTATTGTTGTTTCTTTTATCTGTTTTTTGCTAGTTACCCCCATTCGCTGCAGTACAATATGCCTGTATTTATGGATAGACTCAATAGATCTCAGAGGATTAAACAAATGTTTACGGAGGATGAAGAGTTAGTCCTCATGAAGGAGAGTGAGGATGATTACTATGAACATTTAAACTGGTTGTGACTTGAAGCTATTGTAGCTACTGGTAAGGTTACAATCGCATATGAAATTGTGGTAGACCTGTGTATTTGAACTTGTTATCCAAATCCCTGAATCATAAGGTTGCATACCTATATGAATTTGCGTTCAGGCCTATGCGTTTGAACTTGTTATTCAAGCACTTAACCATAAGGCTTAATCTAACTTTCACCTGTGTACCCCACCGGTGTGTGTTTTTTCAAGTATCCAGAATACGTAATTGCCATTTCATTGATGCACTAACAGTATTTATCAAGCACTAGAGACATACCCCTGATGAAGTCTTAGAGTAAGACGAAACGCGTCAGTTTATTTGTTCATAAACATCAAATCTCCGAATTGTCAAAGGAGAAGGAGGAATCTATCAAAGTTATTTCAACTGGTCCTCTGTACTATATGGTGTTATCTGCAAGAAGAGATACTATACCGTTTTGTATCATTGCTATTATGTTGTAATACATTTTTACATGGAACATGTTAAATGTGGTTTTATGCTCACGAATTAGGAGTAAATATCTTAGGGAGACTGCTGTTTTTCCCCATTGAATATTGGGTGGAAAAACAACCCAAGTGCGCCCATTGCTCTGCTGGCACACATATATATATATATATATATATACAGTGTCCGTCACTCTATTAAATAGAAAAGCTTATGTGGGTGCCCTCACAGCGTAACATGATGTCTGCAGCATATACAAGCACAAAGGGGCAGCACTCTACATCCAAGAAATCTCAAAACAAGCATATCATTTTTCAACGTTTCTTTATTATTTATACCGTCTTCAGGAAACAAAAAGTGAATATATATCTTACCATATAAATAAGTGATCACCTATCCATGGCAGCAAAGCGAAGGATGCCAGTCCTCCTCCATCATCCCGGAAGTAAACAGCTGGTCCCCGCCACCGCAGCAGGAGGATGATGTCATGGAAGACAAATTAGCATATTTTAGGGTCTACAGTATACAGTATGTTATATATGGAAATGCGCAAAAGTAATTTATATACACATCAAGTTAGTTTTTTGTACTGTATTACATTAGTACAGGCACACACCTCGCACATAGGCCCTCATTCCGAGTTGTTCGCAAGTTTCTTCGGTCGCACAACATAATCGTATTTTTGCTAACACATTGCTCAATAGCGAAAATCCGCCCCAACCGGGGATTTGCTATTTTGCACGCAGTATTATACAAAGTAGGCGTATGCCAAATGACAATGCACAAATGCGTACCCATCGCAAATTCACAATCCTCATCTTAAAAATCCTAACTTCTCGTAAATTTACACATTCCTCTTAAAAATGCTCACGCTTTTGCGGAAAAACGCACAGCACTGGGTTTTTTTATTCACCCCCAAGTTAAATTACACCTTTCAATTCAACAAGCCATCCTCAATTACGAATCTAATTAGTGTAATGAATGATTGTGGTAATGACCAATTAAGTATTCAAAGAATACCTACAGAACACTTTGTAGGCATAATTGGCCATTACCATGTTTGTTTTTAAATAAGTTAAATAGATGTTTAAACTGTGCGGGGGCTAATGTTACATAGCATATTTTAGTGTGGATGTGTAATGTGTGAATATATGTGTTTACATGTTTTTCTAAACAATAAGCTCCTAACTGACATAATTTGATTGTTTGTAAATAATAAGATTAATAATCGTAAGTGTGATGTGTGTTTTTTGTAAGGTAACCAATTTCTGCTAGGCAATATGCTGTTCCGTGATTGCATTTAAAAACACAACACCCGCTTAACTGCAAAAAATTGTTTTATTTTTTTTCACATTTTTTTTTTTGCCTTTAGTGTCATTTTTAAAAAAATAATATTAGATTTAACAAAATTTTTGTAGCATTTCTACATCAGACATCATGGTCTGCAAATGGGCTCTTAAGCTGGCCAGGATGCCAGGCAGGCCCGTGGGATCTCCAACTGCATCATCTGAAATGCAGAGCAAAAATAATTTTTACAAAAATTACTCACATTACCTATTACACAAGCAACCCACAAAGCACACTTTAATGGCAAAGGGACTACATCATGGATGTTTGAATGTTAACAGTACCATACCAACACACAAGCATGCTCAGCAATGTTTGTTATTGTTAATTTACAAAATTAGAAAGTGTACCACACCATGATGTACATTTACTAAGATGGGAGTTCTATTTAAGATGGGACGTTGCCCATAGCAACCAATCAGATTACACATATCTTCTCGAAGGTGCTAAATAAATGAGAAGTCGATTCTGATTGGTTGCTATGGGCAACATCCCATCATGAATAAAACTCCCATAACCCCATGCTGGGATTAATTCACATCTGGAGTGAAGCAGACTTGTATTTTTAGATGTTTGGCCTGCATCATCACACTGCATATCAACATCTTCAGAAGGACAACATATCCTAGCATGCCCACACTCCCTGAAAGTCTGCCTTACTACATAAGGTGAAACCTGTTTTTTTTATGTAATAAATTATTTTTTGGAGTGTAACTTTCACAACACAAAACATTGTGTCCTTAGCCTGGCTAACAAAGTGAAGCATGCGAGTTGATTGTGCAAATATTAGGAATACCCAGGCACAAGTGTAAAATAACAACAACATACTAAACTCCACTCAGGTCTAACTGTTTCACTGACAACCTAGCACATAGAAACCCTGTTGCCCTGGCAACCCTGTCGACCTACTGAGTGTCGACCTAGAGTGGACACCCTAAACATTGCAGACATAGACACTGTACATCTAATGATACTCACATAAATGTAAATGCAACATCTATACCATGAAGAAGAACACAAACCTTTTTCCGTGGGCCAAGATTGACCACAGTACAACACTGCATGTATTTTAATTTTAAGTTTAAGTAGGTAACCAATACATTTTAAATGTTGAAACACTTACTCTCAGCTGCCACATGCGGACTCCCAGGAATCTCAGCTGGGGCTTCTGCTGCCCATTCACTCGGTGGGCAAGGGGGCTGGATGGGGGAAGGAGGCTGGATTGGGGAAGAAGGCTGGATTGGGGAAGGGGGCTGGATGGGGGAAGGAGGCTGGATTGGGGAAGGAGGCTGGATTGGGGAAGGAGGCTGGATTGGGGAAGGGGGCTGGATGGAGGAAGGAGGCTGGATTGGGGAAGGGGGCTGGATGGAGGAAGGAGGCTGGATTGGGGAAGGGGGCTGGATGGGGGAAGGAGGCTGGATTGGGGAAGGGGGCTGGATTGGGGAAGGAGGCTCGATTGGGGAAGGGGGCTGGATGGAGGAAGGAGGCTGGATTGGGGAAGGGGGCTGGATGGGGGAAGGAGGCTGGATTGGGGAAGGGGGCTGGATTGGGGAAGGAGGCTGGATTGGGGATTGAGGCTGGATTGGGGAAGGGGGATGGATTGGGGAAGGAGGCTGGATTGGGGAAGGAGGAGGGATTGGGGAGCTATTTTTAGAGGGTGGGTCTGATTCAGAGGGGGAGGGGGACAGAGAGGGGTATTGGTAAAGAGAGGGGGAGGGGGCCTGAGAATGGGCCTGGGAAGAAGAGGGGGATGGGAAGACAGAAGGGGAGGGGGCCTGAGAAGGGGCCTGGGAAGAAGAGGGGGATGGGGCGACAGAAGGAGAGGGGGCCTGAGAAGGGGCCTGGGAAGGGAGGGGGATGGGGCGACAGAAAGGGAGGGGGCCTGAGAAGGGGACTGGGAAGAAGAGGGGGATGGGGAGACAGAAGGGGAGGGGGCCTGAGAAGGGAACTGGGAAGGAGAGGGGGATGGGGAGACAGAAGGGGAGGGGGCCTGAGAAGGGGACTGGGAAGAAGAGGGGGATGGGGCGACAGAAGGGGAGGGGGCCTGGGAAGGGGCCTGGGAAGAAGAGGGGGATGGGGCGACAGAAGGGGAGGGGGCCTGAGAAGGGGCCTGAGAAGGAGAGGGAGATGGGGTGACAGAAGGGGAGGGGGCCTGAGAAGGGGACTGGTGTGGGATCCCAGTAGCAGCAGCTTGCCATTGTGCTCACCCTAGAATGACATATGTAATATTTAGATTGTAGCATAAAAATTTTTAACATCAGCATATTCCTATTACTCTGTTCTGTCCCATGTTAAAGAGACAGGGGTAACATTAATAAGTTTTTTTAATGTTAAAACTGGTGATGTTGCCCATAGCAACCAATCAGATTATATGTAACATTTATTAAGCTGCTTCTATCAGATAATAAATATAATCTGATTGTTTGATATAGGCAACATCACCAGTTCTAAAAACCTCCCACCTTATAAAATTTAACTCACTGAGCAAGTTATTGGGTTCAGTTGACAGGCAGTGTAGCAACTCTGCACAACAACATTCACTTTTGCAGAAGCACCTTGCTACACAGTCAGTACTGCTTGCCCTAGCCACACACACTGTGTCATGTTTATTCTACAAGAGTTTATTGTCATTGTGCACATTTTCACACTCTCACTTAGTGAAAGTAGGCAAAGTTTATGCTAAAATTCTCAGTGTTATTTACTGTAATATTTTACTTACTGCGCCTACGTATGTCACGGATTTGTTGGCGGAGTTCCGCCAACAGGTCCGGCGTGCACCTGCGGAGGTCGCTCCAGCGCCTCTCTAACTGAATGATGGTCCTCCCGCTTGCTGGCGCGAATTCTCAACAAGCGGCGGACCTCCGCGTAGGCCTCGCGCTTTACCCTATTTGGGATAAAGGGCCCTGCGCAGCCTTCGCGGCGGTCCATTACTTCTACTAGGACGCGCAGCTCGCGGCGGGTAAAAGCTGCTGCACGCATGATGGCAATGGCGTTTTACATATATGGGCTTATATTTATAGTGTGTGGTGGCATGTGATTGGTTGTAATTGCATGGTGTCATCTGTAATAAACTTTATTGATATGTGTACATTAATGTGCAGGACAGTTTGTACAGTTCTCATGGGCGGAGATTCGCACCCGCGGACACACACACACACATCGGAGATTCGCACCCGCGGACACACACATACACACACACACACACACACACACATCATTGAGATATGGCTTCAAATCATAAACATATTAGTCTACACATATATATATATATATATATATATATATACTTTTATATATATATATATATATATATATATACTTTTATATATATATATATATATATATATATATATATTTATATTTAAAATAAAACACACATTTTTTAAGCCCTATTTTTGGCCTTAGAAAAAACACATTTAAGTGTAACAATCTGTTTACTCACCACATTTTGCTGGAACAAACAGCTACACAAAGTCACAGATTTGTGTTTTTTTAGGATCAGATGGTGTGGAATTTTTATGGTAAACAGATGCACAAGCCAAACTGAAAATTAAACAAAAAAATAATAATTGTTGTTTACATTCAAAACTACAAAAGTCATTTAAAAAAAAAAACACAATAAACATTGTATACAACAATCTTACGCAACATACATGAAAAGGAGAACATTACATAAAAAAACTGTACTGAAACAATATAAAATACTCGCAAAACTCACTCAGAAATGTGCTCACTCAGAAATGTCCACCTTGCTTCAGTAATTTTCTGCATACACCCACACACACACAGGCTGCATGCAGGGTGTTTATATAGCCAGTGCAACAATTACTGGCCCAATTTGCATAATATACACCTGCGCGGAATTCCGCACCAGAAAACACATGCAGCTATAAATAGCTAAACACTCGTGCATACACACATGCCACCAGCAACATGGCTACTCGTGAGCAGATGTCAGCAGAGATGGACGAGGTGCAGCAGCAGATGGCAGCTTTAGCACATAGACGCATAGCACTGCGGAGGAAGATGCTTGACTTTGGCAATGCTGAGTTAGAAATAGCAGGACCAAGTACTAGACAAACTCCATCTTCTGATACCCAGGAGTTGGGAGTGAATCCCCTGCCAGACATAGATAGTGGGGAAACTGAGGGTGATTCCGGACTAGCAGCTCAAACACAAACTACACAAGCAGCTAGTGAAGAGGAAGATGGTGAGGAAGGACAGGACGATAACTCACAGGCTACATCCAAAAAAAAGAAAAGACAGCCCGCCTTCACTAAGAGGGAGTTATGGGTTTTGGTCACACAGGCCATGCAAAAAATACATCGAGGACCTAAAAACATGGGTGCTACAACCAAAGACAGAATTTGGAGGGACATCACTGATTCTGTAAATGAAGTCGGCTCAATAGTCCGCACCTCGCAGGAAGTTCGAAGACGGTAAGTGTATATTGCCAGTCCATTTTCTGTGCCAAGTATTCTTAAAAAGTTAGTTAGATGTGATGTTGCCTATAGCAACCAAATGCATAACATGTATACTATATATTAAAGCAGGTTTTCATAATTTTTCACTACCTTGCCCCTATTTTTCACCACATATGTAGTTGGGCCGACTTCAAATCCCGCCTGAAGGGCAAGAGGTCTGCGGAGTGGAATGCCTTGAGGGCAACAGGGGGAGGTCCTGCTGCCACTGTGGAATACACAGATCTTGAGGAGATGGCGATGGACTGTGTAAGCTACGAGGAGGGGGTTGGGGTGTCTCATATGGACACGGACCTGCCTGAAATACTCCATGCACATGACTTGCCAGGTAAGTTTACACACATATTCGTAATGTAATTTTTTTTGGGATCCAAAAGTCTCATATTGTTTTTTTCTACTCTTTTTCCACTCATTCTTCTATTTGCTTTGAACATAACACAGCACAGGTGGGTGAGCAGGTAGAGTCACAGGAGGGTTATGTGGCTGAGGCTGAGGTGGAGGGACCTAGTGTCTGTGCCAGTGTGGGACCACACATTCCATCTGTCCAGATACCAACTGGCCATCCCACCCAACCCTCTGCTATCCTGGAAATCCTGACTGAAATAGCCAGGTATGGTGAGAGCCTGAATGCTTTTCAGGACAGGATGCTCCGGGAGGTAAGCCAGATACCTGTTCATCTCACTGAGCACAGAACCAGTGTGGAGCAAGGTGTAGCTCAACTCTGCCAAGGTCTGGCAGAGATCAGGCAGGGCCAAGATCAACTCGCCTCCTCCTTCCAAGAACTTGCCAATTCGATTCGGCTAGGGCTCCAGGACATCACTGTCTCCCTTGCCCACAGTGGCAGAGAGCCAGCCACATCGGCTCCCTCCCCTCCCCCTGCCCAGGAAGAACATCCCACTGGGCAGGGCCCTCGAAGGTCGCTCCGCAGACCGAGCCATGAAGAACTACATCAGGTGGGAGAAAAAAAGAGAAAGTGATGTCTCTCCAGATGGGCAGCACCCATGTTTTACATGTTGCCTCAATGTTTTTTTTATTTTGGCTTGTGTGGCCAGAATGTAGAACTCCCTCAAAGTGAAAGGTTTTCTTTAAATTGTAGCCTGTGAGTTATTTGGGCCTACACCTGAGCCATCTTCCTCTTCCTAGCGTGCTGTGTATGTTTGTGTTTGTGTGTTGGTTCCGGAATCTACCTCAGTTCCCCTAAAAGTTTAGTTTGGCTGGGGGTTCACTTAGTTAATTTAAAACATCATATTTTGTCAGAAGATGGGGTTAGCATAGTACTGGGTTCTGCTATGTGCATTTTGCCACTGCCATCTGCTTGCTGCTATGTCCATCTCTGTATGTGATGCTCATTTGTAGCCATGTTGTGTTGGTGATTTTGTTCTTTTTTTGAAGTAAAAAAAAATTACTCTACAATTGTTTGTGTGTTTTGTTAAAGGTTATGCACTCAGGAAAACTGTGCCCTGTAAACTTGAACATGGCATATTGACATTTGTGGAACAAGGGAACAATCAGAATATTAAGACAAACATTGCATAGTGTAATTTTAAATCTGTATGCCTTGCACAACACTTAATTGGCCATATTAAAAAAAAAAAAAAAGGAACTTGGGTTACTAGGGGCAACATGCCATAGTATTAGATATGGACACATATTCCCCCCAAAAAACTAAAAAAAACATATTAAGTCACATTAAATGTAGGCTGCATTATGGTGCTCATGTTATTTGGTATGTACAAAGGAATATGTCTATGTCGAGAAGATTTAGCTGATGTAGTTTATAAGTTTGTTTAGTCACATTTGAGATTATTAAACAAATAATTAAAACATGCATTTAACATCAGTTAATTTTTATTTGTCCCAAAAATACAGTGCATTATTTGTGAGTGTGCCAGATTTATTTGTGGTAACAATACAAATATTAAGTGGCCATATAATTGCTGTTTGTAGTATTTTGTAAGAGCAGTGTTTGGCGAGTAATTGCTCAACAGGTGAATTCAGTTGCTAATTAATTGCTAATTAGAGCAGACACACACTTGTAACAGTACTTCGCAAGTGCTGAGTAGCTGCAGTCTTACTCTTCGGCTGCGTCAAGATAGCGAACATTTGTTATGTACTTTTACCAAAGGATACGCATTTTTGCCAAAAACCCGCCTACTGCTGGATGCATACTTCCACACTAGCCGCCCACTTTCACGCCCATTTCGTTGGATTGCGAAGCCGTGCCTCTGCCACGCCTCCGTCACTCCCTGTTTTCGGTATGTATTACGAGCAGATTTTCGTATAGGAATTCTGCACAAGTGTCGTATCGCTCACTTTGCGCATGCATATTTCCGCTTTTGCGCATGCGCAGTTTGAGATTTTTTTTGCCGTTTGCGATGCGATGAACTGCTGCGAACAACTCGGAATGAGGGCCATAGTGGAGAATTCAATTGAGAGTGGGAAATGAAAAAAAATTGAAGGAGAGAAAATTAAAGGAGAGAAAATGGGACGTGAGTCTTTATTCACGCACCTCCAGAGCAAGTTAGAATTTTTTTCCTAAAATCGTTTATTTCTAGGAAAAATCAGCAGGACTTTGTCTGGCACCCCTACGGTACTCCACCTCAGGACTAATAAAGCAATTGGAAGTTTCCAAATAGCTTAATTAGTTAGTAATTACCTTCCAAAGTGGTGACTTCATCATCCTGCATCAGGACACCTGCAGCAGAGGTGTTTGTAAGTATGTGTGTGAGTGTGAGTGTGAGTGTGTGTCCTTCCCCATTTCTGTGTGACACAAGTTCCCCGCCATAAACCCCCATCCCTCTGGTGGCATCAGCTGGTAGAAATACAGTACATCTCACAGCAACTCCCTTTTCAGTGCAAAGATGGAGGGGAGACCACTGGGAGCCATGTAGACCATTGGACTGGTAAGTATTATTATTTTCTCATGCTGCGGGTTGTCAAAGTTCAAAACCATGCGTGTATTTTTTTAAATCGGGACCGTGCATACCTGCAGGAATCCAAAAATGGGGATGTGGTCCCCGTTGCGTCAAAATGCCACATTTCATGGATCCTCTGGGAGAGGACAGGCTATAATTATGCTCTATACGGAGCCAGAATCCAAGGTATAATCTCCTCATCCTTCCTGCTGGCGGGATGCAGAGCATTTGGCCACTCTTTTGTAGCTGTAGGGGGCTGCCCAAGAAATCGTGAGTCTCCCACAACTTGCAGGAGAGTAGGCAAGTATGATTTACATACTTTATTATATGCAAATATGTTACTGATATTTTTGGACCTGCGCATGTGCAGATCTGGGGCTGCGATATTGCTCACAGGGTCCCAAATGCCTCAGCATGATTGACATGCTACTGGCATTTAAGGCCAGGAAATAAATATACAACAAAAGAAGAAAGAGACAAGCGCTCATGGGTTCATATTATGTCAATAAACATGTACAGAGCCGGTAATTGTATTCAAAATTTATTGATACTAAAAATAACATCAAAATTGTTGTATCTTAAAATAATAAATTGCACTTTATATAATAAATATTTAGTTGCTGGCCAGCAGTTTCATTAAGGCAATTGTAAAAATTCAGCTGTCCTCTATGAGGAGTCTTGAACTTCAGAAGCTGCACTGTTACAATGTTAGCGTTTGAAACTTAGTATCAGTCAGTGAAGTAACTGTTGCACGTGAGGAGTAAAGAGATGAGATGGCTGTAAATATTGAAATGTCCAATTACCTCCTTTCAAGATACAGCGGTGTGGTCCTGCCCCCGGTGCCGAGCGTCCTCGGCAAATAGAAAGTTTGTCCACGGGGGTTGCCTTGAATTTTCACCGTCTGTAGGAGCAAGTTATTCCACAGGAGGAAAGATGGAGACGGACCTTTTATGCTGGTGCTGATTCCGTCACAGGATGTCACGGCTCATAGCGGGATGGACAGATGGCAAAGTCCTGATGTTACTCCCGCTCTGTTAAGCCGTACACCTCCGTATACCTCCGTGCTTGCCAAGAGCACTGCTGCAGCTGCGAACGAAGTGGGTGGAGCTATGACATCCCGTGACATCCTGTGACGGAATCAGCACCAGCATAAAAGGTCCGTCTCCATCTTTCCTCCTGCGGAATAACTTGCTCCTACAGACAGTGAAAATTCAAGGCAACCCCCGTGGACAAACTTTCTATTTGCCGAGGACGCTCGGCACCGGGGGCAGGACCACACCGCTGTATCTTGAAAGGAGGTAATTGGACATTTCAATATTTACAGCCATCTCATCTCTTTACTCCTCACGTGCAACAGTTACTTCACTGACTGATACTAAGTTTCAAACGCTTACATTGTAACAGTGCAGCTTCTGAAGTTCAAGACTCCTCATAGAGGACAGCTGAATTTTTACAATTGCCTTAATGAAACTGCTGGCCAGCAGCTAAATATTTATTATATAAAGTGCAATTTATTATTTTAAGATACAACAATTTTGATGTTATTTTTAGTATCAATAAATTTTGAATACAATTACCGGCTCTGTACATGTTTATTGACATAATATGAACCCATGAGCGCTTGTCTCTTTCTTCTTTTGTTGTATATTTATTTCCAGTCTTAGGGGTGTATACAGCCCCTGGAGTAAAGCGAACGTGGGCTCAATTATTGTCATTCAAAAGAATAATCTAATTGTTCAGATCTGACACAGGCGCTCCACATAATTTCTTTTTCTGTTGTTCATTTAAGGCCAGGAAACTGGGAAATGTCAGCTCCATTTTCTGGGCCTGCTGAAGCTAGTGGCTGCGTCTTTGGTTGAAGCTTCACTGGCTTCAGCAGTGTTAATGTCTCAGTCATCCAGTGTAATCTGAGTGTTACTCATATGATGGATGTTCACACAGATGCAGCCGTGGATCAGAGAAGCTGTCAGGAGGCTATGTGATCTGCATCCATCTCTGAATCAGGTCCAGTGTTAGTTTGGGCAGGGTCAAAGCAATATATTCCCCTAAAAGAGGATGTGAAATACAATAGTGTGAATACATATGTTTGACTGGCAGATGGGATGCCGGCTGTCACTATACAGTACCAACAGCAACATCCCGTCAGAATCCCAGGAGCGAGCCTTTCGCGGGCTCGCTGTACTCGCAATGGTTAGGACCCACCAACCGAGGGGGAATAATCTGTGTTATTCGGGATTCTGTCTGTCGGCATTTCACCGGTTGTCGGGATTCCGGTATCAGTCTCCTGATCGCCAGGATCCCGACAGCCGGTTTATTAACTGCATCCCCAGTTGAGATGGGTGGAAATCAGGCCTTAGTCATCTACTAAAAACACAAATTATTTTATGTCAAAATAATACCTAATATATTACAATAGTAATATTACAATATATTCTTATTTTGTTTTGTTTTGTAATGCATTTACAAAGCTCGTGTTCTAGTGTGATTGTAATTGCAGTGTTATTTGTCTAATTGTACCTAAAGCATAAAGGGATTAATTGATATGTGTCTGATGGGTTTTCCCAAAATGATAAATAGCTAGCCATGTTGCTCTCCTTCACAGACCTTCTTGGTATTGGAGAAATGAAGAACTGTCATAGTTATCATAATTGGGTCTGCATTTAACCAATGGCCTAACAAAGAATGTAAAAAAGTTATAATTTAATTACATTTAAAATATATCTGTTCATACAGTAATACTGCTTTCACATCGCATCAATAAACTGGGTTATTGCCGGGTTGCTGCCGGATCGACCTGGGTCAAGGTGAGGGCCGGATTAAGCCTTGGGGGTGCCCGGGGCACTTAAGACAAGGGGGCCCCCGGTGGAAGGCGGGGGAGTGTATTTTAGATTGTGCATACCCCCAACATGACCCATTCCAGGAGGGATAAAATGCTGTTTACCTGGACTTCCTTCTTAATATATGATTGGTGTCACCTGTGTTGAACTATTTCATAGAAATTAAAGGAGTTTCAACTAGAGATGTGCGGCTGGCAATTTTCGTGTTTTGGTTAGAGATGATCGGGTTCGGTTCGTCGAGATCCGAACCCCCCCAAACTTCACTATTTACATGGGTGCGAGGCAGTCTCGGATCTTCCCGCCTTGCTCGGTTAACCCGAACGCGGCCCATCGTCATCATCCCGCTGTCGGATTCTCGCGAGATTCGTATTCTATAAAAAGAGCCGCGTGTCGCCGCCATTTTCACTCGTGCATTGGAGATTGAATGGAGAGGACGTGGCTACGTTCTCTGCCTGAAAAGCTCCATATCTGTGCTCAGTGTGCTACAAATATCTGTGCTCAGTGTGCTGCAAATATCTATGTTCTCTGCCTGAAAAGCTCCATATCTGTGCTCAGTGTGCTGCAAATATCTGTGCTCAGTGTGCTGCATTTTGGTGACCAACAGTATATAGTTGTACAGTACAGTAGGCCATTGCTGTATCTTGCAGCTCCGTGTCACTGGAAGTATCCATTCCATATCTGTACTGCATTTTTGTGAGCAGTATATATAGTAGTACAGTGCAGCATTTTGGTGACCAACAGTATATAGTTGTACAGTACAGTAGGCCATTGCGGTATCTTGCAGCTCCGTGTCACTGCAAGTATCCATTCCATATCTGTGCTGCATTTTTGTGAGCAGTATATATAGTAGTACAGTGCAGCATTTTTGTGACCAACAGTATATAGTTGTACAGTACAGTAGGCCATTGCTATTGATATAATAATATTACTGGCATATAATTCCACACATCAGAAAATGGAGAACAAAAATGTGTAGGGTGAAAAAGGGAAAGATCAAGATCCACTTCCACCTAGTGCTGAAGCTGCTGCCACTAGTCATGGCAGAGACGATTCAATGACATCAACGTTGTCTGCCAAGGCCGATGCCCAGTGTCATAGTAGAGAGCATGTAAAATCCAAAAAACAAAAGTTCAGTAAAATGATCCAAAAATCTAAATTAAAAGCGCCTGAGGATAAGCATAAACTTGCCAATATGCCATTTAGGACACGGAGTGGCAAGGAGCGGCTGAGGCCCTGGCCTATGTTCATGGCTAGTGGTTCAGCTTCACATGAGGATGGAAGCAGTCATCCTCCCGCTAGAAAACTGAAAAGAGTTAAGCTGGCAAAAGCACAGCAAAGAACTATGCGTTCTTCTAAATCACAAATCCCCAAGGAGAGTCTAATTGTGTCGGTGGTTGCGATGCCTGACCTTCCCAACACTGGACGGGAAGAGGTGCTCCTTCCACCATTTGCACGCCCCCTGCAAGTACTGGAAGGAGCACCCACAGTCCAGTTCCTGATAGTCAAATTGAAGATGTCACTGTTGAAGTACACCAGGATGAGGATATGGGTGTTGCTGGCGCTGAGGAGGAAATTAACAAGGAGGATTCTGATGGTGAGGTGGTTTGTTTAAGTCAGGCACCCGGGGAGACACCTGTTGTCCAAGGGATGAATATGGCCATTGACATACCTGGTCAAATTACAAAAAAAATCACCTCTTCGGTGTGGAATTATTTCAACAGAAATGCGGACAACTGGTGTCAAGCCGTGTGTTGCCTTTATCAAGCTGTAATAAGTAGGGGTAAGGATTTTAACCAACTAGGAACATCCTCCCTAATATGTCACCTGGAGCGCATTCATCAGAAGTTATTGACAAGTTTAAAAACTTTGGGTGACAGCGGAAGCAGTCCACTGACAACTAAATCCCTTCTTCCTCTTGTACCCAAGCTCCCAGTGTAAACCACACCACCAACTCCCTCAGTGTCAATTTCCTTCTTAGACAGGAATGCCAATAGTCCTGCAGGCCATGTCACTGGCAAGTCTGACGAGTCCTCTCCTGACTGGAATTCCTCCAATGGATCCTTCAGTGTAATGCCTACTGCTGCTGGCGCTGCTGTTGTTGTTGCTGCTGGGAGTCGATCATCATCCCAGAGGGGAAGTCGGAAGACCACTTGTACTACTTCCAGTAAGCAATTGACTGTCCAACAGTCCTTTGCAAGGAAGATGAAATATCACAGCAGTCATCCTGTTGCAAAGCGGATAACTCAGGCCTTGGCAGCTGTGTTGGTGTTAGACGTGCATCCAGTATCCGGCGTTAGTTCACAGGGACTTAGAGAATTTCTTGAAGTAATGTGTCCCCGGGACCAAATACCATCTAGGTTCCATTTCTCTAGGCAGGCGATACCGAAAATGTACACAGATGTCAGAAAAAGAATCACCAGTGTCCTAAAAAATGCAGTTGTACCCAATGTCCACTTAACCACGGACATGTGGACAAGTGGAGCATGGCAGACTCAGGACTATATGACCGTGACAGCCCACTGGGTAAATGTATTGCCTCCAGCAGCAACAACAGCAGTGCCGGCACCAGTAGCAGCTTCTCGCAAACGCCAACTCATTTCTAGGCAGGCTACGATTTGTATCACCGCTTTCCATAAGAGGCACACAGCTGACAACCTCTTACGGAAACTGAGGAACATCATACCAGATTGGCTTACCCCAATTGGACTCTCCTGGGGATTTGTGGCATCGGACAACGCCACCAATATTGTGCGTGCATTATATCTGGGCAAATTCCAGCACGTCCCATGTTTTGCACATACATTGAATTTGGTGGTGCAGAATTTTTAAAAAAATGACAGGGACGTGTAAGAGATGCTGTTGGTGGCCCGAAGAATTGCGGGCCACTTTCTACATTCAGCCACCGCGTGCCGAAGACTGGAGCACCAACAAACACTCCTGAACCTGCCCCGCCATCATCTGAAGCAAGAGGTGGTAACGAGGTGGAATTCAACCCTCTATGTGCTTCAGAGGATGGAGTTGCAGCAAAAGGCCATTCAAGCCTATACATCTGCCTACGATATGGGCAAAGAAGGGGGAATGCACCTGACTCAAGCGCAGTGGAGAATGATTTCAACGTTGTGCAAGGTTCTCTAACCCTTTGAACTTGCCACACGTGAAGTCAGTTCAGACACTGCCAGCCTGAGTCAGGTCATTCCCCTCATCAGGCTTTTGCAGAAGCAGCTGGAGAGATTGAAGGAGGAGCTAAAACGGAGCGATTCCGCTAGACATGTGGGACTTGTGGATGGAGCCCTTAATTCGCTTAACCAGGATTCACGGGTGGTCAATCTGTTGAAATCAGAGCACTACATTTTGACCACCGTGCTCGATCCTAGGTTTAAAGCCTACATTGTATCTCTCTTTCCGGCAGACATAAGTCTGCAGATGTTAAAAGACCTGCTGGTGAGACACTTGTCAACTCAGGCGGACCGTGACCCGTCAACAGCTCCTCCTTCATATTCTCCCACAACTGGGGCTGCGAGGAAAAGGCTAAGAATTTCAAGCCCACCCGCTGGCGTTGATGCAGGGCAGTCTGGAGCGAGTGCTTACATCTGGTCCGGACTGAAGGACCTGCCAATGATTACTGACATGTGGTCTACTGTCACTGCATATGATTCTGTCACCATTGAAAGAATGGTGGAGGATTATATGAGTGACAGCATCCAAGTAGGCACGTCAGACAGTCCATACGTATACTGGCAGGAAAAAGAGGCAATTTGGAGGCCCTTGCACAAACTGGCTTTATTTTACCTAAGTTGTCCCCCCCTCCAGTGTGTACTCCGAAAGAGTGTTTAGTGCAGCCGGTCACCTTGTCAGCGATCGGCGTACGAGGTTACTTCCAGAAAATGTGGAGAAGATGATGTCCATCAAAATGAATTATAATCAATTGCTCCGTGGTGACATTCACCAGCAATTGCCTCCAGAAAGTATACAGGGACCTGAGATGGTGGATTCCAGTGGGGACGAAATAATACTCTGTGAGGAGGGGGATGTACACAGTGAAAAGGGTGAGGAATCTGAGGATGATGATGAGGTGGACATCTTGCCTCTGTAGAGCCAGTTTGAGCAAGGAGAGATTGATTGCTTCTTTTTTTGGTGGGGGCCCAAACCAACCAGTCATTTTAGCCACAGTCTTGTGGCAGACCCTTTGGCTGAAATGATGGGTTTGTTAAAGTGTGCATGTCCTGTTTATACAACATAAGGGTGGGTGGGAGGGCCCAAGGACAATTCCATCTTGCACCTTTTTTTTTATTATTTATCTTTGCATCATGTGATGTTTAGGGCTAATTTTTTTAAGTGACATCCTGTCTGACACTGCAGTGCCACTCCTAGATGGGCCAGGTGTTTGTGCCGCCCACTTGGGTCGCTTAGCTTAGTCATCCAGCGACCTCGGTGCAATTTTAGGACTAAAAATAGTATTGTGAGGTGTGACGTGTTCAGAATAGACTGGAAAATGAGTGGAAATTATGGTTATTGAGGTTAATAATACTATGGGATCAAAATTACCCCCAAATTCTATGATTTAAGCTGTTTTTGAGTTTGTTTGTTTTTAAAATACCCAAATCCAAAACATACCCGAATCCGACAAAAAAATTTAAGGGAGGTTTTGCCAAAATGCGCCGGAATCCAAAACACGGCCGCGGAACCGAATCCAAAACCAAAACACAAAACCCGAAAAATTTCCGGTGCACATCTCTACTTTCTAACAATAAAATTACATTGATTCTTTATATTCTTTAAATTGATCTAATTTTCCTCAGCAAATTTTGTAATATACTGTACAGTACATGTGGAAATGCATGTTTTCGGTTAAAATATAGACATACTAGTTACCAGCCCATCAAATACGGGCTGACTGAAAATCATAACAGTAATGTCAGCCCCGGTGGCTGTGCATGCCTGATGTAGCAACACTTGAATTGCTCCATCGGGCACCAGAAAGCAAACGCCAGCATTCAAAACACTTTAATTCCCCCATAGAGGTTGGGAACATCATTAGCCTTTTATTATATAGGATGTATAACTGTAGCACTCAAATTTAACCACTAGATGGCTTCACGGTGACACTAATATAAAAAAAAAAATCTAGCCAATAGGAAATACGCTATTCTGGAAATAATTTTGTAGTAAAACACCAAAAGTTAGTAAGTTACACAGTAAAGTGATAGATTTAAATCGCTAACTGAAAATGAAACAAAAATGTATTTAAAACCTTTTGTGATATTTACATTCTTTTCTCAGGCTTACTAATAATGTAAAGCAGCACTGCCAGTTAGACAATACAGTACATATTCAGATGCGTGCTGTTTTCACTTACTAGAGAGCCCTGGAAACTTTGGGAATAACTCTGAGTCACACTCAAAAGTGATCACACCATGCAGGGCCTGATAAAGGGTTCCAGCCACCCTAGGCTAATACAGAAGTGCCCATTTTGTCATATGGCATCAGGCTTTGCAATTGCCACATGGGAAAGTGCCCTTTATTTTTGGTTTCCGTTTCTGATTCCCAGTGTAGTGGCTATGCAATAGATTGTTGCGGAGGTTCCTAGATCTCCACCAACTAAATGAGGGTTGTGGTTCCAGCGCATTCTTGAGGTCAGAGTCGAGCATAAGGATATGCCATTGCTTTTTGATAATGGCCTGTAGTTCTTGCCAATGTTTACATACATTGCCAACAAATCGAAGTTTGTTGGCTGCTTCTATCTTCTGGTTTGTATTGGTAGGGAATATTAATTGTTCCCTGTTTGTATGTGAAACATGGTAGTTGGCTTTTTTAATGGATCATTTTCTACAGCCTCTGTTCATTATTGTCTGTATAAATTTCAACGGAGTCTTAGAAATTCTCATTTAGGAATATTCTCGATAGTCAGAGGCAAGTGGGAGCTGGTGCAGTGTAGGACACTGTTTGTTGTTGTATCCCTGTGAAAGAGTTCAGTTTTTACTGTTCCTGTCTCACCCTTGAAGATTTTTAGATTGAGAAAATTCACTTCTTTTTGCTGATGTTCTGGGTGAGTTTGAGGTTCAGATCATTGTTATGGAGTACCGAGATGAAATAATGTAGATTAGTGTCCGTGCCATGCCATATAAACAGGATGTCATCAATGCATTGCCTGATTTTGATCTGGTCAGTGTAAACTTCATTTTCTTCTGAGAAGACCATTTCCATTTCTCACCACCAACGGATCAAATTTGCATATGTGAGTGCACATGCAGCACCCATGGCAATTCCTCAGGTTTGGAGAAAGAATTTGTCATCGAACATGAAAATATTATGATGGAGAATAAACTCCAAAAGGTCCAGTAAAAGATCCTGGAAATCATCCCAGACCTCATAATGGAGAAAGTGACTTATAGCCTTCATGCCATCCTGATAGTTGATGCTCATGTAAAGTGCTTCCACATCAAGTGTTACTAGGAAATAGTCTTCCTTCAAAGTAACATAGTAACATAGTATCTGAGGTTGAAAAAAGACAATTGTCCATCGAGTTCAACCTATTTGTGGTGTCCTCTGCATGATGATTTGACTAAATAGTAACTATAATGCATGACTATGCACCATACCCCTGGATATCCTTATCCAATAGGAATTTATCTAACCCATTCTTAAAGGTGTTGACAGATTCCGCCATTACAACTCCCTCGGGCAGGGAATTCCAAACACGTATTGTCCTTACCGTGAAAAAGCCTTTACGCCGTATTGTGCGGAATCTCCTCTCCTCTAACCTGAGCGAGTGTCCACGAGTCCTCTGTGTTGATCTAACCAAAAACAGGTCCCGCGCAAGCTCTGAGTATTGTCCCCTTATATATTTGTAGATGTTGATCATATCCCCTCTTAGTCTCCGCTTTTCCAATGTAAACATGCCTAGTCTTTCAAGCCTTTCCTTGTATTCCATCGTCTCCATGCCCTTAATTAGTTTGGTCGCCCTCCTTTGTACCTTTTCAAGCTCCAGGATATCCTTTTTGTAGTACGGTGCCCAGAACTGTACACAGTATTCAAGGTGTGGCCTCACTAGTGATTTATATAATGGGAGTATAATACTCTCGTCCCTAGCATCAATACCCCGTTTTATGCATGCTAATATCTTATTAGCCTTCTTTGCTGCAGTCCTACTTTGGGTACTACTGCTTAGCTTGCTATCTATGAGGACACCCAAGTCCTTTTCCAGTACAGAATCCCCTAGTTTTACCCCATTTAGTAGGTAGGTGTAATTTTTGTTCTTGTTACCACAGTGCATTACCTTACACTTGTCTGTGTTGAAGCACATTCTCCATTTGGCTGCCCATGCTTCTAATTTAACTAAGTCGTTCTGAAGAGACTCGGCATCCTCCTCTGTATTTATAGCCTTACACAATTTGGTATCATCTGCAAAAATTGACACCATGCTCTCTAGACCTTCTGTTAGGTCGTTAATGAAAATATTGAACAATAGCGGTCCTAATACTGAGCCTTGCGGCACACCACTTAGCACTTCAGTCCAAGTTGAAAAAGATCCATTAACCACAACGCGCTGCTTCCTATTATCTAACCAGTTTTTGACCCAAGTGCATATTGTGCTTCCTAGCCCTGATTCTTGTAGCTTGTATATAAGTCTCATGTGTGGTACAGTATCAAACGCTTTGGCAAAGTCTAAAAAGATTACATCCACGTCTTTACCCTGATCTAGGTTTGCGCTTACTGTTTCATAAAAGCCAAGTAAGTTGGTTTGACAGGATCTGTCCTTCATAAACCCATGTTGATTCCTTTTAATGACCTTATTGGTTTCAAGGAACTTCTGAATACTATCTCTTAGAATACCTTCCAATACTTTCCCCACTATAGATGTAAGACTAACTGGTCTATAATTACCTGGTTCAGCTTTACTTCCCTTTTTGAATATAGGCACTACTTCCGCTATACGCCAGTCTTTGGGAACCATACCTGATATAACTGAATCCTCAAAGATCAGAGATAGCGGTTTTGCCAGTTCAGAGTGAAGCTCCATTAGAACCCTTGGATGAATACCATCGGGCCCTGGTGATTTATTAATCTTTAAATGTTTTAATCGGTGACAGACTACTTCCTCGCTTAAATAAGTACCTATCAGTGTGATATTGTCCTTATTGAGATTGTGTGTCAGTCCCTGAATTGGGTCCTCTCTAGTGAATACTGTTGAAAAAAACTCATTTAGTGTGTTCGCTATGTCATTATCATTTTTGCTTAAGACTCCCAACGTGTCCTTCAAAGGGCCTATACTCTCCTTTTTTAATCTCTTGCTATTGATGTATTTAAAGAATTTTTTGGGATTTGCTTTGCTTTCCTTTGCTACTAGTTTTTCAGTTTCTACTTTAGCCGCTCTTATTTCCTTTTTGCAATTTTTGTTACATTCCTTATAGTGCTGAAATGACTCTGCTTCCCCGTCAGATTTGTATTTTTTAAATGCTCGCCTTTTCTTGCCCATAAGTTCCTTAATCTTTTTGTTAAGCCACATCGGTTTTTGATTTTTATTCCCTTTTTTGCTACTCATAGGAATATATTTGAGTGTATTTTTAGCTAGCAGGAATTTTAGTACCTCCCATTTCTCCGTAGTATTTTTTCCTAAAAACAAACCTTCCCATTCAATATCCCTGAAAAATACCCTCATCATTTCAAAATTTGCTTTGCTAAAATTTAAAGTCCTAGTTGAGCCAGTATAGGGCTGTTTGTAGAAACTGATATTGAATGTGACCATATTATGGTCGCTGTTTCCTATGGGTTCCCCTACTATAATACCCGATACCAAATCCTGATTGTTTGTTAATACCAGGTCTAAGATTGCATTGTACCTAGTTGGTTCCTCAATTAGTTGGACTAGGTAGTTATCATTAAGTGTGTTTAAAAACATACTGCCCCTAGCAGTATCACATGAATCGTTTTTCCAGTTTATCTCTGGATAGTTAAAATCTCCCATCACTACTATGTCTCCTACTCCTGCTGCTTTTTCAATTTGCTTTAGTAACAATTCATCATCAGATGCGTTGATACCAGGCGGCCTATAGCATACACCCAATACTAACTTTTTTGTTCCTTTTTCCCCGCATGCAATTTCTACCCATAGTGTCTCAACAGTGTCTACAGTACCCTCCTGAGTATCTTCCCATATATTAGGTTTTAAAAACGGCTTTACGTACAGACACACACCTCCACCCTTTTTATTTAGTCTGTCTCTCCTAAACAGTGTATAGCCCTCTAGATTGACTGTCCAATCATGAGATTCATCCCACCAAGTTTCAGTAATGCCTATAATATCATACTGTTTGCTTGCTGCAAGTATTTCTAGTTCACCCTTTTTACCAGTAATGCTTCTGGCGTTTACATACATACAACTAAGATAAGTATTTTCCCTTGCATTAGGGACATCTTTCACCTTATGTGGCAAGGATGACCTGTAATCGTCATTGGTTAGTGCTTTGGTAAAATCCCTTTTAGTACCCATGTTAATAACCTTACTGCCTGCTCTTACCCTCCCCCCAACTTCTCCCCCATTTTGTTTACTACCGCCATTCCCACTATTCTCACTGCATGACCCGTAGTTTTTAGCTAAACCCTCCCCCCAGGCTCCTAGTTTAAAATCTCCTCCAACCTTCTAACCATCCTTCCCCCCAGCACCGCTGCCCCCTCCTCAGTCAGGTGCAATCCGTCACGACAAAAGAGATGGCGTCTGACTGAGAAGTCCGCCCAGTGTTCCAGGAACACAAACCCCTCTTTCCTGCACCAATCCCTAAGCCACACATTTACCTCCCTAATCTCCCTCTGCCTCCCTGGACTAGCGCGTGGCACGGGTAATAATTCCGAGAATATTACCTTAGATGTCCTTGCCTTCAGTTTCTTTCCTAAGTCCCTATAGTCTTTCTTAAGGACATCCCACCTTCCGCTAACTTTGTCATTGGTGCCAACGTGCACCAAGACCGCCGGGTCTTTGCCAGCCCCTCCCAACAATCTATCTACCCGGTCCGCGATGTGCCGTACCCGAGCACCCGGGAGACAACAGACTGTACGGCGATCACGGTCCCGGTAGCAGATTGCCCTATCTGCCTTCCTGATGATAGAATCCCCTACCACCACCATTTGACTAGGTACCTCTCTATCTTTTATCCCAACCGCGCCAGAGGGACCGCACCTCTGGATGCTAGAGGGAGCAGTCTCCTCCGGCACCGTCATTTCTTCGCTATCATCCTCCGATTCCTCGTCCAATCGGGCAAATTTGTTCGGGTTTGATAGTTCGGAGATGTCGTGCCTCCCCCTCTTATTCTTCCTTCTAACTGTGACCCAGCTGGCTACCTGATCATCATCCTCTTCTACCAGTGACCCCTCCCGCAACTCCTCCACCGTTCTGTCTAAACTACGCTCGAGATTGTGAATCCCCCTCAGTCGCGTAACCGTTTGCTCTAGATCAGTTACCTGGGCTTCCAGGGCAACAGTTCGCACACACCTCGTGCAGATGTATTCACACTGGGCCGGTAGCTCCAGGTGTGCATACATCTTGCACGACATGCACTGAGTGAGGTCCTCAATCACAGCCCCTCCCATATTGTTTGCAAGGTCTAACTCCCTGTTACACTCAAAGAAAAAGCAGCAAAAATAAAAAAGACAAGCAATATCACTTATACAATAATTAAGCTGGCTTATACTTATCTATGTTTGTGCGGTTCTTGGTCCTTCACTTTTATGCAGCCGTAGTGCTCTCACCTGCGGCACCTATACTCCACCTAGCAGTTGCAGTTGTACCAGCTCACTGCTCCTCCTTTTCACTCGGCTTCCAGCTCCTGCTTTATCTGTATTCTAACTCACCTTTATACTGTGTCCAACTCACTTAGAAATCCCAGCAGCACTTTGAAGAGACCAGCCCCACAGACTGAAGAGACCAGCCCCACAGACTGAAGAGACCAGCCCCACAGACATCATTAAGTTTCCTCAATATGTCAAATGTGTCTTGTAAGTAGGATGGCAGGCTCATGACATGGTGTCACGGGTTTTTAGTCACGAAAAATCTTGCCTGTTCAGGTAGGCCTCCAATACCTGAGATGATGGGCCTGCCAGGTGGTTTAGTGAGGTTTTTATGGACTTTTGGCAGTATAATAAAGTTGGTGTGGTCGGATGGTCTACCTGTAGAAAACCATATTCACGTTTGGTTATTGTGCCCTTCTTATATGCTTCAAACACCATTATTTTGTACATATATGAAAAGTTATTGGTAGGATTAAACATGAGTTGTTTGTAGCATGTGTGTTCTGCCAGTTGTCTGTGAGCTTCAGCAAGGTATAGGTCTTTGGGCCAAATTACTATGTTTCCACCTTTATCCGATGGTTTGAATAGGATGTCCTTCCACTGTCTAAGTTCCTTTAGTGCTATCCTCTCTTCCTGGGTGAGAATATTCTCAGCATGGAAATGCTTACTGCTTGTCATTTGTAGGACATCAAAATCCTTGGAAACCAGGTCCAAGAAGATTTTAACCTCCATACAAATTGTGTCCTGGTACATAAAGGTAGATTTCCTTTTGCATAGGGCCCTTCTTGTTTGGGTCACTGAACTTAACTCATCAGTATGGGGGTCTGAGAGTTCCATGAGAGCCTCCAATGCTTGAAGTTCTTCTTCAGTTTCGAATACGTGCATGGAGTCAAAAGTGGTTCCTGTTATGGTTGTGTTTACCATTGGGGGCATTCTGATTCTGGCAAAAACACTTTTTTAGAAGAAAGTTTACTGGAAGGCAAAAAAGACAAGCCTCAACTTAGGACATTCATTTGTATTTGTGTCAGATCGCGTTTAGACAAATTGATAAACCTCAAATTGTCTTGAGTCTTCAATATTTCTTGTGCATTCTTTGTGACTGTTGAAGTGGTTATGGAGTCTCCCATGGTCTTGGGTTCCTTCCGTTTCCTCCTGCTCTGTTGCATCATCCTCTTGTTGTATGGTCTCTCCCTCTGTTCCCCCTACTTTCTCCTAAAAAAGTCAAGGATGATTGGAGTGGGGATAAGGAGGCTTTGTCTGTCCCAGATGATTCAATTTCAGATGAACTGTATTGTGTGTTCTTGTTGTATGGCCTCTCCCTCTGTTCCCCCTGCTTTCTTCTAAAAAAGTCAGGGATGATTGGGGTGGGGATGAGGAGGCTTTGTCTGTCTCTTATGATTCAAGTTCAGGTAAACTGTATCAAGATTGCAGGTCACTTCCAGGATAAATACCGGGACATGGCATTACCTCTGCAGGCTACCACTGAAGAAGCCCCCCAAGGGTGAAATAGTTGTCTGGTCCTGTTATAGAGGGTTAGTACATGTCTAATTGCACTACTCATTAGCACCAAGCCCATCTGTGGACTCCAGGTACCTTTTTCATTTCACTTTCACTCTGAATATTGTGGGTCTCCCATAACAATTGTCTGCAATACCCTATTGGGGCACCAGACTGTTTAAATGAATTTGTACATACAAACATATCCACTAAACTTATTCTGTGGATACCTCTACCACTAGGGATTTCTAACCCAGAGTATAATGTGTATTATAACTTTGAGGTAGCAGCATCACAATGGCATGTTCACTCCACATTATTCTCATAAATGTACATACAGGCACTCTCATTGTGTATATTTTCACTGATAGTGGTATGCAATGCTATTGTAAAAGACACACTTCTGTAAGAAGGTCACAAAAGCAGATGTCTAAACTTCTGTACTATACATTCCTGAGACACACTTCAGTAGTCCCGCTCACATATCATTCACTGTTTTGCACATGATATAAAGTAGCAGTCTGCAGTGTACGGCCAATGGGATAACTTACTATGGGGGTGATTCAGACATGATCGTAGATGTGCTTGTCTGCCCCGTATGTCAGCCCCCCCACGCACAAGTACAAAAGCATCACACGGCGGTGATGCTTTCACACCCACCAAGTAGCTCCCTACTTGTGCAGCCTAGCCTGCCAGTGCTACCCACCATGTTCTGGGTTATAGTGGCTGCATGTGATGTCATGCAGTCGCCGTGGCCCGCCCCCGCAGCAGACTGGACACACCTGCATTGTCCAGGTCGGGCCCCACCAATGGCGTTCTAATGCCGTTGACACGCCCCCTCCCGCCCTGCGACTGCCTCGGCCTGTCAATCAGGCTGAGGTGATCACAGCCCTGAGATGCTTTCGCATCTCACTGATGCTCACGGGGGACGCGGTCGTACTCCAGCAAGGGCTTCAGGCTGCGATCGCTATTGTGCCAGCGATCGGGTCTGAATTTTGCTCTATATCTGCATACAGTATCTGATCATATTGATCTCTATACTTAAGCTTCTCCATGTGCAGTACCAGGGCCGAAACTAAGATTTTTGTCACCCGGGACAAGGCAGTTATTTGGCACCCCTCCCAAACAAAAACAAAAAAATCCCCCACGTCACACGAAAATAATCAAATTATCAAATATTTTGAAAAACGGGGATACTATTGGACAATATTGCCCTGTGTGCGCCAAATGCCCAAAGTGTCTCTGTCACATGCACCCCTGTGCACCCCCACACATTACATTACATTACATCACTGCACTACATTATTACACTACATCACTACACTATATGCCCCTATATACTACGCTACATACACTATATGCAGTGTAGCATATAGTGGGATGTAGCGTAGTGATGTAGTGTAACATAACTACAGTACACTACATCCCCTATATGCTACACTGCATGCCCTTATATACTAAATTACAAAACTACATTACATACCCTATATGCTACACTACATCACTACACTATATCCCCCTAAATGCTGAACTACATCACTACACTACATGCCCCTATAAACTACACTACATACCCTATATGCAGAGTAGCATATAGTGGGATGTAGTGTAGTGATGTAGGTGAGGCAGAGCCTTTCCTGTCATACTAACGTATAAGCCATAGTTTTGACTATATAAAGTATATGAAAAATGAAAAGAATATATTAGAAATATCTTCTTTGTATTATTCTAATAATTTCTCTAGTCAAAACTCTGGAGTAAAAAGTCTATGGCAGGTGAGGCAGGTCCCCCCCCCCCCCCATCTTTTCTACACATCTCTGATCAAAACTCACCAAACTTCCAGCGGTATATACTGCTGCACCTCTGTATAATGCCCACATACACTAGAGATGAGCGCCTGAAATTTTTCGGGTTTTGTGTTTTGGTTTTGGGTTCGGTTCCGCGGCCGTGTTTTGGGTTCGAACGCGTTTTGGCAAAACCTCACCGAATTTTTTTTGTCGGATTCGGGTGTGTTTTGGATTCGGGTGTTTTTTTCAAAAAACACTAAAAAACAGCTTAAATCATAGAATTTGGGGGTCATTTTGATCCCAAAGTATTATTAACCTCAAAAACCATAATTTACACTCATTTTCAGTCTATTCTGAATACCTCACACCTCACAATATTATTTTTAGTCCTAAAATTTGCACAGAGGTCGCTGTGTGAGTAAGATAAGCGACCCTAGTGGCCGACACAAACACCGGGCCCATCTAGGAGTGGCACTGCAGTGTCACGCAGGATGTCCCTTCCAAAAAACCCTCCCCAATCAGCACATGATGCAAAGAAAAAGAAAAGAAAAAAGAGGTGCAAGATGGAATTGTCCTTGGGCCCTCCCACCCACCCTTATGTTGTATAAACAAAACAGGACATGCACACTTTAACCAACCCATCATTTCAGTGACAGGGTCTGCCACACGACTGTGACTGATATGACGGGTTGGTTTGGACCCCCCCCAAAAAAGAAGCAATTAATCTCTCCTTGCACAAACTGGCTCTACAGAGGCAAGATGTCCACCTCATCTTCACCCTCCGATATATCACCGTGTACATCCCCCTCCTCACAGATTATCAATTCGTCCCCACTGGAATCCACCATCTCAGCTCCCTGTGTACTTTGTGGAGGCAATTGCTGCTGGTCAATGTCTCCGCGGAGGAATTGATTATAATTCATTTTAATGAACATCATCTTCTCCACATTTTCTGGATGTAACCTCGTACGCCGATTGCTGACAAGGTGAGCGGCGGCACTAAACACTCTTTCGGAGTACACACTTGTGGGAGGGCAACTTAGGTAGAATAAAGCCAGTTTGTGCAAGGGCCTCCAAATTGCCTCTTTTTCCTGCCAGTATAAGTACGGACTGTGTGACATGCCTACTTGGATGCGGTCACTCATATAATCCTCCACCATTCTATCAATGTTGAGAGAATCATATGCAGTGACAGTAGACGACATGTCCGTAATCGTTGTCAGGTCCTTCAGTCCGGACCAGATGTCAGCATCAGCAGTCGCTCCAGACTGCCCTGCATCACCGCCAGCGGGTGGGCTCGGAATTCTGAGCCTTTTCCTCGCACCCCCAGTTGCGGGAGAATGTGAAGGAGGAGATGTTGACAGGTCGCGTTCCGCTTGACTTGACAATTTTGTCACCAGCAGGTCTTTCAACCCCAGCAGACTTGTGTCTGCCGGAAAGAGAGATCCAAGGTAGGCTTTAAATCTAGGATCGAGCACGGTGGCCAAAATGTAGTGCTCTGATTTCAACAGATTGACCACCCGTGAATCCTTGTTAAGCGAATTAAGGGCTGCATCCACAAGTCCCACATGCCTAGCGGAATCGCTCCCTTTTAGCTCCTTCTTCAATGCCTCCAGCTTCTTCTGCAAAAGCCTGATGAGGGGAATGACCTGACTCAGGCTGGCAGTGTCTGAACTGACTTCACGTGTGGCAAGTTCAAAGGGCATCAGAACCTTGCACAACGTTGAAATCATTCTCCACTGCACTTGAGACAGGTGCATTCCACCTCCTATATCGTGCTCAATTGTATAGGCTTGAATGGCCTTTTGCTGCTCCTCCAACCTCTGAAGCATATAGAGGGTTGAATTCCACCTCGTTACCACTTCTTGCTTCAGATGATGGCAGGGCAGGTTCAGTAGTTTTTGGTGGTGCTCCAGTCTTCTGTACGTGGTGCCTGTACGCCGAAAGTGTCCCGCAATTCTTCTGGCCACCGACAGCATCTCTTGCACGCCCCTGTCGTTTTTTAAAAAATTCTGCACCACCAAATTCAAGGTATGTGCAAAACATGGGACGTGCTGGAATTTGCCCATATTTAATGCACACACAATATTGCTGGCGTTGTCCGATGCCACAAATCCACAGGAGAGTCCAATTGGGGTAAGCCATTCCGCGATGATCTTCCTCAGTTGCCGTAAGAGGTTTTCAGCTGTGTGCGTATTCTGGAAAGCGGTGATACAAAGCGTAGCCTGCCTAGGAAAGAGTTGGCGTTTGCGAGATGCTGCTACTGAATGAATGATCGCTGCTGTTCTTGCGGCGGGAGTCCATACATCTACCCAGTGGGCTGTCACAGTCATATAGTCCTGACCCTGCCCTGCTCCACTTGTCCACATGTCCGTGGTTAAGTGGACATTGGGTACAACTGCATTTTTTAGGACACTGGTGAGTCTTTTTCTGACGTCCGTGTACATTCTCGGTATCGCCTGCCTAGAGAAGTGGAACCTAGATGGTATTTGGTAACGGGGGCACACTGCCTCAATAAATTGTCTAGTTCCCTGTGAACTAACGGCGGATACCGGACGCACGTCTAACACCAACATAGTTGTCAAGGCCTCAGTTATCCGCTTTGCAGCAGGATGACTGCTGTGATATTTCATCTTCCTCGCAAAGGACTGTTGAACAGTCAATTGCTTACTGGAAGTAGTACAAGTGGGCTTACGACTTCCCCTCTGGGATGACCATCGACTCCCAGCGGCAACAACAGCAGCGCCAGCAGCAGTAGGCGTTACACGCAAGGATGCATCGGAGGAATCCCAGGCAGGAGAGGACTCGTCAGAATTGCCAGTGACATGGCCTGCAGGACTATTGGCATTCCTGGGGAAGGAGGAAATTGACACTGAGGGAGTTGGTGGGGTGGTTTGCGTGAGCTTGGTTACAAGAGGAAGGGATTTACTGGTCAGTGGACTGCTTCCGCTGTCACCCAAAGTTTTTGAACTTGTCACTGACTTATTATGAATGCGCTGCAGGTGACGTATAAGGGAGGATGTTCCGAGGTGGTTAACGTCCTTACCCCTACTTATTACAGCTTGACAAAGGGAACACACGGCTTGACACCTGTTGTCCGCATTTCTGGTGAAATACCTCCACACCGAAGAGCTGATTTTTTTGGTATTTTCACCTGGCATGTCAACGGCCATATTCCTCCCATGGACAACAGGTGTCTCCCCGGGTGCCTGACTTAAACAAACCACCTCACCATCAGAATCCTCCTGGTCAATTTCCTCCCCAGCGCCAGCAACACCCATATCCTCCTCATCCTGGTGTACTTCAACACTGACATCTTCAATCTGACTATCAGGAACTGGACTGCGGGTGCTCCTTCCAGCACTTGCAGGGGGCGTGCAAATGGTGGAAGGCGCATGCTCTTCACGTCCAGTGTTGGGAAGGTCAGGCATCGCAACCGACACAATTGGACTCTCCTTGTGGATTTGGGATTTCGAAGAATGCACAGTTCTTTGCTGTGCTGCTTTTGCCAGCTTGAGTCTTTTCATTTTTCTAGCGAGAGGCTGAGTGCTTCCATCCTCATGTGAAGCTGAACCACTAGCCATGAACATAGGCCAGGGCCTCAGCCGTTCCTTGCCACTCCGTGTGGTAAATGGCATATTGGCAAGTTTACGCTACTCCTCCGACAATTTTATTTTAGGTTTTGGAGTCCTTTTTTTTCTGATATTTGGTGTTTTGGATTTGACATGCTCTGTACTATGACATTGGGCATCGGCCTTGGCAGACGACGTTGCTGGCATTTCATCGTCTCGGCCATGACTAGTGGCAGCAGCTTCAGCACGAGGTGGAAGTGGATCTTGATCTTTCCCTAATTTTGGAACCTCAACATTTTTGTTCTCCATATTTTAATAGGCACAACTAAAAGGCACCTCAGGTAAACAATGGAGATGGATACTAGTATACAATTATGGACTGCCTGCCGACTGCAGACACAGAGGTAGCCACAGCCGTGAACTACCGTACTGTACTGTGTCTGCAGCTAATATAGACTGGTTGATAAAGAGAAGATGTCTATGTAACTATGTATGTATAAAGAAGACTGAAAAAAATCCACGGTTAGGTGGTATACAATTATGGACGGACTGCCTGCCGAGTGCAGACACAGAGGTAGCCACAGCCGTGAACTACCGTACTGTACTGTGTCAGCAGCTAATATAGACTGGTTGATAAAGAGAAGATGTCTATGTAACTATGTATGTATAAAGAATGAACCAAACCTGGCGCTGTGATTTACACAAATGTTTTGAAGCTGCTCTCTATAGGGCTATTGGTATATATGCCCCAAATATAAAGCACAAAAAAGAAAATCAAGAGAGCGCTAGTTCACATTTGATGTGGATATTTTATTTATATTAAATGAAAAAAAGTTATAAGAAAAATTTATTATTTCTCTAGCAATGTTTAAAACATTTCAACTTATTGCCGGCCGGCAGAAACACTCTCACCACATAAAAAATAATAATAATTCTAAAACAGGACAATTCCCTTTCTTAAAAAAGAACAATTTGCATGAATCCTAAAAATACAGCTATTTATATAGTAATCAGTGAATGCTTCACAATTTTTCTCACAGATTGTATATGTATTAATTTTAACCATGGATGTAATACTAGTCACATATTTTAAGCAAAGTCTCTCCAGAGAATTGAAACCTGTATTCAGTTGCTTTTTGAAATCTTGCTACAATGTAACAGTCCACGTATCAAAATTGTGAAGGAATGCTGAAGATATTCCTGGGTATGTTTATGAAACAATGAAACAACATTCAAATGAGCTATAATGATTAGTGGCAATTGCTTTCACTGGTAATTATTTGCTCTTAGATGAATATGCTCGTTAAGCCAATATACTTTCACAGATGTTTGAGCCAGTTATCCGTAGCCTGTACTAAATATATAGAATGAATGTTTTGTCATGCAAAAATGTCTCCGAAGCAATCACCGTGCGTGTGATAGTGCTCCCGGCTGATTGACTCACCGATCACCTGTTAGCTGTGGGACTTAAATTTCTCATCTATCCACGGCAGCAGACAGTTCGTCCTCCCGGCTTTTGATGGTAATATCTTGTACCTTTAGCCTTATCCGGAGTCCGTGAATTCAAGCTGGTGGTAGTTTTCCCTTCTCAGGTGGTGTCGGTTTACACCGATCAGGCTGGTGTGAGTTCCTCCGTATGGATTCCTCCGCTATCTGTGCGGGCAATGATAGACAGACGCGTTTCTCCGCCTACTCCTCAGTATCGGCGGCTTCCTCAGTGACACTGAATGAAAAAAAACCACGGTTAGGTGGTATACAATTATGGACGGACTGCCTGCCGAGTGCAGACACAGAGGTAGCCACAGCCGTGAACTACCGTACTGTACTGT
The DNA here is from genome assembly GCF_028390025.1 of Pseudophryne corroboree. Taxonomy (NCBI): domain Eukaryota; kingdom Metazoa; phylum Chordata; class Amphibia; order Anura; family Myobatrachidae; genus Pseudophryne; species Pseudophryne corroboree. The sequence continues at coordinate 127,897,985 of NC_086449.1, read as the reverse complement.
GTCTGCAGCTAATATAGACTGGTTGATAAAGAGAAGATGTCTATGTAACTATGTATGTATAAAGAAGAATGAAAAAAATCCACGGTTAGGTGGTATTACAATTATGGACGGACTGCCTGCCGAGTGCAGAGACACAGAGGTAGCCACAGCCGTGAACTACCGTACTGTGTCTGCTGCGACTGGATGATAAATGATATAAAAAATATATATATATCACTACTGCAGCCGGACAGGTATATATTATATATTATATAATGACGGACCTGCTGGACACTGTCTGTCAGCAGAATGAGTTTTATTTTTATAGAATAAAAAAAAAAAAACACACAAGTGAAGTCACACGACGAGTGTTTAACTTTTTCAGGCAATCACAATATAAGTATACTACTAACTATACTGGTGGTCAGTGTGGTCAGGTCACTGGTCAGTCACACTGGCAGTGGCACTCCTGCAGCAAAAGTGTGCACTGTTTAATTTTAATATAATATGTACTCCTGGCTCCTGCTATAACCTATAACTGGCACTGCAGTAGTGCTCCCCAGTCTCCCCCACAATTATAAGCTGTGTGAGCTGAGCAGTCAGACAGATATATAATATATATAGATGATGCAGCACACTGGCCTGAGCCTGAGCAGTGCACACAGATATGGTATGTGACTGACTGAGTCACTGTGTGTATCGCTTTTTTCAGGCAGAGAACGGATATATTAAATAAACTGCACTGTGTGTCTGGTGGTCACTCACTATATAATATATTATGTACTCCTGGCTCCTGCTATAACCTATAACTGGCACTGCAGTAGTGCTCCCCAGTCTCCCCCACAATTATAAGCTGTGTGAGCTGAGCAGTCAGACAGATATATATAATATTATATATAGATAATAGATGATGCAGCACACTGGCCTGAGCCTGAGCAGTGCACACAGATATGGTATGTGACTGACTGAGTCACTGTGTGTATCGCTTTTTTCAGGCAGAGAACGGATATATTAAATAAACTGCACTGTGTGTCTGGTGGTCACTCACTATATAATATATTATGTACTCCTGGCTCCTGCTATAACCTATAACTGGCACTGCAGTAGTGCTCCCCAGTCTCCCCCACAATTATAAGCTGTGTGAGCTGAGCAGTCAGACAGATATATATAATATTATATATAGATAATAGATGATGCAGCACACTGGCCTGAGCCTGAGCAGTGCACACAGATATGGTATGTGACTGACTGAGTCACTGTGTGTATCGCTTTTTTCAGGCAGAGAACGGATATATTAAATAAACTGCACTGTGTGTCTGGTGGTCACTCACTATATAATATATTATGTACTCCTGGCTCCTGCTATAACCTATAACTGGCACTGCAGTAGTGCTCCCCAGTCTCCCCCACAATTATAAGCTGTGTGAGCTGAGCAGTCAGACAGATATATATAATATTATATATAGATAATAGATGATGCAGCACACTGGCCTGAGCCTGAGCAGTGCACACAGATATGGTATGTGACTGAGTCACTGTGTGCTGTGTATCGCTTTTTTCAGGCAGAGAACGGATTATAAAGTAAACTGCACTGTCCTCACTAGTAAACTCTCTCCACTCAGTCTCTACACTTCTACAGTAACAGTACTCCTCCTAGTCAGCTCCAGTAAATCTCTCTCAGTCTCTTATAATCTAAATGGAGAGGACGCCAGCCACGTCCTCTCCCTATCAATTTCAATGCACGTGTGAAAATGGCGGCGACGCGCGGCTCCTTATATAGAATCCGAGTCTCGCGATAGAATCCGAGCCTCGCGAGAATCCGACAGCGTCATGATGACGTTCGGGCGCGCTCGGGTTAACCGAGCAAGGCGGGAAGATCCGAGTCGCTCGGACCCGTGAAAAAAAACATGAAGTTCTGGCGGGTTCGGATTCAGAGAAACCGAACCCGCTCATCTCTAACATACACCCTTGGGGTCACATATTGTGTGTAAATCTGGCTTTGGTACTAGCCAGTGCATCCTGAGCCATTTACCTCACTGCACGTCCCTGGCAGTATATACTACATTACACCACTACACTACAGACCCTATATGGTATACTACATCCCCCTATAGGTGGAGGTTGATAGTGCTACCTGGGAGCACAGTGCCGATAAAGTCTATCTTTAAACCACAAAAGTGCTGTAGTGATAACCGATGAGAGTTGGAGGTTGGCCAGGCTTTAAGTTTCCACTACCAGGTTGATGGCTGGCAAAGTGTGACTTTTGATTTCTGTAACATCAGTGACTGCACCTGTTAACAAGTTGACGCCTGGGGTAGCTGTCCTCTCAATGGTGTGTAGCTGACAGCTTGTTATCTGTCAATGCTGGTCAGGCAGCCAGGTTCATAGGCTACTGGAAGACAGCACCAACTTCTATAGCTTGCATGGTGGACCGCACGCTAGTCATGGCACTGCAAGGCAAAGTATAGAGTCTAAGATAGTAGCCTGCATAGGAGAGGTCCAAGGCACTGGTGTTCACCCGCACAGCATCTGAGCCAGCTGTGGTCAGACAGGTGGGTTAGGGACACTTCCCTGGGGGCTGTCTGCTGCCTCACTGCTCCTCTGTAACCCATCAGCTGCCCCTCAAATCTTGCACCCGGGGCGCATGCCCTCTTAGCCCACCCTAGTTGCAGCCCTGGCAGTATCCACATATCTATGGTTTACACATCTTGTGTATTAATACAGCCTCACTACATATCAATAATATTGTATGCTTTTGAGAATCTTTATGCATATATGCCTGATGAATTAACCTGCATTTTCATTAATATATATGCTTTCTTGTGGCGTTTTCTCTATATATGAATATTGTATGGGTACACACACTACTTGAATATGCAGATATCTGTGGAAGTCATAGTGATATCAGTAAACTGAATTAGCATATTGTGTACCTAGGGCCTAATTCAGATCTAATCGCAGCAGTGAACTTGTTAGCTAATGGGCAAGACCATGTTCACTGCAGGTGGGGCAGATATAACATGTGCAGAGAGAGTTAGATTTGGGTGGGTTATTTTGTTTCTGTGCAGGATAAATACTGGCTGCTTTATTTTAACACAGCAATTTAGATTTTAGTTTGCACACACCACACCCAAACATAACTCTCTCTGCACATGTTATATCTGCCCCCACTGCAGTGCACATGGTTTTTGCCCATTAGCTAACACATTTGCTGCTGCAATCAGATCTGAATTAGGGGGGTAATTCCAAGTTGATCGCAGCAGGAAATTTTTTAGCAGTTGGGCAAAACCATGTGCACTGCAGGGGAGGCAGATATAACATGTGCAGAGAGAGTTAGATTTGGGTGGGTTATTTTATTTCTGTGCAGGGTAAATACTAGCTGCTTTATTTTTACACTGCAATTTAGATTACAGATTGAACACACCCCACCCAAATCTAACTCTCTCTGCACATGTTATATCTGCCTCCCCTGCAGTGCACATGGTTTTGCCCAACTGCTAAAAAATTTCCTGCTGCGATCAATTTGGAATTACCCCCCAGGCCCCTGGATACAATCCACTTAACAGGGCATCTACAGCATCTTTTTGGTGCTGAATTTCATATTAATTTAGGAATTTACCTACAAATATTATTTATTATTCAAAATATAATTTCTACTTTAGGTTACAGAGTGAGAAGATCCCCAACTTTCCCACACTATGAATTTATGCATAAAATTAACCCAGCCTGAGAGGTATCAAGAAGATGTGGCTCATGGAACCTGATATTCCTTACACTTCCAAGCCAATAAATACTTTATGGAATGGGTTTGTTGGGTCAACCCTATCTAGGTCGACACTCATTAGGTTGACCACTATTGGTCAACAGGCAGTAGGTCAACACATGAAAAGGTCGACATGGTTGGCAGGTCGACGTCACAAATGTTGACATGGGAAAAGACTGACATGGGAGGGAGGGGGTTTGGTGTAGTTTTCTCCGTAAAGTGAACTGGAACCCCAATCAGTGCACCTTGGGCAAGGTTACTTTTCCCATTCGTAGTCCACGTGGATAGTAAAGTATGAAAAAGTAAAAAAAAATGATTATTATTTTTAAAACTCATTTCGATCTTGTCATATGTCGACCTAATGCTAATGTAGAACTTTGCAGGTGTCGACCTAATGCAGGTGTCGACCTAAAGCATAGTGGTCGACCTATTGAGTGTCGACCTAAGTAAGGTCGACCTAAGGACTGTATCCCGCATTTAGCAGGGAAAGGGGCACAAAAGTCAAACTACATTTTGTGGCAGCTCCAGTGGGGTGCCACAGAAGTGAGGCAGATGAGCAAAGACAACAATGTGTTAAATGCCGTTTCATTGAAACCAAAGTCAGGCAAGCACAATTTGCCTTAAAAATTATTTTTACTCCTTTATTACATTTTTTTTTTAAATAAGGCTTTTTTTATTTCATAAACTCTACCTTAATTATTTATATCTGTTATAATTCGTTTATTTCTTTGTAATCATTTTATTAATTTTAATTGCTGGCACTTTCATGTTCTATTATTATCCTTGTGTACAAACCTGACCTAGAGAAACAGACGGGAACTATTGTCACACAGGAATTTAGAGCATATAAATATGACATGCAGAGAAAGATAATTATCCACTATTGCTGCCTCTCCTTCTGTAATGAACATGAAGTGCCGTCTGTGTTCTTTAACAGTCTCTTGATGTTGTTCTCTGACTTATTACAATTTATCTGAATTCCCTATAATTATATTGAGAGCATTATTTACAGGTAAGATGGGAATCAGACTGGATTAAAAAAAAAGAGAGAGCAGATATTATATAAGAAACAGTCATTTGGATGAACACATTACACATTTAAAAAAAATGTAATATAAAATTAAGTAGTTATAAACATCTAAAAATTAACATGAGATTAAAAAAAAAATTGATCTGTTCACTGAAAATTGAAATTTCCACAATATTTTATATAAAGTGTATATATATATATAGAAAACCACTCACTTTTTTAAAAGAAAATTTGGTGTTTTTATGTGGTATATATATATCGACTGCTGGCACAGTGTATTTAGCCCATGAGGAAAACAAATATAGGGCCTAATTCAGACCTGATCGGCAGCAGCAGAATCTTTCTCTAATGGGCAAAACCATGTGCACTGCAGGTGGGGCAGATATAACATGTGCAGAGAGAGTTAGATTTGGGTGAGTTATTTTGTTTCTGTGCAGGATAAATACTGGCTGCTTTATTTTTACACAGCAATTTAGATTTTAGTTTGCACACACCACACCCGAACATAACTCTCTCTGCACATGTTATATCTGCCCCCACTGCAGTGCACATGGGCCCTCATTCCGAGTTGTTCGCTCGTTCTTTTTCATCGCATCGCAGTGAAAATCCGCTTAGTACGCATGCGCAAAGTTCGCACTGCGACTGCGCCAAGTAACTTTACTATGAAGAAAGTATTTTTACTCACGGCTTTTTCTTCGCTCCGGCGATCGTAATGTGATTGACAGGAAATGGGTGTTACTGGGCGGAAACACGGCGTTTCAGGGGCGTGTGGCTGAAAACGCTACCGTTTCCGGAAAAAACGCAGGAGTGGCCGGGGAAACGGTGGGAGTGCCTGGGCGAACGCTGGGTGTGTTTGTGACGTCAACCAGGAACGACAAGCACTGAAATGATCGCACAGGCAGAGTAAGTCTGGAGCTACTCAGAAACTGCTAAGTAGTTAGTAATCGCAATATTGCGAATACATCGGTCGCAATTTTAAGAAGCTAAGATTCACTCCCAGTAGGCGGCGGCTTAGCGTGTGTAACTCTGCTAAATTCGCCTTGCGACCGATCAACTCGGAATGAGGGCCATGGTTTTTGCCCATTAGAAAAAAAGTTTGCTGCTGCAATCAGGTCTGAATTAGGCCCATAGTTTGGTTGAAACACCCGTGGGGTTGCTGCCACTGACCATTGGATTATAAAAAAAATTTGTGGTGAGTGGTAATATTTATGGAGTTTTGGAACCATGCACTGTTATTACAATCGATCGCTAAATGAGTGCTGTCTCGTTTTTACAGTATATATATATATATATATATATATATATATACTGCTCAAAAAAATAAAGGGAACACTAAAATAACACATCCTAGATCTGAATTAATGAAATATTCTTATTAAATACTTTGTTCTTTACATAGTTGAATGTGCTGACAACAAAATCACACAAAAATTATCAATGAAAATCAAATTTATTAACCCATGGAGGTCTGGATTTGGAGTCACCCTCAAAATTAAAGTGGAAAAACCACACTACAGGCTGATCCAACTTTGATGTAATGTCCTTAAAACTAGTCAAAATGAGGCTCAGTAGTGTGTGTGGCCTCCTCATGACTGTATGACCTCCCTACAACCCACACAAGTGGCTCAGGTAGTGCAGCTCATCCAGGATGGCACATCAATGCGAGCTGTGGCAAGAAGGTTTGCTGTGTCTGTCAACGTAGTGTCCAGAGCATGGAGGCGCTACCAGGAGACAGGCCAGTACATCAGGAGACGTGGAGGACGCCGTAGGAGGACAACAACAGCAGCCGCAGGACCGCTACCTCCGCCTTTTTGCAAGGAGGAACAGTAGGAGCACTGCCAGAGCCCTGCAAAATGACCTCCAGCGAGCCACAAATGTGCATGTGTCTACTCAAATGATCAGAAACAGACTCCATGAGGGTGGTATGAGGGCCCGACATCCACAGGTGGGGGTTGTGCTTACAGCCCAACACCGTGGAGGATGTTTGGCATTTGCCAGAGAACACCAAGATTGGCAAATTCGCCACTGGTGCCCTGTGCTCTTCACAGATGAAAGCAGGTTCTCAATGAGCACATGTGACAGACGTGACAGAGTCTGGAGACGCCAAGGAGAACATTCTGCTGCCTGCAACATCCTCGAGCATGACCGGTTTGGCAGTGGATCAGTAATGGTGTGGGGTGGCATTTCTTTGGGGGGCCGCACAGCCCTCCATGTGCTCGCCAGAGGTAGCCTGACTGCCATTAGGTACTGAGATGAGTTCCTCAGACCCCTTGTGAGACCATATGCTGGTGCGGTTGGCCCTGGGTTCCTCCTAATGCAGGACAATGCTAGACCTCATGTGGCTGGAGTGTGTCAGCAGTTCCTGCAAGACAAAGGCATTGATGCTATGGACTGGCTTGACCCGTTCCCCAGACCTGAGTCCAATTGAGCACATCGGGCACATCATGTTTTGCTACATCCACCAACGCTACGTTGCACCACAGACTGTACAGGAGTTGGCGGATGCTTTAGTCCAGGTCTCGGAGGAGATCCCTCAGGAGACCATCCGCCACCTCATCATGAGCATGCCCAGACATTGTAGGGAGGTCATACAGGCACGTGGAGGCCACATACACTACTGAGCCTCATTTTGACTAGTTTTAAGGACATTACATCAAAGTTGGATCAGCCTGTAGTGTGTTTTTCCACTTTAATTTTGAGGGTGACTCCAAATCCAGACCTCCATGGGTTAATAAATTTGATTTCCATTGATAATTTTTGTGTGATTTTGTTGTCAGCACATTCAACTATGTTAAGAACAAAGTATTTAATAAGAATATTTCATTCATTCAGATCTAGGATGTGTTATTTTAGTGTTCCCTTCATTTTTTTGAGCAGCGTATATATACATAAAGTAGCACAAACTAAACCCAGTAGATTTTCATACTTTTCTTGCTACAGTTATTGTACCAGAGCTAAAATCCTGATGATATTTAGTTTGTTTTTTTAAGTTTCTTTTTTCTTTTTGGGGTCTCTATTGAATCTCGGATAGTGATTTACAATCTGTGGCTGCCCTGCTGCTGTAGTCCTTCTTGTCCCAGCATGCTTTGCCAGTTATAGGTTTGTCACAAAAACTGGGAAGCACAAAAGGTTGTTTAATGTTGAGCATTAAGTTCACCACACAAACACACATCCTATACATGTCATTCCAACTTATATCATATCCTCTGTGGGAACCGGTATGATACACCGACAGGCAAGATGCCAGCTGTCAGTATACTGATAGCGACATTTATTCTACCTTAATCCGGTCAGTGGCAGCGAGTCCCCTCAGGGGCTCCAAAGTTCGCTCCACTCACCATAGGATCTATTTCCACTCGGTTGGTGGCATAGACCCACCAGCTGAGTGGGAATACCAGGGGGGTGTCGGGCTTATGTCTGTCGGTAAAATGACGGTTGTCGGGATTCCAGCATTGGTCTCCTGAATGCCAGGATCCCGACAGCCAGCATTTTAACTGCACCCCCTGTACTAAAGAGTTTATTTATGCAGAGCATGAAGAGTGTGTTATTCAGCCCCATTAAAAATGTGTTTACGTTAATCGCCCAAACAGTGGAAGATTGTACAGTATTTTGTCCAAATAAGACAAAATTGCATGTAAGCAATGTGATGTGTTTTAAAGAATTATTATAATAATGAAAAATAAACTGTGAGTTTTAAACATTTTTTCTTGTCTTTATTTTTTTGTTTGAATCTCCTACGCATAAGCCCCGGGCGGATTGGAGGGGTGGGGGGAAGGTCTATTTAAGAGAAGGAAGTGGGTGATATGTGAATATTTCCTTGTGCATCAGTGATTGCAGGTTCCTCAGTAAGTGTCACAGTTTTGTATGCAATGACATGTAAGTGTACAGATGCTCCTCACTTAACAACCTACCTATTTAACAACTGCTCTGATTTACGATCAGATCTCTGACCAACTGGAAATGGCACTTTAATCATTTTTATAATTTTATGTTCTGTAATACTGTACAGTATGTAAGAGTTATACAAAGTTATCAGGTTGAAACTTAATTTAGACCTTTTGTTTATTCAGAATAAATAAAAACGATTAACTACATTAAGTATGGGCTCCTCGTTTAATGACCAATTAATTTAACAACCTAGTCATAGGATCGGAACTCAGTCGTTAAGTGAGGAGCATCTGTATATATTTTTATATATCTATATATATATATGTAGAGAGAGAGAGAGAGAGAGACAGAGAGCTTATCGTTAAGCCCGGCACTCTTGCCTACCAAAATCAGCTGATCCCAGTGCCCAAACACAGAGATGATACAAGCAAAATTAAAGAAGAGCAATTGCATCAATCAATATTTACTCTTTGAAAAAAGATTTATCTGGTCAAGCTTTCAGAGGACATAGCATCCTCCTTCGTCAGGACATACGAAAGAGGATGCTATGTCCTCTGAAATGCTGACCAGATAAAACTTTTTTTTAGAAATTAATTATTGACTCCTGTGAGTGCCGTTCTTAAATTTTGCTTTATATATATATATATATATATATATATACATCTATATATATATATATATATATACACACATTTTATATATATATATATATATATATATATATATGCGGCACTCCACACTCGTAAAGAATAATACTTATAGCGGCATGGTTGGATAGCAACATTTCAGTACTTTAATGCGCATTTGTCAAGCAACAAAACATAGCAAATTAAATATTTACTCACCTCTAAATTGTCTTTCCTACATATAGCAAATAACAGGGGCAATCTGGCACAACCCCTTTTGGATTCTAATATGTATTTCAAATGAAAAGCTGACTATATTAATCACTAATCAGGCAGCTTATCTTGACTCAAGAAGTTGCAGTATACATGGCAATCCAGGAGATGGGGCACCAAGACAAATACTACATATCATAGAGTCGCTGGTCATGTTACTTATAATCTTTTCATTGTTACTGTGTTTTAAGAAGCAACAGATTTGGGATCTGTAAGATAATATTTGTTTGACTAAAGTGACCTTAAAAAACATAGAAAACTGTGGATTATTGCTTATCAGTGTACTGTCGCTGGGACAGAAGGTCAGGCCTGTAGGCATAGATCTCAGGGCCAGCTACTTCTCCCATGGTCAGTTTTACATGGCTCGCTCACTAGTTAGTAGCTCAAGCATCTTTCTGTATTAATCCCTGAAGAAAAACTGCAAATAGTATTTACACAGACATTTTGTGATCAATGTCTACAATATAGAATATATATCAAAATATTAGATGACACTAATGTAAAATTAGTTCTCCTGAGCAATAACAGAAATCCACACCCGCAAAGCTATGGGCAAATGCTAGTAGTTAGTAATTCTTAATATTTTTATGTTTGACCTCTTACTTTGTATTGGTAGGTTGACATAATGCAATAGGAGGATGCACAAAGCTTATCCATCATCCCATGGCTATGCACAGATAGGAGATTATGCAATAAATGTAAATGCTTTCATCACTGGTCCTTACAATGATAATGGAGCATAGAAATGACAGCAGAATGGTGGATTTCCTCATTATTGGGTTCTCAGACTTTCCAGGTGTACAGATCCCGCTACTTTTGTGCTTTCTCTGTGTTTATATTGTGACATTATCTGGCAACTTCCTCCTTATTATACTGATATGTTGGAGCCCCTCGCTTACCACCCCTATGTACTCCTTTTTGTGCAACCTCTCATCCCTCGATATTGTCTACACATCCGTCACTTGCCCCAAGCTGATCAGCATCTTCACAACCAATGACGGGAGAATTTCATTTCTGCAATGTATCATTCAACTTTACTTCTTCATTGCTTTTGGGAGCACTGAATATTTCCTGCTAACGGTGATGTCCTATGACCGTTATGTAGCCATTTGCAAACCCTTACATTACACTTTTATCATGAGCCAGCAGATCTGTATATTGGCAGCCACATGTTGCTGGCTGGGTGGGATCATCGCCTCAATTCCTATTGCGGCCGTCACAACCACACTTGACTTTTGCAGCTCCAATGTAATTGATCACTTCTTTTGTGACATCACTGCACTGATTAATCTGGCATGTGGCAACACCACAGTTATACAGACTGTAATACTCATTCAGGGACTGGTGCTAGTTATGACGTCTTTCATCCTCACTCTGATATCCTACATTCACATTGTGTCCAGTATAATGAAGATCCGCACCTCAAAGGGGAAATACAAGACCTTTTCCACTTGTGCTTCCCATCTCTCTATCGTCAGTTTTTTTTATATTACAGTGTTTGTTTTGTACATGAGACCATCATCTGCAGTTTCATTAAGTCAGGGCAGAGCATTAACCATTTTATATATGTACATTATCCCTATGATGAACCCGGTGGTATACAGCTTTAGAAATCAAAATGTAAAAGTAGCTTTGAGACAGTTCTATAGGTCATTATTAAGAAGTATTTTCCCTAAATTGAGCATTGCCAACTTGTATTAACTAGGAATGACTGAAATGTAAATTTCTTGGTCACAAAATGTTTCAGTCTATGAGCAAAAATGTGATTTTCATGGAGCCAATAAACAAACTGTAGATCAGTAGAGAGACCTATCCAAGCCACTTCTATTTGTTGCATTTATCAATGAGTTGCTGTTAGACTGCTACTTACAAAAATGCAGTTAAACCTATGAAAAATGCAGTTTTCAGAGTTTTGACTCCATTCCCAGTAGGCTTCCAGCCATGGAAGGTGAAACTTTCCTGATCTTGTACCCGATAAGCAACACCATTTATGGATGGTATTGCCTAATAGAAATCTATGGGCTTTTCTCTGCAGCATTCCCATAGAGGGATCCCCAGCTTCTCAATGGCTCACGTATGCACAGAAGGACTCCGGGGTCATAAAACTAGAAGTCCCCTTACCACAAAAGACAGTTCTATCGGGCACTTTATTGTACAGATGATATGAATGCACATTATACTCTGCTCTATTTACGATGCTCAGATACCCTTCACAAGGAGTTTACCATTAATTTTTGTTGGGGTGGGGGTTCAGACAAAATTAGGAATAGTGTATTAATATAATTTATCATAGATTGACAGTGGCATTGCTGGGTGGCGGGACTAATAAAAATTACACACATAGTGAAACACAGTAGCCCTGTGGAGGTAAATGCACTGCTGGTGAGGCACTTCATCCAATCCGCTTGTTTACCTGCCAGTCATCCACTGATGAGGGAGGGTCTTGTGTAGCATATTGCCCCCTGTGCACTGCAGTGTGTAGCGCAGAACATGCTTCCACTAAGTGTTTATGTGGCCTGAGAATGAGCCTAGAGCCGTGGAAGCAGGAGCCTATCAAGACCATCAGTGTCAATCACACATTCTCTGGACATCCCCAAGGTTAGCAGCTGGACACACTGGGTGACATATTATCATTATCATTATTATTATTATTATTATTATTATTATTATTATTATTATTATTATAATTATAATTATGCATGTTTATTAACTCTGGTTTAGAAGAACTGCCTAGTTATGTATATATAGGGCAAATCGTTACTTCTGAACTATTCTGATTTTGCAGCATTAGGTTTTTAACACATTCCCAGGAAAGTGCAGATGTTATTTTGATTAATGTTCAGTTTTATGTGCAGTTATATGCTGTAACTCATGTGTGTTTATGTTATAGCTCTGTTGTGAGGTGTTACATTCCAGATTTTTTAGATTTTGTTGTTAGAAAATTATCATCAGTTAGTAAGAATTTTTTAAAACTATGTTCAATTTATCATTATTTATATTTTATAGTTCCAAATGCCTTTAGGAGTTTTTTGTTTACTAAATATCTAAAATTTTAATACATTAGCTTTGTTTGTTTTTTACATATAATGAGGTCATACCCCTATTGTGATGTAGGCATGCCCTCAAATAATGAGAACTTGACATGGACATAAAGTTGTTAATGGTAGAAGCTAATATTTTCAGATAGTAGTAAGTAATTAGAGATGTGCCCAGGCCCAGTGGTGTCAGATGGCGGGAGCAGGGGGTGCGGCCCGCAACCATGTGTCAACCCCCAGAAGGGGTGACACCAAAGCCAGTCCCCGGGGGCAGCAAGCATCTCCAGGGAAGCTGGACATACCCCCGGAGTGAAGAAGATGAGATTTGTGAGTCCACGCCCCTTTAAATTAGGCCACACCCCATTTTCAGACGGCCGCGGCTTCTGGTGGGGTGAGTAGTAATGCAGAGTGCCCACCAGGTATCAACATACCTGGTGACGCCTCTGCCCAGGCCCATTTCTTGGGTTTTGGGTTTGGTTTGGATCTGTATTGCCTTCCTGTTTTAGATCTGTATTGGTGTTGCCAAAACCACCCCTGCAGGTTTTGGTTATGGTTTTGGATCGGTTTTTATTTTTTAATCTTAAAAACAGCTAAAATTATAGAATTTTGACCTGTCTTTGTTCCTACTATATTATTAACCTTAATAAAATTTAATTTCCAGTAATTTCCAGTCAATTATGACCACCTCACAATAAATGTTTTCATCCAGCATCGGATCTTGCAGGTTTTAGATTCCATATAAGGGAGCTGCAGCCGGAACTCAGCACAATTTCATTCCCTTTCTGTCAGGATGTCTGCAATAAAGTAGAAATTTGTTTAATTAATCCAAAATTTAATTGTGTATATTGGTCAAAAACATACATATTTATTTACATGGTGATGGTACATACCTTGCGTAAAGCTGGCTAAGGCAACCTGAGGCACTCCACCCATTGTTGCCAAACTACTTCAACAGGTAGATCCTTCTCCAGGTCAAATATAACTTTCAGGAACTGATCCTATATTGAGGCTGAAAGTAATCTGTACAGATGATTGTAGCATCTAAAAATATATATTGTACAATATATATTTGTCATTGTTTGTACTGTGGTCAAAATTGCCTAAAAATGTCTGGAAATTAATGTTCTTGGGGTTAGTAATACTCTAAGAACAAAAACAAGCCAAATCAGGTGATTATAGCTTTCTTGTAAATTTATAAAAAAAAAATTATATATATATATATATATATATATATATATATATATATATATATGAGATCAAATCAGCAAAAAATGGTCTGACACAAATATTTATGAATAACTAGATGAAGGGCTCAAGGGAGGTAGAGTATGTATGTAGTGGAAGGAAGGATTGATTAGTAATTTAATTTGTTTGATTTTAAAAAATGTAATTAATCATCGGTGATGGTCATTATTGCATAGACAACTATTTTTGTTGGTTATTGCACTGATCTGACTTTTACTAATCCGACGTTTACTTTTTCTTTGATTTTAGATCCCCTGACTTAAGTTGTCTATGCCCTTGGGCATCGGCTTTAGTAGATGATGTTGAGAGACTTGTATCTTCATGACTGATGGCAGCACCCTCAGCATTAGTATGTGCTTCCTGCTCTCCTCTCAATTGTATGTCCTCCATATCTATCAACAAACACGAACCAAGTGGGGTACAGCACACACCACAATTTGTACAAAAAATGTACCACCAACAGTTTCACAATTCCTGTATGAGTCAGAGATAATAATCTAACACTACAGTTTACTTTCGCCTACAGTGTCACACAATACATGTATGAGTATGAAATAAAATATATTACTGTGGTACCACCTTTACCCACAATGTTGCACAATACGTGTATGAGTATAAAATAATAATAAACTGAGGTCTGACCGGCAGTGTCAAAGTACTTATGAAAGTAAAATAAAAATTGTAAAGTTCACTGGAGAACAGCATAAATAAAAAAAACAGACACAGCAGCCCCTGGATGTATACTGGGGTACAGCACAAAAAAAATATTTGAAATTAATAAAATATTAGTTTTATTTATATAACACTGGGGCAGAGCCCCTGGATGGATGGATGGACAGAGCACCCCTGGAGGACACAGCAGCATCTTGTCAGATGACAGACAGAGCACTCCTGGATTGATACTAATAGGACACACCAGCCCCTGGATGTACACAGTATATTGGGTTTTTAATTAACACTGGGGCAGAGCCCCTGGATGTATGGACAGATCACCCTGGAGGACACAGCAGATACAGTAGACAACAGACAGAGCACCCCTGGACTGATACACCAGCCCCACAGCAGCCACCAGACATGTCTGTTCAGTACACTCTCCACAGCTGGAGTGAAAATGGTACCAACCTCTGGGACATTTATAGAATCCAAAACCCTGCAAAAATCCAACAGCAGGATGATGACATTTTGCCCCATTTTGGAATCCGAGTCTGGTGGGAAACCCTGAGCCAGACTCTGATCTAGACTCAGATCCCAAAGTTCAAGTGGATCTGGTTCTCAAAGTACCAGACTCGCTCATCTGTAGTAGTAATGCAATGTATTTTTTAACCATGCATGGTGTCAATTTACTGAATTTCTTTGTGTGGAATCTTTCTTTTGAGGAAGTCAACTTTATGTTCTTCATTTATAGTTAACACTAGCAGCCATTTTCTTATACTTATACTGTATGTTATTAGTGAACCCATCTGCTTAACTACATGACAGCGAAGGACAAGAAATGAATTTGCAATTCAGAGAAAATAAACTTCTGTCCCCTTTTCCTTGAAACAGTTTCAGGGATTATATGTTGAAATTCAGAGAAAAGAAACTTCTGTCCCCTTTTCCTTGAAACAGTTTCAGGGATTATATGTTGACATTATTGTACCAGTCTGTATCAAGACAAGGAACAGCTAGCAGAAGCAGTTTATCTTAGTGCTAGGCAGAATATACAATGGGAGGGCTTATTGGTGGATGTAAAGGATTCAATGTAACTCAAAGCCTATATAAGTGTAACTGAAACTGATGTACTAAAGAGAATCATCTGAAACCACTCCATTGCATGTGTGATTATTCTCCCACAATTGATCGCTGACTTCTGATTCCTGACACATATATTTGAGCTCAGGCTGGGCCAGACCTGGTCCAGCAAGAACCAGAAACAACAACTTGGAGGTCCCACTGAGATATCCTAGCGGCTGAGCTGAGGACGGACAATCCTGTACTGACCCAGATGACCAGATGTCTATCCAGGTGAGTAGTTTTCTACTCAAGGTTGACCTCTTGTCATTTTGTTCAGTTACTGACTGTCTAAAGTGTCAGCTACTACTGGTATCTATATGTCTCAGGTATACAGTTAAAATTGTTTGTTTTATGTTGTGTTGTTTTGTATTGTATGGATCCACCTTGTAGAAACTGCAGAGATTTATATTGTTCGACATGTACATGTGTCACTCGTATATTATAACATAGTGGCCAGGAAAAAATGCACAGTCCCACCTTATGTGGCATAATTACAGAAAGAATGAATGCTGGGTATATCAGAGACCAGATCTAAATTGGATAAAGAAAGGCAGAAGTGATTATTTACTCAGAGTAGGCTGTCACATTAACAAAGACTACCTACAGTACAGAGCCGAATTGGAGAAACTTGGTCTCAGATAACAGACTCTCTGCCTAAAAATATACATGGCAAACTGTCCCCAAACATCTGCCCAACCTTAAGAAGGGCTTATCAAGAGACACATATTAAAGGGCACTGAATTTGCTATTATATAAGTAGTAAAAACAGACACCTGATACCCTCTTAAAAATACAAAGAAGGACCTTAGGTCCAAGGAAATGTCAGTATAGGAAATTCTGACAGCAAACATAAACTTGACAACAATTCCCCCATGGAGATAATGCGCATGATTTTAGGAACAGGGGGAATAGAGGGAATGGAGGGCCTATTTAAAATGGCTGGAATTAGCAAAGAAGGCATGTTAAATCCCTTAAAACTGCAGCAAATACATAAGGGATATAGCAATTATATTAAAACACATTACCTTTAGGATAAATTGATAAATTGGGTAAGAGTCACATAGTCTATACTTTATGAAAAGGAGGAGGCAGAATTGGAGGAGGCATTGAGAGGGATATCTGTGTTAGATCACCCTGATTATCCCACTCTCCCAGTAAAATCCAATAACCCTAGATGGAAATGTCCCAAACGTGACTGTGGTTGTTGTAATGCAACAGAGGATCAGTCATGTATAAAATGTGGCACACACTGGAATGAGACATGTCGTGTCTGTAAAATCACCTGTTTTTCACCTAGTTTACTAGTCATCTCAGTAGCAACCAGGTTGCAAGCCTCAGGTCTCACAAATACATTTGTAAGCCACAAAAAGCATTCCTGGTGTTGTGAGTGCCCTAAAATACAATACTGGAGCATGAAAATTTGTGTGAAGTGTAAACCATGCAGGTCCGAAAGGACAATGCCAACCTCAATAACCCCAACAGCCCCACTACCATCAAATGAAGGGGGCATCCTGAGAGGCACCTGTCCCAAACATAGCGGTATATCCAGTGTTTACCCAGGTGACCTCAGGGATGGCAGCCAGTGCGGGTCAGCAAGCCCAACCGGACCAACAGGTCAGATGGTATAAGCCGTGGTCACCTCTTGACCAAATGTCCCATTTAAAGGAAATGCCAGACACCAAAAAACCATCCCAATGGGTTTTGCCAGCTGATTCACACACATGATGGACTTTTACAGTGCCACATGGATGGATCTTGACCAAATGGCTAAAGCCACAGCAGGTAGCTATGTTTCAAATCAAATAGCAGCTGCAGTGATAAATGATGATAATGGTGTTGCAATCCCCACCCCAACAGCTGAGGAAATGAAAGAATTACCAAGTGGTACCTTATGGACCAAAAAATGTACTGCATAATGTGAAGAGCAGGTTAGAAATATCTCTTCACAAGACAACCCTCAGGGTAGAAATCAGTATGTCACAGAATATTACTTAATGCTCCAGAATTGGCTCTTCTGAATTACCAAAAGCCTTTTATGATGTTTTGCCATGAACCTTCTTCTTTTGCATAAGGTGTCCTAACACAGCCATATGCAGTAAAATAAAAAGCCACTAGCTTACTATTAGAGATGAGTGGGTTTGGTTCTCTGAGAACCGAACCCTACCGAACATCACGTCCCAAGCTCGGCTCGGGATTTTCACCAAGACTCGGAAACCAGAATGAGGCAAAGCATCATCATCCTGCTGTCGGATTCTTGTGTGTTTTAGAGTCCATATAAAGAGCCGTGCGTTGCTGCCATTTTCACTCCAGTCCTGGAGAGTGTAAAGAGAGGGCGTGTCTCTCTCCTCAGTGTCTGTCTATGTGGGAAAGTGGTCTTATGTGTCATTCCAGAGCTGTGTTATATGTCATTCCAGAGCTGTCTTGTGCTGCATCAGTCCAGTGGTGGTGTCTTGTGCTGCTTCAGTCCAGTCACAGTGGTGGTGTCCTCTGCTACCATATGTCCACTGCTGCTGTATAAGTCCAGTCCAGTGGTGCTGTGTTGTGCTGCATCAGTCCAGTGGTGGTTGTCTTGTACTGCATCAGTTCAGTCATAGTGGTGGTGTCCTCTGCTGCCATATGTCCAATTCTGCTGTATTAGTCCAGTCCAGTGCAGTGGTGCTGTGTTGTCCTGCATCAGTCCAGTGGTGGTGTCCAGTGAAACGGCCTTATAAGTCCAGTGATACTGCCATATAAGTCCAGTGGTACTGATGTATAAATCCAGTCCAGTGGTACTGTCATATAAGTCCAGTGGTACTGCGATATAAGTCCAGTGAAACTGCCATATAAGTCCAGTGATACTGCCATATAAGTCCAGTGATACTACTGTATAAGTCCAGTGGTAAGGCCATATAAATCCAGTCCAGTGGTACTGCCATATAAGTCCAGTGGTACTGCCGTATAAATCCAATCCCGTGGTACTGAGGGACATCATCGCACAATGGCTTACCCCAATTAGACTCTCCTGCGGATTTGTGATATCGGACAATGCTACCAATATTGTGCGTTCATTACATCTGGGAAAATTCTAGCACGTCCCATGTTTTGCACATACAATTAATTTGGTGGTGCAGAATTTTTTGAAAAATGACAGGGGCATGCAGGAGATGCTGTCGGTGGCCCGAAAAATTGCGTGCCACTTTCGGCATTCAGCCACCGCGTGCCGAAGACCGGAACACCAGCAAACACTCCTGAACCTGCCCCGCCATCACCTGAAGCAAGAGGTGGTAACGAGGTGGAATTCAACACTCTATGCTTCAGAGGATGGAGGAGCAGCAAAAGGCCATTTAAGCCTATACATCCACTTACGATATAGGCAAAGGTGGGGGAATGCACCTCACTCAAGCACAGTGGAGAATGATTTCTGTCTTGTGCAAGGTTCTCAAACCTTTGAACTTGCCACACGTGAAGTCAGTTCTGGTACTGCCAGCTTGAGTGAGGTCATTCCCCTCATCAGGCTTTTGCAGAAGCAGCTGGAGAAATTGAAAGAGGAGCTAAGACAGAGTGAATCCGCTAAGTATGTCATACTTGTGGATGGAGCCCTTCATTCGCTTTGCCAGGATTCAAGGGTGGTCAATCTGTTGAAATCAGAGCACTACATTTTGGCCACCATGCTCGATCCTAGGTTTAAAGCCTACGTTGTATCTCTCTTTCCAGCAGACACAAGTCGGCAGAGGTTCAAAGACCTGTTGGTGAGAAAATTGTCAACTCAAGCAGAACATGACCCGTCAACAGCTCCTCCCTGATTTTCTACTGCAACTGGGGCTGCAAGGAACAGGATAACATTTCTGAGCTCACCCGCTGGTGGTGATGCAGAGTAGTCAGGAGCAAGTGCTGACATCTGTTTCGGACTGTAGGAGCTGCCAACAATTACTGACATGTCTACTGTCACTGCATATGATACTGTCACCATTGAAAGAATGGTGGAGGATTATATGGGTGACAGCATCCAAGTGGGCATGTCAGACAGTCTGTATGTATACTGGCAGGAAAAAGAGGCAATTTGGAGGCCCTTACACAAACTGGCTTTATTTTACCTAAGTTGCCCCCTCTCCAGTGTGTACTCCGAAAGAGTGTTTAGTGCAGCCGGTAACCTTGTCAGCGATCGGTGTAGGAGGATACTTCCAGAAAATGTGGAGAAGATGATGTTCATCACAATGAATTATAAATTCCTCTAGGAAGACCTTTAAAACCAATTGCCAACATAAAGTAAAGAGGGACCTTTGTTGCTGGATTCCAGTGGGGATGGATTAATACTATGTGAGGAGGAGGATGTACACACTGAAAGGGGTGAGGAAGAGGATGAGGACAACATCTTGCCTCTGTAGAGCCAGTTTGTGCAAGGAGAGATTAATTGCTTCTTTTTTGGTGGGGGGGATTAATTGCTCTTTTTTTTGTGGGGCTAAAACAAACCAGTCATTTCAGCCACAGTCGTGTGGCAGACCCTGTCGCTGAAATAATTGGTTTGTTAACGTGTGCTGTCCTGTTTATACAACATAAGGGTGGGTGGGAGGTCCCAAGGACAATTCCATCTTGCACCTCTTTTTTTCTTTGCATAATGTGCTCTTTGGGGCCTAGTTTTTAAAAGTGCCATCATGTCTGCTACTGCTGTGCCACTCCTAGATGGGCCAGGTGTTTGTGCCGCCCACTTGGGTCGCTTAGCTTAGACATCCAGCTACCTCATTGCACCTCTATTTCTTCTTTGCATTATGTGTACTTTGGGGCCTGGTTTTTAAAAGTGCCATCCTGTGCCTAGTTTTTAAAAGTGCCACTGCATTGCCACTCCTAGATGGGCCAGGTGTTTGTGCCGACTATTTGGGTCGCTTAGCTTAGTCATCCAGCGACCTCGGTGCAACCTTTTGGCCTAAAAACAATATTGTGAGGTCCGAGGTGTTCAAAATAGACTAGAAATGAGTGGAAATGAAGGTTATTGAGGTTAATAATACCGTTAATAATACCGTAGGATCAAGATAACCCCCAAATTCTGTGATTTTAGCTTTTTTTGTGTTTTTTTCAAAAATCATTCAGATCCAAATTCAAAAACCGAAAGGGTGGCTTTGGCAAAACCAATCTAGATCCAAAACACAAGCGAGGATCCAGATCCAAAACCAAAACACGAAAAGTGCCCGCCGCACAGCTCTACTTACTATTCAATACAACTTGATCCAGTAATACGTGCAACCCCACCTGCATACGATCAGTTGCTGCAGAAGCTCTGATATTTGAGAAAAGTACTGACATTGTCCTGGGACACCCATTAACACTGATGGTACCACATGCAGTCACTGAGATACTTAATCAAGCACAAACCAAACACCTCTCAGCTGCTAGTCTAACCAAATATGAAGTAGCACTTTTAACACCAGTACAATCCTGAATCCCGCTGTTGAAGTCAAAAATATTACACACACAGCACATGTAAACCGCACACTGATGAGTCGGTGTGCGTTCGAATACACACAGCATGCACAGCGATATATGGTAGCAAACACATTCACACAGACAAGCCACAAGGATATATACTATACTCAATAGGTTGAATGTCGTCCCACACCCAACCAGTGGTCCCGTGACCGCCGAGTGCATATAGAGGATGTCCTGTCCTCCTCCCCATCTTCCCCAACTATAGTCAATGTCTGATTTGCTAAATGAATACATACCTATGTCTAGGTCACCGATTATGTGTTTGAAATATTTTTCTTCTGTTAATAATTTATGGCAGTTATTGTTTACTGCCAAAGGGTGGACTGTCGTAGTAAAAAATATTATACACACAGCACTTGTAAACTCCACGCTAATGAGTCGCTGTGCGTGCGAATACACGCAGCGTGCACAGCGATATATGGTAGCATACACATTCACACAGACAAGCCACAAGGATATATTCAACACATATTTCATACCACACATAAATTAAACATGTCAAGCACTAGACATTATAATGTTTTAAATTATATAATGGAGTATAACATCATTGTCTGCGTCCGGGGTCTTACTGGTATGCTGGGGCCGCAGAGCTTACTTCACTGGCGGCGTGCGGGCAGCGGCAGAGGAGGGCTGCCGCGCCGGGTCTGTGCACAGCGGGAGGCAATGGTGGGGGGTCCGCTCATGGTGGTGGGACGCCGCTGCAGCGGATCTCGCTCATCCTAGCGGTTGCTAAGAGACCAGGGTCAGGGAGCTGAGTGCTGATGCAGGAAGGTCTGCCTCACTGGGCGCCGCCATGTTGGAGACCAAAGTTGGAGCATATTGCAGGCTTTCTGTTTCTTCCAGCCAATCCAGGGAAAGTTATTCCTATAAAAGGGGGCTGGTTTACGACAGGGACGCCAGTGCTTCAAGTTACAACTCTGTTGTAGGTGCTTTAGCCTGTGCTCCCGAGATCCTTGCCGTGTTCTGGTTACTCCTAATTCTGCTAAGCTGTTTTTCTCAGTTGCTGCTGCAGTCTTGCCGTTCCTAGCCTACTGCCGTGGTGGAAGCACTCCTGGAAAATCCGCTCCAGTAAAAGCCTTGGGGCACGGATGGTCCCGGGCTTTCTGCCTCATTCTTCAGCCACGTCTTCAAAGCCATCATCCACAGTCCACAGTTCATTATTTACAGCCTTGTCTTTCAAGCCACAGCCCGCAGTTCTTTTCCTTCAGCCACGTCTTCAAAGCCACTATTCACAGTCCCCAGTTTATCATCTACAACTTCGTCTTTCAAACCACAATCAGCAGTTCTTTTTGTCTCCTCGTTTCTTAGTCATCGTTCACAAGTCACAGTTCTTTCCCTTCAGTCTCATTCTCAGGAACTGTTACTCATTGACTCATAGTCCTGCCTATGTTTCCTATTTGATCCCTGTCCCATGAGAAGGAACTATATTCAACCCCCACGCCTTCTTCATCCGCAGACAACTACTTTCCTGGTCAAGACCCAGCTGCCGGATCCCCAAATCCAGCCGAGCATGACAATAATGTATATGTATTAATGGAATGGAACAAGATAAACATGTCATGCTTGGTGTCAAAATGATCAAGGGAATGAGTGTGTTGGTGTGATAGCTGTGGTTAAGTTGTAGCTCATTGCAACAATTAGTTATGATTAAATGTAGGAATATGAAGCCACAATTCTAATGAGAACAAAAGGACATTCCTGAAAGAAAGCATGTGGAAAGGAACCAGTGGCTAACCCCTGTAATTACATCATCAAATTGGATGTTGCTTGCATATGAACTGACCAATGACACCAATGACACCAATGAGAGGGAGAGAGAGAGAGAGAGAGAGAGAGAGATGGAGCGGAGTGTGCATTGAGGGAAATGGTAACGTATGCTGGCTGTAACTGTATGGATTCTTTTGTAACAACTGCTTCCTCTGTAATTGTAAATCTGTAACCATATACAGGTTGAGTATCCCATATCCACATATTCCGAAATACGGAATATTCCGAAAAACGGACTTTTTTGAGTGAGAATGAGATAGTGAAAACTTTGTTTTTTGATGGCTCAATGTACACAAACTTTATTTAATACACAAAGTTATTAAAAATATTGTATTAAATGACCATCAGGCTGTGTGTATAAGGTGTATATGGAACATAAATGAATTGTGTGAATGTACACACACTTTGTTTAATGCACAAAATTATAAAAAAAAATTGGCTAAAATGACCTTCAGGCTGTGTGTATAAGGTGTATATGTAACAAATGAATTCTGTGCTTAGAGTTAGGTCCCATCACCATGATATCTCATTATGGTATGCAATTATTCCAAAATACAGAAAAATCCGATATCCAAAATACCTCTGGTCCCAAGCATTTTGGATAAGGGATACTCAACCTGTATATACTGTACATGTGTTATATTGTATGCATATCCTTTTAATATTAAATATTTACATCAGACTTCCGGTGGGCGGGGCATCCAGCATGGCCGCTTTTTACTGAAACCCCGGACAGCGGCTCCCCAATCTGCCTACATCCTCCTCACAACGACTGTTTTTTTCAGTCTTTAACACCCCAAGTGGAAAGATCTGGCTGCACTGAGGAGACTGATACCCGCTGTTCCAAGGAGAGATTTTTTTTTCACCCGAGTCTGGCCACCGCAACTGATGGCCCCATAGGCTGCTTGGCAACTCGGCAGTGGAGTGTCTGCGTGGCGGGAGACCACGCTCCGGATTGCTGCAGACACCTGATTCCCCCCTGCCCTGCTTGGAGATCTGCGCTCTGGGATGCCCTCCTGCCTTCACCCCGCTGTGGATCGCTGCTGGAGGCGCCGCTGCTAGTAGCGGCTGATGATTCTCCTGCTGCGGCGCCCTGCTATATCGCCCACCGGCGTGGCTTCCTGGAGCCTTGGCGGTGCTGGCAGTGTGCTCAGGTGGATCGCGAGCCCGTGCTGCCCGCGCTATGCTCCCTCTCCTGCCCGCTGAGTGATCCGTAATATACTGGTAATCAGTGCGGCCCCTTCCCACGCTGACCCCGGACCTGGCAGCAGTCGGCGCTGCAGCCGTGACCACCGCTGACTCTCTTCCCGGAACACATTTTTTAGCTCCCTCCTGTGCAACCCGAGTGATCCCTGCCGTTAAAGGTCCCGCTTACTAACTCTTGTACATGGCTGGGGGAACCGACGGAGCTGTGAACCTGCTGTGAGGCTGTATATCTGTCCCTGTCCGGCTCCGCTAATATCACAGGGCCCCATCTCTGACTGTGCCGCTAAAGACCACTGCTGAGACTGCCCGTCCCTACTGCTGGCATCCGGAGGGTTTGGGACTGAGACCTCTACAGCTGACTACAGATTGGTGATCCTGGAGAGGCCCTGATTCCTGCTGCCATTGTTCCTGTGCAGGACCTTGCTGCTGCCCCAGGTACTAACATTGTTTGTCTCCCTCACTGCCTTTTACTAACCATCTCCCCTTTCTTCTTTCACATTACCCCATTCTTGGTGCCGCCCCCCCTCATGTGTGAACCTGTTCCCCCCTGGCAGCATATTCCTCTCCTCCTTAATCAAAGTTACCCTCACTTGCTCCTCTCTTTCCTTCTCCTTCCCGCACATTCTTTTTGTGCACCATAAGTGTGTTTGGGAGCCTCTTATGTGCTTTTGAACTGGACTGGCCCCCCCTACAAGCTTTTATGAGTCCTTATTCCCCATTGTATTACAAAAGAGGTGTGCTGACGCTTCTCATAGACTGTGTTGCTGTGGTTCCTGTCGGGGTGCCTACTACATTCTCCAACGCTTCATAACACCAATGAATTCTACATCGAGACGTCACACCCCCGGAAGAGGACTCTATATAATATTTGCCTGATTACAGAGTCTCTGTCTTACTTGCTATATAAGCAATATTTTTACTTCTGGAAGTTAGGTGGGGGGTTATGCGGAATACATAGTGCTGCAGCTGAGGGAATAGTGCCACCCAGTGGTTCTTTGTTGGGAGACTCACAGGGTGACTACATATATATTTCGTATACCCTCGGTTATATTTCCCTTATTTTCTGCCCTGCTGGCTCCCAAAGAGCATATCTGTACCGTTTATTGTTCTTCTTATACTATCAAATGTGATATTTTCAGTTTTTTCCTCTCCTTGGTGTGACGTTTGTTATTTTTCATATTCCAAGGCTTCTACGTGATAGATTTCTATTTTCCCTTGCTGAGGATTTTTGTGACGTTTGTTATTTTTCTTACACTAAGGATTCTATGTGATATATTTTTCAGCTTTTCTCTTGCTGAGTGCTGTATGTGACGTTTGTTATTTTTCCCCAATATTTTTCTTCTATGTTGCTTGACAGTTCAATTTGTACTCTAGCGTGGGTTCTCGCCCCTGCCCATATTTGACATAGTTTATTGCTGGAGTCATCCTCAGATATCCTCTCAACAGTTATAGGCTGTCATTATGTACAGCTGCAAATTTTTTAGTGGGGAAGTAGACTGATTGAAATATGTTTTGAATAGTTTGGTGTGGTTTCACACTTTCGCCCGAGCCTCATATATATTCACTTCTGTTCTCACATTAATACCCATAACTGTGGGATCTGTGTCTTCAGGAGACATTGATTATTATATACCTCGTTCTCTGGGGTATGGATAAATACCTCGACAATAATATGCCTCCAAAACAATCAAATACCTCCTATAAAGCGGGGAAAGGGAAGGATGCTCCTCCTAAGTCGGGCCCGCCCTCCCCGGCTGGTTCTGGGGTGGAATCGTCTGGCTTATCCAGTGATAGAGCCTCCCCCTTGACAGCTAAGGAGATTTCAGATTTCCTTATGCCCCTGCTTGACAAACGATTTGACGACCTACAAGCCCGCTTAGATGCGGGATTAGCTCGCATAGATTCACATGCGACACGCATCTCCACGCTGGAAACGAGAATGAGTGACACTGAGGACCTGGTCCAGTCTTGTCAGGAGGGGTTGTTATCCCAGGGTAAATATATACAACAACTGCAAGACAAGGTTGAGGACCTGGAAAATAGATCCCTGGGAAGTAACCTTAGGTTTATAGGTATACCAGAGTCCTTGACAGGTCAAGCTCTTTCCTCCTATCTTAGCGTGGACCTGCCTACCTCTTTGGGTCTCATTGATGATATAGAAGTCCCACACATCGAAAGGGCCCATAGGCTGGGAGCGGTGCAAGATGGGACGCGGAAGCGCTCTCGGCCTGTCATTGCTCGATATTTGGATTATAGGGCCAAGGAACAAATTCTTGCCGCATACCGCAAAACCAGGGAACTGTTAGTTAAAGGTCACAAAATCTTGATATTTCAGGATTTTTCGGTAGCCGTGGCTCAGAAAAGAAAGGAATTCTCTGACGTTTGTTCTTTCCTACATGATCAAAATATTCGATTTGCCCTGCTTTACCCAGCTAAACTGCAAGTTTTAGAAAATGGGAGTCAGGTATTTTATACAGACCCGAAGATAGCAAGATCACACTTTCTAAATCACAGATCCCCATCAAGGTTGCCCATTAGCCAAAATGTAGGTAATTGAACTGCGATAGGTTGAGCAATTTGGGTACCCTCGCCTCGGGCGGATGTGTGTTGCGCCACCTTGTATTTTATCTTTCTTTAATTCTATAGTTCTTTTTTGTTAGTATTTAGTGTGCGCACCACTAGACCTAGTTGGTGCCCACCATGGTTTTGGTTATTAGGAAAATGTTAGAAAATGAAGTTATAAGTCATTATGGTTTATTATTTACACTTCAACTACTACAATTGTGCAATGCATTTAATGTCATATTGATGTTCCTACTACTACAATTTATGCTGCAATGGAGTCTTTGGGTTGGGAGGGGAGCCGCCATTGTGTACTTGAAATTACTGATTATCTGCCAAATATCTCTCTGCCCCGTGGGGGTTGAGTAGCCATGCCGTCAGTAGCGTCTTCCTCGTCTGAGGTACTACCCCCAAAACCCATACACTTTATTTCCTGGAATGTTGGAGGGCTTAATTCCCCAGTCAAACGACGCCACGTGGCCACGCACCTCAAACGCTCTCACCCGGATGTGGTTTTCTTACAGGAGACTCACTGGCTGATGGGCGAAGAGGGTGTATTGAAGGCCCCCTGGCTTGGACCCTGTATCTCTGCTCCCTTTCGCACAAAGGCCAGAGGAGTGGCCACACTTTTTCGGAAAAACCTTCCTGTTACAGTTTTGACAGAACTTATTGACCCCGAAGGCAGATATATAATATTGGATATAGAGCTTTTTCATTCTAAATTTACCCTTGTCAATCTGTATGCCCCGAATGTCAACACACATGTTTTTTTTCAAGACCTCAGCCACATTCTTCACGGTAGAACCAATTATTCCCTGATAGTGGGTGGGGATTACAACATGGTAGATGATCCCACAGTTGATAGATCACCGATTATACCGAGAACTACTGACACCCATAGTAGACACTTGTTAGCATTTCGGGACTCTTTATACTTTTCTGATCCATGGAGATTGCTGTACCCTACCGACAAAACCCATACCCATCTGTCTCTGGCACATGGGACGTTGTCTCGTATTGACAAATTCCTAATTGCAGATGACTTGATGTCTCAGGTTGCTGGGGTGGATATACTCGATATACTGATCTCTGATCACGCTCCAGTTACGCTGGCCCTGACCCATCCTCATATGCATTCAACGGACTATATTTGGCGATTCCCACAATACCTGGCAAACTCGGAGGACTTTAAACTATATCTCACATACCATTGGACCAATTACGTTGATGAAAATATAGATTACTGGGATAGACCCGATATCTTTTGGAATGCCTCTAAGGCTGTGATGAGGGGTCATATTATTAGCTATGTCGCCCGGAAAAAAAGGGAATCCAAGGCGGAATAAACCGCACTGAAAGCAGCAATGTCAACGGCTTTCCAAATATATACTTCTGCGCCCACGGACTCCACTCTCACTGAATATAGACAAGCTAGACGCCTGCTTGAAACATATTTAGCGACCCAGGCAAAACGCTCCTTAGAATTTACCAAAAATACATTTTATAGATGGGGCAATAAAGCGGGTAGGTTACTAGCTGTCATGTCCCGACCTCCTAAAAGACGACATACCATAACTGCTATACACCACCCCGTGTCAGGCCGTATTATTACCAAATCTCAGGACATAATAACACAATTCCAAACCTATTTTCATGCCCTGTCTAGTTCTACACCGGTAGATAATGACTTGCAAACGCAATTGCTTACAGATGAGGTACTACCCCCTCTAACCCGGAGCCAGAGAGAAGCTCTTGTGGGTAATATAACGGCGGAGGATATTAGCGCTGCCATCTCTAATCTGCCCCATGGTAAATCTCCGGGCCCAGATGGCCTATCGGGAGATTACTATCGCATATTACAGGCCCATATTGTCCCTGCTTTATTAGAATTATTTCGAGCCATACATGAAAGAAGTTCTCCATCCCCACTGTTTGATGAAGCATTTATTACCCTTATCCCTAAACCCGGCAGGGACACTACTTTTCTTTCTTCCTATAGACCAATTAGTCTATTGAATGTCGACTATAAATTATTGGCAAAGATAATGGCACTGAGGCTTCAGTCCATTCTCCCTGATATCCTTACTACAACACAGATGGGTTTTGTGACTGGCAGACATGCGGTTAAAGCAATTCGCATGGCATTGGCAGTGGTGACGGCGTCTCAATCTCCATGTACAGACTCAAATATGCTTCTTAGCCTTGACGCCAATAAGGCTTTCGATATGGTCCTGTGGCCACATTTGTTCACTGTGTTGGAAAAAAGGGGCTTCGACACGTACTTTATTAATTATTTCGGTATATCTATGACAAACCATCTGCTTCTCTGTTAATAAACGGGATCAGGGGCCAAAGGTTCTTTTTAGAAAGAGGCACCCGTCAAGGATGCCCCTTATCGCCGCTATTAGATCTGCTTCGGACTTTGCAGGATTGGCCAGACTTTAGGGGTATTAGAGTGGGCGGACAGGAAATTAAATTGTCGGCATTTGGCGATGATATCCTACTTTACATAACTGACCCCGAGCATTCCCTTGCTTTGATCCTGGACAAAATTCAATCATTTGGTCGTATATCAGGTTTTAGTATCAACATGGATAAATCTAAGGCATTATTGCTGTATGGCAACGTGACATGTCCGCATTGGACCTCCTGCTTCCCCTTACACTGGGTATCGACGTATATTACATATTTGGGTATTATGGTGCCACGATATATATCTGAACTATACAAACTCAATGTAAGCAAGGCCATACGTACTTTAACCGACGATACTAAGGGATGGGAACGTCTTCCGCTGTCATATTTGGGCAGGGCTAACCTGCTAAAAATGGTAGCTATATTTTACCCATTGCAAACACTCCCTGTACTGCTGACTAAACGAGACACGCAGACGATTAACAAACTTATCAGAACATTTATATGGGAGGGGAGGCCGTGCACGCATCGCTTTACGTAAACTTATCCAACCCAAATCTAATGGAGGGATTAATTTCCCAGATGTGGTAATTTATAACCAGGCAGCAGTCTTGAGACACTTAAGAGACTGGCTACAAAACAGCTCGATATATACGAATACCTGCTTAGAACAAAATTTCCTAGTGAATATAGATTTGACATGTTTTCTCCACCAACATGATTGGGAAATACCGGACCACGTTAAGTCGAACCCACTTTTATGGTCTACCAGGAAAGTGTGGCACTTATTGCGCCACAATGCGAAATTGAATCAATACCATTCTTTACATTTGCCCTTAATAAAAAACCCAGAATTTTTGGATGGCATGGCTGCTCACCCCTTTGTATTGTGGAGGGAGGCTGGTATAATATCCATTCGCTCATTGGTATCTGTGGAGGACCGCCGCTTGCTAACCTTCTCGGAGGTCTTAACGAGAAATGTTGTGGTTGTTTCGTCCCCCCTTCCATTTCTCCAAACACAATTTTATGTTAGGCACGTTCTTACACATTTTGCGGAGGGGGATTGGACTAATTCTCTAGACAGCCTCTTATTACACCCTGTACCTAGACACAAAGCCATATCCATACATTATACATTTTTGAGGACTATCCTGGATCATGCTACCGTGGCAGGTGGCATGTCCAAGTGGTTGACCCACTTTCCTAGGCTGACTATACCCGTAATGGAAAAAGCATTATCTTATTCTCGGAAGGTCCTGCCAGCCAGTATGTATACTGAATTATTTCTTAATATATACCATAATACATACCTATCCCCGCTACGGCGTTTCCATATGGGAACGTCGGAAACACACTCTTGCCCAAAATGCCACCAGAGTGAGGCAGATACCTATCATTGTCTATGGGAATGCCCTATCGTGCAGTATTTCTGGCACCTTATTAGGAGATATGCAGAGGCTAAACTAATAACCTACGTGCCATTCACCCCCGAATGGGCAGTTTTAGGTATCATTGATCCTACTCTCCGAATGTCATCGGAATGTAGAAAACTATTGATAGCCCTCAGTGCAGACGGGAAAAAAAACAATTTTACAGGGGTGGATAGATAGCGCGCCTCCACAGATACCTTTATTTTTTAATAAATTACACCACATATTCAGGATGGACTGGGTGGAAGCCATTGTGGATAGAGGCAAACAGGTAGACAGGTTTTTCAATCTTTGGGAATCATATATATCCACTCTACCCCTTACCACGAGGCTGCAAATTCACAACAGTCTAAAGAATACCACATGGTACCAAACTAGAATGGCAGCACAAGACCAGCCTGTATCTCTGATTTGAGAACTAACATGTATGGCGGCTTTCCCCAGGGTTGCTTCTATTGTCCATAATACTATAAATGATACGAATCAAGGAATACATACTCTGTAACAATTTTTATTATTATACATATGTGAAATCAATGCACACCGCACATTTGTAACCCTTCTTTACTGCAATTTTTCATTGTCTTAGTATTTTTTTGGATTATGTTTGCCATGATGTCTCAATAAAAAAATTGTTAAAAAAATAAATAAATATTTACATCACTGAGTGTTGGAACTCAGACAATGTGTGCGAGTGCTTGTTTTCTCTTAAGGGATGTAGTGTTTGAGACCTATAGCGCACTTTTATTGTATGTGGTAATAAGATACGCCTTGCGTCCACAGCATATATTAACGCTGGCATTATAAATATTTATTAGAAATAATCTGAACTTCTCATCGCTTCATTACTTCCGCTAGAATCAGAAGAAGGGAAGGTAGACAAACACCACTATCACAGAAGTAATGACAGTGGTAGTGAGAAGGCAGCAGACACTGAAAATATAAAAAAAAATGTTTTGAACATGAACATAAACCAGTTAAACATACAGATCACATCAAGGCTTTGTTCACAGCTTTTCAGCTACCCTCTAGGCTAGCAGTGGTCAAGATTAAAGCGCACACTCGAAACACCACCAGTGAAGCGGTGGGCAATAGATTGGTAGACCAGGTTGCCAGAGAGGCTGCCTTAATGCCACTACCCCAGGGTGAGCCCACTTATGTGGTAACCCAGTTCCTCAAGTTTGACAAAACCACATTACACCAGCTCCAGAAGCAGGCATCAGATAAAGAAAAAAGGGCCGGTCTTAAACTGGGAGCACAGGACATACAAGGAGAGTGGTGCAAAGGTCAACATTTGTGTCTACCAAAAGCACTTTACCCTATTATGGCCCAAATACAACATGGGAAGGTGCACATATCAAAGGATGCTATGGTGGCAGCAACAAAAAAATATTGGATTGCACCAGGGTTTGCACAAGCAGCGCAAGCACTAATATCAGGCTGCATAGTCTGTGCTTTGATTAACATGGGTAAGACAGTCCCAACTCCACAAAAAAGCACACCTCAGATCCAGTATCCTATTCAGAGGATTCAAATAGACTTCATACAACTGCCCAACTGTTTTGGGTTTGGCCACCCCTTGGTTTGCGCCGACCTATTTAGCCACTGGCCGGAGGCTAATTTGCCCTGGGTGTCATGCCTGCCAATAGCTCTACACTCAGTCAGAAACACACTCAGAAAGGAGACAGGACTAACCCCCTATGAAATACTGTTTGGTACCTGCATCCCATTGTGAACCCCAAAGTGTTAGGGACTTGTTCGATAGAGGTGACCTCGACGCGGTGAGCAAGCCCATATCACTGGCCAATTATATGCTAACAACCTCTTATTATATTATATATTGTAATTTACAGTAATGATTGTATACTGCATCTGCACCGATTTCTTCCCCTGTATTACCATTAAATCTCAGCAGATAGCACCTTTCATTACAACCACTAGGGTGTGCAGTCTAGACCCATTTCCTCTGTATTACAAATAAAACAAGTACCATGAAACAAAATGATTACATTTCTTGTAGAGATGAGCGGGTTCAGCTCTCAGAGAACCGTACCGAACTTCACCATTTGAGTTGGCTTCCGAGCCGGGCTCAGGTTTTCCAGCCTGACTCGGTAAACCAGAACGAGGCAAAACGCCATCATCCTGCTGTTGGATTCTCGCGGGGTTTGGATTCCATGTAAGGAGCCGCGTGTCCCCACCATTTTCACTCCGACATTGGAGAGTGTAGTGAGAGGACGTGTCTCCATTCTCTCAGTGTTCGTGGCTTGTGCTGAATCTGTCCAGTCACAGTGCTTGTGTCCTCTGCTGCCATATGTCCAGTGCTGTCCAGTGGTGCTGTGTTGTGCTGCATCAGTTCAGTGGTGGTGTGTTGTGCTGTATCAGTCACAGTGGTGGTGTCCTTTGCTGCCATATGTCCAGTGCTGCTGTATAATAAGTCCCTTACAGTGTTGCTGTGTTGTCTTGCATCAGACCAGTGGTAGTGTCCTGGTCATCAGTCATTCCAGTGACCAGGCAGTCACAGTGGTATACGCTGCTGCTATATGTCCATTGCTACAGTATTATATTAATAATAATAATAATAATAACAACAAGAAGTCCCTCACAGTGTTGCTGTGTTGTGCTGCATCAGACCAGTGGTAGTATTCTGGTCATCAGTCATTCCAGTGACCAGGCAGTCACAGTGGTATACGCTGCTGCTTTATGTCCACTGCTACAGTGCTATAATAACAATAATAATAACAACAACAAGTCCCTCACAGTGTTGCTGTGTTGTGCTGCATCAGACCAGTGGAAGTGTCCTGGCCATCAGCCATTCCTGTGCCGCATATTGTGTTATTTGGAGGATAAAATAGGGAAAGACCAAGAACCACTTCCTCCTAGTGCTGAAGCTGCTGCCACTAGCCATGACATAGATGATGAAATGCCAAGGCCGATGCCCAATGTAATAGTAGAGGGCATGTAAAATCCAAAAAGCCAAAGTTCAGTAAAAAGACCCAAAAAAATAAATTTAAATGGTCTGAGGAGAAACGTAAACTTGCCAATATGCCATTTACGACACGGAGTGGCAAGGAACGGCTGAGGCCCTGGCCTATGTTCATGACTAGTGGTTCAGCTTCACATGATGATGGAAGCCCTCATAACTGAGGCCTTGACACTTATGTTGGTGCTAGACGTGCATCCAGTATCCGCCATTAGTGCAGTGGGATTTATACAATTGATGGAGGTATTGTGTCTCCGGTACCAAATCCCATCTAGATTCCACTTCACTAGGCAGGCGATACTGAGATTTTGCCATTAAATTCCAGTGAGTTGGACGTATAATTATTAATTACAGTGCTTTTGCCAATTAATTACAGTGATTTGAACGTATAATCACAGTGATTTTGCCAATTAATTCCAGTGATTTGGACATATAATTATTAATTACAGTGATTTTGCCAATTAATTACAGTGATTTGGACATATAATTACAGTGATTTTGCCAATTAATTACAGTGATTTGGATGTATAATTATTAATAACAGTGATTTTGCCAATTAATTCCAGTGATTTGGACGTATAATTACAGTGATTTTGCCAATTAATTCCAGTGATTTGGACGTATAATTCCAGTTTGAATTGTTTGTGTTGCTTGGCTTAGCAGGGATGTGAAGTCAGGGGAGGCAGGGGAGGCAGTCATTAATGATTAAAATAATACAAAGAAGATACTTATGACACATATTCTATGTCATAAGT
The DNA here is from genome assembly GCF_028390025.1 of Pseudophryne corroboree. Classification (NCBI taxonomy): domain Eukaryota; kingdom Metazoa; phylum Chordata; class Amphibia; order Anura; family Myobatrachidae; genus Pseudophryne; species Pseudophryne corroboree. Next base: position 127,863,795 of record NC_086449.1, on the reverse strand, counting down.
ATCTTCGTTATATTATTCTAATAATTTAATACATTTAAATAGTTTAGGAGGCATTGATAACAGTGCCTCTCATTGACAACAGGAATGGGGATAAGGCGGGGGGCGGGATCAAGCACTGGGCTGTAAAACAGCTCATTGAAAAAAGTGGAGAAAGCGGCACTTGTGTAAGTGGCTCGATAACAGGGACAGATGTGATTGGACAGTGGATCCAGTGCTGGATCCGCTAGTCTAATCACCTACATGCGGTGGCATCTGTGATCACCTCTCTCTCCAGTCTCCACATTTCCCCCTGTCTCCGCGCTGCTGGTGGTGGGTGCCTGACGATGCTGCTGGTGGTGGGTGCCTGATGGTGCTGCTGGTGGTGGGTGCCTGACGGAGGAGATCACCGCGCCGCTCAATTGCTGCTCCAGATCACCGCACGGGTAGTCACTGAGCGGCTGCTGCTGGGGTCAGGCACATGTTGGTTCCGCATAGTCCAGGAAACATTTTATGACCAGTTGCTTTGAGCTGCAGCTGGTACTCAGCTACTCATGTAATGCAACAGCTCCTCCGCCTCCAGTCTCCCCCTGCATTTTTATCCCATTCATAATGCAGGGCGGGATGGGCCAGATTGTGGTTTAAGGGGCCCCCCTGCACCCCATCTCCATCAATAACATTGACAACCAATGGCCCCCAACCCCACCAATAAAATTTACAATCCCCCCCAACCCTACCAATAAGATTGGCAAATCCCCTTTTTTGCTTCAGTGTGGGGGACTCCAATGTGAAGGCCCCTGGGAGCCCACTTTATCCACCCCCTGTCCTATAATCTGGCCAATAGAATGGGGCTTCACTTGGTGCCTCCCCAGCTATTGACCTCACCGCACGTCACTGTGGCTTAGTCATACAGCTACCTCATTGCACCTCTTCTACATCTTTGCATGAGGTGCTGTTTGGGGCCTAGTTTTTGAAAAGTGCCATCCTTTCTGACACTGCCATATGAGTACAGGGGTACTGCTGTATTAGTCCTGGGATACTGCCGTATAAGTCCACCAATTGCAGAATTTTTTAAAAACAACAGGGGCATGCTGGAGATGCTGTCAGTGGACTGAACAATTGTAGCCTACTCTCGACATTCAGCTACTGCGTGACATTACTAGATGGGCCAGGTGGTTGTGCCGCTTAGCTTAGTCATACAGCAACCTCGGTGCACCTTTTTTTCTTCTTTGCATCATGTGCTGTTTTTTTAAAGTGCCATCCTGTCTGACACTTCCTATATGTCCAGTGGTACTGCCATTTAATTCCAGTGATTTGGACGTATAATTCCAGTGATTTGGATGTATAATTCCAGTGATATTGCAATATTATTACAGTGATTTTGCAGTATAATTCAAGTGATTTTGCCATTTAATTCCAGTGATTTGGATGTATAATTCCAGTGATTTTACCATTTAATTCCAGTGATTTGGACGTATAATTCCAGTGATTTGGATGTATAATTCCAGTGGGAATTGTTTGTGTCACTTGGCTTAGTAAAACAGCTACCTCATTGCGCCTCTTCTACATCTTTGTATGAGGTGCTGTTTGGGGCCTAGTTTTTGAAAAGTGCCATCCTGTCTGAAACTGCAATGCCACTCCTAGATGGGCCAGGTGTTTGTGCCGCACACTTGTGTCGCTTGGCTTAGTCATAAAGCAGCCTCGGTGCACCGCTTTTTCCTCTTTGTATCATGTGCTGTTTGGGGACTAGTTTTTGAATAGTGCCATCTTGTCTGCAACTGCAGTGCCACTCCTAGATGGGCCAGATGTTTGTGCCGCACACTTGAGTCGCTTAGCTTGGACATACAGCCACCTCGGTGCAACTTTTAGGCCTAAAAACAATATTGTGAGGTGTGAGGTATTCAGAATAGACTGGAAATGAGTGGAAATTAATGTTATTGAGGTTAATAATACCGTAGGAGCAAAATTAGCCCCAAATTCTCTGATTTTAGCTGTTTTTATGTTTTTTCAAAAATCATCCAGATCCAAAACCAAAACCAAAACTCGGAAGGGTGGTTTTGGCAAAACCAAGCCAAAACCAAAACACAAAAGTGGAATTAGAACCAAAACCAAAACACAAAACATGAAAAGTACCAGCCACACATCTCTAATTTCTTGAAATTGTCTTTGAGTCTAGGTCACACAGTATTTGCCACAATGATTTTCCTCACATTTGCTGTGCATTTACCACACACAAACTTCTTGCATTGGTGAAAACTTTAGCATGTTTTATTTCCCTTTCAATTATTTCCAATCTGACATTTGTGTCATTTTTGTCTCAAATTTACATTTTCTGTACATTGAGCTGGTGGCATTATTGCTGCTGGACCCTTTCTAGTTGTAACGTATTTTTTACAAAGTTCTTCTGCTAGTTGTAAAATAAATGTAAGACAACTGATTTTTTTACCTGTGACATTGTTATACAAAATCCTTGCACTGACAGCTGCCAAATCAAGGGTGTTGTAGAGGACTTGTACAGGCCATTTTCTACTTCCAGCCTTTGCACTGTATTTTCTTGCTATCTGATCAACTGTACCCACTCCAGCTTTTGTTTTGTTGTAATATGATACAGTTTCAGGAAGCTTCTTTGCATCTTTACCAATATCAACATCTGGGTGAAGTAAGCTAAGGAGGATGTCATTCTTTTGCTTTTTTTCCCTGGTACACGGTCAATGTACACTGGTCATTGTCGTGCGGCGGACGCTTACCGCTGCGGGTACTGGGATCCGTCCTCTGCCAGTGCGGCAGCCTGCGGCGCTCTGTGGCCACACAGGGACGCGGCTGGGTCAGCAGCGGGAGAGACGGCTTCCGGAGACTGAAGGGAGGACCTAGTGGCCTGCAGCTTCCTGGCATGTCTGCAGTGCTGGGAGGGGCCATGTTGGAGACCAATGGCAGCACCAATGAGTGTGATGGGTGAGTGTCAGCCAATCCTATTTTCCTGCTGCCTATAAATAAACTGGGATTATTGCATTCTGTGCCAGTGTTTTGTTGTGGTTACTCTGTGCCTTAGCTCTGTGCTCACGCAGTTTGTTTGGTGCATCTCTTGTTAACTGGTCCCGTCAGGCACTCCAAGTTCTCAGCCAACTCTCGCTGCACAATGGTCGCCAGCTCTCCAGTGCATGGTCACGGTCAACCGCTCTCCCACCGGTGCTTTCGGATTCCGCAGGATTTTCGTGGTGGTTCGCCAGCTTCAGCCTGTGCTCTTCATTTTCGTCTTCGCATCACTGTGAAACCAGTCTTCACAGTTCTTCATTCACGTCTTCACATCATCCAGCAACCAATATTCACTGTTCTTCATTCACGTCCTCGCATCATCCAGCAACCAGTCTTCACAGTTCCTCATTCACGTTTTCACATCATCCAGATAACAGTCTTCACAGTTCTTCCACCTCGCCTTCGCATCACTCAACAACTCAACTTCACAGTTCTTCAGTTTTGTCTTTATATCAAGATCTGTTATCCTTAATAAATATATGAAAATGAATTATCTTCATCCTCCTTGTTTCCAGCACTCAGGGGCATCTACTCCTTCGGTTGGTCAGAGTTCAACGGATCCACAAACACAGCCTGTTCTGACAGTCATGTTTCAAAACATGAGTGTCATATAGGGTTGCACCTCCTTCCTTTACTTTTATTGGAACCTCTCTTCTCTTACGATTCCTTGTTCCCACAATGCTTGTTTTCTTATTTTGCAGTTGGTCAGCGAGTTGTAGAGAAGTAAAATAGTTGTCCATTCTTATGTTTCTACCCTTGTTCAAATATGGTTCCACCAAATGCAGGACGACATGAGTTGAAACACTTTCATCAGCTGGTTTCAGTTCATCCTTTCTTAGATAGGGGTGTCCATTTACAAGATACTTAGATTTGAAATCTGCTGCAAACCAGTATTTTATTCCAAACTTATCTGGCTTGTTGGCCATGTACTGTGTAAAGGGGCATCTTGTTTTTGAGGGGAATAACTGCTCATCCACAGTGATATTTGTTCCTGGAGTGTAGCACAGAATGCTGTTTGCGATGAACCTACTGTATTCCAAATTTCAGAAGCCAAAGCAAATTTATCATTTTTCAGTTGCTCTAACCTTGTTGACTTGATGTCATATCGCAAGAATCTCATAATTTCTTTGAATCTATCCCTGGACATTTGTATCACCAAAAAAGCGAGGACCCCATTTTTCAGACCACAGATGATTCACAGGTAAGCCCTTTGCGGTATATGCACCCCTGCCATACAGAAGAGCAATGAATGCATCCAATTTTTCCAAATAAATAGTCCATGTATTACTTTTCAGTTGTCTTCGGGCTTCTGTCTCTGTACAATTCTTTATACGACGCAGCAATGGTTCGTCTATCAATAAGCGCCACGGACTAGCCAAACTGTCATCTAAAATTATTTGTTTGCAATAAGGAGTCGGACCAGGATTTTCTCGCAGCACATTTTGTTGAGATAATCTTACTGGAGCATGTCCAATCCCAATAACATTCCCACTCTGTTTTGTCAGGTGCAGTGTACTTCTCCCAACTGCAGGTGGCACATATGACTTTCTACTACGACCTCTTCCTTGAAATTGAGCTGGAGGTGCTTGTAGTATTTGTGACTGAGCTCTACCTCTCCCTCGACCCCTACCCCGAGGTAGAGGTGGAACAGTACCTGCTTGAACTGTTCCGGACTCATTGTCATCAGTGTCAGTCTCATAACTTTCACTGGCTTCAGATTCCTCAGGTATGTATGAAACATCACTCTCTGAATCAGACTGTATATCTTCAGTTTCCGATTGCTTGTACTGCTGCGTCATCTTCTCCTCCTGAGTCTTCTTCATCTATATTTTGAAAACATTTTAGAATTTGCTCATCTGTCAAACCATGGAACCTGGACATTTTCACTTATCAAACCGTGAATACACAGAACTTCAAGCTAGCACTCACAGACCCTCACTTTGCAACTGCTGAAAAGGAAAAAGAACCTTATCAATTCAATATAACACTTGAAAATATTTTAACTTGTTAGCCTATAACTTAAGTAGGTGCGCATACATAATTTTAAAGGAATTTATACGCAAAACAACTCGGTCATTTTGACCCCTTCAGTCTTTCTAGGTTTACCTTGAAATATTTTCCCAAATATTGACCCTACACAAATGAAATTTTGGTGGCTTGTTTGTGACATTTAATTAGGAAAAGTCACAAATAATCAGATTAGCAGGAAACCAAATTGCTGAAAGCCAACAAGTTTTTCATTGTGAAGGGGTCAATGAACCCTTCAGGCTTCCTAGAGTTAAAAATTCATTTTACTCCTATCTTTTTTAAATAAGGCTTTTTTTACATTTCATAAAATCTACCTTATTTATTTACAATTAGTTTATTTTTAATAATTGTATTAATTTTAATTGCTGGCACTTTCATTTTCTATTATTATCTTCATGTATTAACCTGACCTAGAGAAACAAATAGGAACTATTGTCACACAGGAATTAAGAGCATATAAATATGGCATGCAGAGAAAGCTAATTATTCACGATTGTAATCTCTCCTTCTGTAATGAACATGAAACGTTGTCTGTGTTCCTTAACAGTCTCTTGATGCTGTTCTCTGATTTATTACAATTTATCTGAACATCCTATAATTATATTGAGAACATTATTTACAGGTAAGATGGAAATCAGATTGGATTAAAAAAAGAAAGAGCAGATATTATACTGTATAAGAAACACATTACACATTTAAAAAAACAAATTTAATATAAAATTAAGTAGTTATAAACATCTAGAAATTAACAGAATATTAAAAAATGTTTTTATTTGTTCACTTTGAGTTTCCACAATATTTTATTTAATATATATATATATATATATAGAGAGAGAGAGAGAGAGAGAGAGAGAGAGAGATACAAAACCATTCACTTTTTTAAAGAAAATGTTGCACTTTCATGAGGTATATTCATATTGCATAATGTAGCACAATCTAAACCCAGTACAGATTTTCATACTTTTCTTGCAACAGTTATTGCACCAGAGTTAAAGCCCTGATGATATTTAGTTGGGTTTTTTTTTTAGTTCTCTATTGAACCTTGGATAGAGATTTACAATCTGTGGCTGCCCTGCTGCTGTAGTCCTTCATGTCCCAGCATGCTTTGCCAGTTATAGGCTTGTCACAATAACCAGAAAGCACAAGGGTTGTTTAATATTGAGCATTAAGTTCACCACACAAACACACATCCTGTACATGTCATTCCAACTTCTTTCATATCCTCTGTGGGATCCGGTATGATACACCGACAGGCGGGATCCCAGCTGTCAGTATACTAATAACAGTATCTCAATTACCGTAATCCGGCCAGCGAGTGCCCTTGAGGGCTGGCTGCACTCGCCACGCTTCGGGTCGGTGGCTCACTCCACTCGCCAAAGGATCTATTCCCACAGGGTTGGTGGCGTGGACCCACCAACTGGATTAGAATGCCAGGGGGGGCGTCGTGCTTCCTTCTATCGGTATAATGCCGGTTGTTGGAATTCCAGCATCTGTCTCCTGAATGCCAGGATCCCAACAACTGCATCCTCCTCTGTGTACTAAGGAGTTGATTTATGCAGAGCATGAAGAGTGTGTTATTCAGCCCCATTAAAAATGAGTGCGTGGGAGGAGGGGGGTGGGGGGTGTAGTACAAAATATAAGGTATATAACATTTGATTTGGTACAATTGCAGGTAACTGTGATCTTGTTGTTTGATGGATAGGATTTATTTATCTGCACTTAAGATATGATAATACAGGTTGAGTATTAGGGATGAGCGGGTTCGGTTCCTCGGAATCCGAACCTGCCCGAACTTCATGTTTTTTTACACGGGGCCGAGCGACTCGGATCTTCCCGCCTTGCTCGGTTAACCCGAGCGCGCCCGAACGTCATCATCCCGCTGTCGGATTCTCGCGAGGCTCGGATTCTATCGCGAGACTCGGATTCTATATAAGGAGCCGCGCGTCACCGCCATTTTCACACGTGCATTGAGATTCATAGGGAGAGGACGTGGCTGGCGTCCTCTCCGTTTATAGAGAAGAGAGTGAGACAGTAGAGAGAGACACAGTAGTAATTGTGGGGAGCATTAGGAGGAGTACTAGTTACTTGCTGAAGTGATAGATAGTGTGACTGTATATTATTATCTGACTTGTGGGGGAGACACTGACAGTGGGGAGCAGATAGAGTCTGAGAGCAGGACTCAGGAGTACATATAACGTACAGTGCACACTTTTGCTGCCAGAGTGAAACACTGCCATTGTGACCACACTGACCACCAGTATAATATATATTGTGATTGTCTGCTTAGGAGTACTACTTGCAAGTTGCTGATAGTGTGACCAGTGACCTGACCACCAGTCACCACCAGTTTAATAATATATATATATTGTCAAAGTCAGAAAAATATCCCTATACACGCTGCCATATTTGCACCTCACGCTGGTCCGCGCTGCGCATGCGTGCGCTTTCCCGTGATAGCGCATACCCGCTGATGCGTGCACCCGCTCGCATCGGTATGCGTATTTACGGTAAAGAGTATGTAGTCGTAGCGTGCGACCCAATCGTTACATATTTCCACAATTAACGTAGTTTATAGATCATGGTCCTTTTGATAGATTCTGAAAGTTTGGTTAATATAGGATGTCCCTGAACGGAGGAATCCCTCTTTGTATTGTAGGAAGGGTCTAACAGGAGTCATACAGCAGTGTTTGGTACCCATCGGAAGAGTATTTAAATAGCAATATTCCGGTGTTGGTTTGGAGCGTATTAATCGCTCGTGCGAATAGTTATGGACATAAGGAGTTTATGTCCATTACTATGATTTACTCAGGTATGCGGCGGGAAACCCAGTTTCCCACCCACCTGAGCTGTTTGAAATCGTCACAGCCCACCTGTATGAATCAACCTATGACCTTTTGTTATGATGCGAAGCCAAATTCCTGTGTCCAATGGACGACAAGATTGTAGGGACCATTGGATTGCATTGTGTGTGGAGCATAAAAGACGGGCCTGTGGCATCCAGCTTTCACTTCTCATCAAACGGTTCTCATTGCTGATAATCGGGAAGCTGGATGTCCAGAAGCGCTTGCGATCGTTACCCTTGTGCGTAAGTTTTTCTCCGTGATCATATTGTCTTACTGTGAGCCATTTCTCTCATCTCTCTCTCTCTCTCTCTCTACTCTTTCTCTCGTATTTTCCCTTGATTAGATTGTATTGTATTGTATCGCATTGTATTGTATTTATAGTGTAGTTATTTGGTTAGGAAGTCTCTGTTATATTGTAGTGTATCATTTGTACTGTGATTCCTTTTTACAAGTATATTAGTTATAATACATTTAATAGGCTTTGGACCCTAAACAAGTATCTGTGTATTTTCTCATAGTGTTAAGTGTTCACAGAGCGTCGGTGACGCTCAAGCAGCTTTGTAGTTAATCAGGTTACACCAGGTTGCACTTACACCCTGTCTCTACACTAAGGTATACTGTGTATCTCATTGTTAAAGGTATAGATATAAAGGTTTAACGTTGTGAGCGTCTGCGCCGCTGGTGATCTTCTTGTGGTCTCGAGCGTCCGCTACGCCATAGCGAAACATTACGTTAGTCAGCGGCCAATGGTGTGCCAGTCTGTGATCTCTGGGCCGTGAGCGAACGCGACGCTTGAGTGTCTCGCCTACGGCTGAGCGATCGTTACACAAGTAGCGTACCTTTACGGTACTTCTTACATAGTCAGCGTACAGTGTTCTTAGACCTCATAAAGGGTTATAAGTACGATAAATAGATTCAGCTTTATCAATTGGCGGCTCGTCCTGTCCTTCACATATCTGCACTAGGTAGATCAGCAGACATTATCCCCCAGCAAAGGGTGGGAGGTTGTCTCGCAGTGCTGACGGGATAAGCGTCTGCTTCGCTTAGATAAAGAGTGCTGAAGGAATCCGGGAACCGGAGGTAAGAACAAAACGCTTGTGTCTTTTAAAACTGTTTATTTGTCTTCTGTCTTGCGTACACACGCACGCATACATATATCTGCACTTCTTTTTCATTTTCGTATATCACTATCCTGTTTGCCAATTTTATAGTTGATAGAAAAGTGCTAAAAGAGACTTGCTGTTATTTTATAGTTTAAGAATAGAGGTAATAGTTAAAAGTGTAGAGAAACGCACAGGTTTGCCTGGGAGATAAGGCAAAGCCAGTGGGGTACGCGGTAGATGATCAGGGATCGTCTACATTGATAAAAGTATATTGTGTTACGGTGGATCTTTGCATTGCGTACACGTGTCTCTAACAAAGACTAGCGTACGCAATCCAAAGGCCGACGCACGCAGCGTACATTACGCAACGGAGCGTCCGGTTACGCCCACGTAGCTCAAATCACGAAAAGTTGAAATTTTAGCGCAAAGCGATAATTAACGCAAAGGCGATGGTTAGCGCTAAGCGGTAAATAGCGCAAGAGGCGATAAATAACGCAAGTCTATTTTTGGAAAATCTGAAATTTAGTTTAACAGATCCTGCTCCTAATTGGTAACACAGCTGGGCTAAAGAAAATTTCTGCGCAGAAATAGATATAGAAACGAAAGTGTACATGTGTTGAGTGAGTGTGTTTTTACCACATAAGAGGTTGAACCAAAAAGAAATCGGGTACTCGTAAGGGACATACGTGTAAGTGACATATACGGTGGCTAGGGAGGCATCCTTGGTTAAACATAATATTTGAGCATTAGAGTATAGCGGACCAGTATAGAACAAGACCAGGAGGTCAGACCAGGAGGTCGTACAGACAAGACCAGGAGGTCATAAGGAGACAAAGAAGTCCGCTATAAAGGTAAGAGGCACAACCCCGGGGGTTGGTGCAGAACCCATATAGGCCATATAAGCTCTGGCTGAAGGAATTCGCAGCCGAAATTTTCGATTCCACTGATCTCTCAGTACATAACAGGTAGTGCTTATGTACTGAACGATTGTACCGCACGTCATTGTGTGCATTAGTAAACCTGACTAGTATCATTTTGCGTACAAAAGTCATAAACGCTAGTTGTACATTCTGACGTGATTTGTGTAATTTTTTGTTTTTGAAGGGAAGTTCGCTGGTCACTCAGGAACTATCTAACAGCCCCACCTTTACTGGAAAGAGTAAGTGTCCTGCGGGTAACCCTCATATGTTCCAGTAAACAGAAGGTTTTTGGTAGGGCCCTGTATCGAGTACGCCAGCACCATATCGGTGTGATCAGGTCGTATTGGTCGAGGTGGGCGAGTGAGTGGGGTACTCGGTAAACCGCCACCGCCGGCCTATTTTGAATAATTTGGTTTGCTGTAAGGGTTCGCTGAAGACCGTGATATAAAGATCAAAGGAGTAGTAAGCAACACCTGCAGATTATGGGGGCCAGTTGTTCAGGTAGGGGGCGATCAACCTCGGTTCGGGTTGATTCAGAGAACCGACCAGTCGGGTCGGCAAGGTACATCATGTGTGAGAAATACGGAAGTCACACAGAGGTTTTATGTGATGAATGGGAGAGAATGACTGTACAAGACAGGGAGAAATTCCCAAGAATAGGTAGCTTCAGTCCAGAAGTGTTACAAAATTTAAGGAGGAGGATATGTCTCATAAAATCAACAAAGAGACGAATCCAGCATCATGATTATTTACAGTTATGGCAACAGGAAGGTGAGATACAGAGAGGTTTGGCTCTGGCGGCGGGATCTGGGGCAGTCAGGAAACTGATAGCCACAGCCCCGCCTCCACCATACATTGCAGGAGAGAAGTTGATTGCGGAGAAAAACGCACTGGGGTGTAAAACACAAACTCTTAGCAACCCGGTAAATGTTAATGATGTTAACCAAGTAACCCATGCAATTATTGACCCGTGCAAGTTGTACCCTGTTCTGAACTTTCCTCAGGAGTGTGATCAAGAAGACGATTCGGCAACAATTTCAGCTCTCTCTCTAGCGGCCACCATATCAGAAACCACAGTAGGAACTGCACCACTCACGAGATTAGTGAAGGCCCCTAGCGGAGGGATAGGTGAGGTCGTGTCAATGGGTAAGTACGGCACCATGCATTATACAGAAACAATTTCACCACAAGTTGTAGAATCTACACAGAATGAGGTTGTTAGAGTTAACCCTGTTAGAGTAATAGCAGTTCCCAACGGGAAAACAGATGTATCAGGAGCCACTCCCATAAGGAACATTGCCATGTACACACCATTTTCCCGAATGGAATTAAGAACCATAGTGTCCGAATTTCCTGACCCCAGGAAAGACTTAGTTGCTAGCCAAAAATACATCAGGGATCTAGGGAACACTGTAGAGCCCAACAACAAAGATTGGCAGATACTGCTAAGAGCTTGTTTACCTTCAAATGTCGACTCAGTTCAATTCTTGGCTGATTGTGGACTAGATAAAGATGTACCGCTTTCAGATGTGTACAACAAAGATAACGTAAAAAGGATAAATTTACAGTTAAAGGAGTATTTCCCAGCCGTTGTTAAATGGAACAAAATATTCTCCATTAGACAAAAAGAGTCCGAAACGGCAGCAGAATATTTTCACCGGGCACTATTAGAAATGGCAAAATACACTGGTATAGAAGACATTAGGACCAACCCAAACCATCAAGAAGTAGCAGTATCTGTACTGATGGATGGTTTAAAGGAAACATTAAAGGCTAGGGTACAGACCACGCAACCATGTTGGCGAGGTCTGTCAGTGTCCACTTTGAGAGAGGCTGCTATTGATCACGACAGAAACATCACCAGGCACAGAGAATCGCAAAGTGATAAGTTAATGTCAGTAAGTATACAGGCGCTGACCACAAAGCAGCCTGCGTATGTACCATCGAATCCTGTAAGTAAGTCAACTGAAATAACTTGTTATTCCTGTAACAGACAGGGACACTATGCACGAGACTGTAGAATAAAGAGTGTACAAAGATCTTTTCAACCCCCTAGACAACGACACAACACAAGACATTGGGAGCAGGGTCCACAGAGGCGGAGTTTTGAGCCACATACAGGGGAAACAAAAAGATACCCCCCGAACAGAGATTGGCATGCCTCTGGTAGTTCCCAGCTAACTCCCTCACAAGTAGTTGCTGCCAACGGGATTCAGGGAGGTCAGCATACCCAATAGGGGTGTGGCCATACCTGTAATCTGCAGCCAGTTAAATTGATTGCCAGTCTTGGAAGTGAACCAGAGATTGCAATCAATGTAGCTGGTAAAACTTTAAACTTTCTTGTAGACACAGGGGCGGCCAAGTCAGTGATAAATTCGACAGTGGGCATGAGAACCACTGGTAGGACAATTCCAGTCATGGGAGTAACAGGAGTAGTCCAGCACTACCCTGTTAGCAAACCAGCCGAGATTACAATAGGACCTTTGCATACCAAGCATTCCTTTTTGCTGGCCGCATCGGCACCAACCAATCTCCTGGGAAGAGACTTACTATGTAAAATGGGGTGCGTCATTTATTGTACTTCTGAAGGTGTATTCTTGGACATACCTGAGAATCACGCTCAGGAAGTACGAGACATGTTAGACTCCCCATCAAAATTAATGTCACATTCCACTAGGACAAATAGGAATCCATCCCAAGTAGAAGAGATGACTTCCCAGATACCAGAGTCACTTTGGACAAAAGACGGACAGGACACTGGATTAATGGCAAACGTAGCTCCAGTAGTTGTACAAGTAAAAGATGGTAGGATAGCTCCAAAAATCCCACAGTATCCTCTGAAGCCAGAGGTGGAGTTAGGAGTTTTCCCAGTAATAGAGCGCTTGCTACAACAAGGCATTCTGGTAAGAACGTCCAGCACTGCCAATAGTCCCATCTTCCCTGTTAAAAAGAGTGGGGGGAGGGGTTACAGGCTAGTGCAGGATCTAAGGGGGATTAACAAAATAGTTGAGAGTCAGTTCCCCGTAGTGCCAAATCCAGCTGTCATCCTAATGCAAATTCCTCCCACTGCCAAATTTTTCACTGTTATTGACCTCTGCTCCGCTTTCTTTTCGGTACCTCTGCACCCTGACAGCCAATATTTGTTTGCATTCACATACAGGGGAGTCCAATACACGTGGACTCGACTACCCCAAGGTTTCATAGATAGTCCAAGTATATTTTCTCAGGCTTTGCATGATTGTTTACAGTCTTTCCAACCAGAGAGTGGATCAGTATTGATACAGTATGTGGATGATTTACTACTGTGTTCTGATTCATTGGAAGCATCCCTGAAGGATACGAAACAGCTCCTGTTTCATCTTTCAGACACAGGACATAAGGTTTCCAAAGACAAGTTGCAATTATGCCAAACTAAGGTAAAATATTTGGGACACTGTCTAACACAAGGACTGAGACACCTGACCGCTGATAGAATCCAAGCAATTAGAGACATGACACTGCCACAAACCCAGCAACAGATCAGAACGTTTTTAGGAATGTGTGGGTATTGCCGTAATTGGATCCCAGGGTTTTCCATATTGGCGTTACCTTTGCAGGAAATGGTCTCCTCAAACAAACCTGATAGGATTTCGCATACCGACGAATCCAAAACAGCATTTGAGAGACTCAAACAGTGCCTAACGCAGGCGCCAGCACTAGGTATGCCAGACTATGGGAAACCCTTCGAACTATACGGAACAGAAAGTGCTGGTTGCGCAGCAGGTGTACTAACCCAAAAACACGGTGACGCCAGCAGGCCAGTTGCATACTACAGCGCTCAGCTAGACACGGTAGCGCGATCCCTCCCCACATGCTTGCGAAGCGTTGCTGCAATAGCATTGCTAGTAACAAAAAGCGAAGATGTTGTGCTAGGCCACAACCTCACAATCCATACACCACATGCAGTGTCAGCCTTATTGAATTCTGCCCAAACCAGACACGTCTCATCAGCGAGGTTTACAAGATGGGAATTGGCGCTAATGGCCCCAGTAAACATCACCATAAGGAGATGCAGTGCATTAAATCCTGCAACATATCTCCCAGGTGTGCCTGGTCATGCACAAAGGGTGGAAGGTGAGAGTGCTGGGGAAGAAGGATTTAATACAAAGGAAGATACACATGATTGTATGGAATATTTGACCCAAAATTTTACCGCAAGGCCTGACATCAGTGACAATCCACTGGAAGATGCAGAACTCACGTTCTACACGGACGGTGGTTGTCACAGACAGTCAGACTCGGGAGACTTGTGTACTGGATACGCAGTCGTAGATGACCAAGACACCATAGAAGCGGAACCGCTAGGCCCACCTCACTCAGCCCAGGTTGCCGAACTGGTCGCCCTAACCAGAGCATGTGAATTGGCTAAGGGTAAGTCAGCCAATATCTACACCGATTCTAGATACGCATTCGGGGTAGTCCATGATTTCGGAGCCCTATGGCGCCTCAGAAATTTCATGACGGCAGCTGGTACACCGATAGCGCATGCAGCTCACATAAAAAGGCTTCTAACAGCGATACAGGAACCCGACAGAGTGGCTGTTATCAAGTGTAAAGCACATACATATAGTCAAGACCCAGTATCACTTGGTAACAGCCGAGCAGACGAAGCTGCTAAGTTAGCAGCTGCTACCCCCATACCGACAAACACCACACAACTGATGGTATTTAATACCATCAACACACAGAAGTTGTGTGAAATGCAGAATTTGTGTTCCGCACAGGAAAGAGCAGTCTGGAAGGCAAAGGGATATGGCCAGGAGTCCTCAGGGCTCTGGACGGATGGACATGGTAAACCAGTGGCCCCCAGGACATATCTTCCATGTCTGGCTGAAGCAGCTCACGGGCTGACTCATCTAGGCAAGGAGGGGATGTGCAAATTGGTAAGAGCATACTGGTGCGCCCCAGGATTCTCCTCTCATGCGAGTAAAAGAGCAATGTCTTGCCTTACCTGTCTGAGAAAGAATATTGGAAAGGCAATACCTACAGAACCATCCCATATCCCACCTGCCGGCGGCCCTTTCCAGGTAATACAAATTGACTTCATTCAATTACCCCCATGTCGGAATTTGAAATATGTACTTGTTTGTATAGATGTTTTCTCGAATTGGGTCGAAGCATTTCCAGCGGCTACAAATACCGCTATGTTTACAGCTAAGAAAATTGTGCAGGAATTTGTATGTAGATATGGTATCCCTAGAATAATCGAAAGTGATAGGGGTACCCATTTTACAGGGGATGTCTTTCAAGGAATGTGTAAGTTGATGGGAATTGATAGCAAGCTGCACACTCCGTACCGTCCACAGGCGAGTGCGAAGGTCGAAAGAGTGAACAGCACGATTAAAAATAAATTGAGTAAAGTGATGGCAGAGACAGGATTGACGTGGCCAGAAGCTTTACCCATTGTTTTGTATAGCATCAGAACCACTCCCAGGTCCCCTCTGAATCTGTTCCCCTTTGAAATCTTGTTTGGTCGACAACCGCATGCCATGATTAACCCTCAGGATGATTTGAAATGTAACAATGAAGTAACTGTAAAGTACTTGATTAACATGAGTAAACAGTTGAGGAATCAAAATGAAAATCTGAAGTTGGTGATTCCTGATCTACCTGATAGTAATTGTCATGACATTGAACCTGGGGATTATGTAATGATACGAAATTTTCTACGCTCAGGTTGTCTTATTGATAGATGGGAAGGACCATACCAGGTCTTATTGACTAGCACCACAGCATTGAAGGTTGCTGAGAGAGAGACTTGGGTCCATTCATCCCACTGCAAAAAGGTTGCTGATCCAGAGAAGTCCCGTGATAAGGAACAGACGGTAGAGGTTGTATCACTGGAGTGTCTGTTCCAGGAGGACTGAGGCGGCACCTGAGCCTTGAAGACCGAAAGCAGTTGTCGACTCCCCAATCCCTTTTATTGTTTTTCTCCACTTCCCATCCCCTCTCCCTTGAAATTTCTTTTTCCCCCTTCTCATTCTTCTCCATTTCCTCCTCAAAGATGGACTTGCCCCAAGAGACTGTGATCCGGATTTTCCTGTTAACCATGATGTTGACTAGAGCAGTCTGTTCCGGCGAGAGTACCATGGAGGTCGAGAGAGGTTCTGGAATGGGTTCCGATTATGATGATGGAGGCGTAGTTTTCCAAGATCAACATAACCAACAAGCAAAGGCGAGTATCAGAAAGCGATCCGATAGCATTGATCATAGAAGAAATTGTGACGGATTGTTAGCTGAAGAAAACTGTATCTGCAGGCTTTGTAACAATGTCATTGAAGATGGGTGCATAAAGAAATGCCAATCCAGTTTTAATATCCATATGGACCGACATCCATTGAGTGATTATCACTCCTTAGTGGGTAATGTATTAAACAAAACAGATTGTTGGGTATGCTCTCAAGTACCTCAGGGTCATAGCAAATCAGGGCTAGTACCATTTCCTTTAACAATAGGGGAGGTACTTGAGTTAAATGGTGGGAGACCGGTGGACAGGAGATTTAATATCTCCAGCCCTCCTAGTTTGAAGCTCCACCAATACCATGTGGATAGGTCCCTCTTATGTTTCAACATCTCCAATCCCCGACAGCCGGGAAATTGGGAAGTGTCATGGAGCAACCTGACCATGACCTTCTCGCATAGAGCAGATAGAATGCCTACAGATACAGAGCTTGTACGCCACATAGCCAGTAGAGGAAAATCTTTCAGGTATAGATATACCTTAGGAAATAGGATTACTAGAGTTGGAGAAGTATCACCAGGATACTGTGCACATATCGTACAACCTGATACGTGCATTAAGCAGATGGAAGAATTAGGGCTAGGAGATTTCACCTGGAAGGTATGTAATATGGTAATGTCCTACTCCGTCCCATATGTTCTCCCCGATGATGCATATTTCATATGCGGGAGAAAGGCGTACAAGTGGCTTGCCCCAAACTCTGAAGGATTGTGTTATATTGGAAGAGTATTGCCTGAAGTGATGACTGTAACACATGATAAAATGAAAGACATACACCGTGGTGCCCAAGCTCCTTATACTCACACTCATTACGAGCACCTCGTTAAAAGACAACTGTCAGAAAGGTTAGAGCATCCGGCCTCTGATCTGATCCATGAATCCACCGGGATTCAGGTTCTGGTGGCGTTAGATTTCACTCGCACCGCTCGAGGAGTGATGAATTATAGATACATTTCCGCACTCGCCAATTTGTTAGATAATATCACTGAAATGTATGATGACACGTTTAGATACACTGGAAGAGAACTTCAAGCTTATAAAACAGAACTGGTACAGCATAGAATGGTTCTTAATTACCTCACAGCAGTGACAGGCGGATATTGTGTTACATTGGCAACACAGTACGGCGTGAAGTGTTGCACGTATATAACGAATAGCACCGAGGATCCGGTAGAGGTCATAGACCAAAAGATGGACGATATTCTCCAATTGAAGTGGGAATTTCGCCGAAAACACAATCTCACTCTTGCTGCTGTAGGTAATGAGCTGACTGGTTGGGTGTCATGGTTGAACCCGCGAAATTGGTTCTCCGGTTTGGGAGACTGGGCTCAAGGAGTCATAATGGATGTTGGAAAGTTTCTCCTATGTATTTTAGGTGTCGTTATATCTATTGGATTGATATTTAGATGCGGGCAGGCTTTAATGAGGTGCAAACAAAGTACAAGAGTGATGAGTTTGAGGAGTGAGGAAACTGTAATTAACCTGGATTTGATTTATGACCCAACGATAGAAACCAGGATGTGATGAAAATGCGATTATACGGTCCGTTTCTTTCACCTGTTTTTCTGCTTTTCTCCAAGATAAAAAGACCCCCTTGGACGAGGAAGCTGACGAGACACTATACAGACAACGGATGGACCAAAGAAAGAGTTTTGACCACTTGAGAAATGGACACTTGATGAACTTTGCCATGGATCCCCAGTTTCCCTAGTATTTTTAAACTCACGCTAGCCCAACATTTTTTGTAAATCTGATGGCACTGACAAAGCTTGTTGCTCATGCCTAAGGAGCAAAACAGCGCAAAGAAGACGACTATCAACTGATACCGAACAAAACTTCGACGACAGATGTACATTTACCTGACATAGAATATCATTGCATTTTCCATAAGTGTTCCTCATCTTCATCTCTACAACCCTCAGGTAATAACACACATAGTATTGGGAATACAGGCACAGATATCAGCAATCACATATTCCCCCATTCATGTATCATCAACTAAAATGTGCTTCCCATTTTGTTCAAAATCCGAAAAGAGCTCGGTAAAGTTTGACAGCCCATCCACAGACCTGTACCGCAGGATAAGAAGGAATTCAAATGTATACTTCGCAATACCTCGAAGCTTGATTTACAACACGTACGGCACGATGATACATGACCCCCCAAACATGGACTCATACACACATGCTTCTGCTATCTCACTAGGTCATACCCTCTTCACACCTACTCCTCTCTCCTCCCCTAGCCAACCATGGAAATGAATTAACCCCTGACATATATTTTTCTCTTTTTGAAATGTTTTAGAAGGTGGCAGTAATTATTGACTGCCAAAGGGTGGACTGTCAAAGTCAGAAAAATATCCCTATACACGCTGCCATATTTGCACCTCACGCTGGTCCGCGCTGCGCATGCGTGCGCTTTCCCGTGATAGCGCATACCCGCTGATGCGTGCACCCGCTCGCATCGGTATGCGTATTTACGGTAAAGAGTATGTAGTCGTAGCGTGCGACCCAATCGTTACATATTTCCACAATTAACGTAGTTTATAGATCATGGTCCTTTTGATAGATTCTGAAAGTTTGGTTAATATAGGATGTCCCTGAACGGAGGAATCCCTCTTTGTATTGTAGGAAGGGTCTAACAGGAGTCATACAGCAGTGTTTGGTACCCATCGGAAGAGTATTTAAATAGCAATATTCCGGTGTTGGTTTGGAGCGTATTAATCGCTCGTGCGAATAGTTATGGACATAAGGAGTTTATGTCCATTACTATTATTTACTCTTACTCAGGTATGCGGCGGGAAACCCAGTTTCCCACCCACCTGAGCTGTTTGAAATCGTCACAGCCCACCTGTATGAATCAACCTATGACCTTTTGTTATGATGCGAAGCCAAATTCCTGTGTCCAATGGACGACAAGATTGTAGGGACCATTGGATTGCATTGTGTGTGGAGCATAAAAGACGGGCCTGTGGCATCCAGCTTTCACTTCTCATCAAACGGTTCTCATTGCTGATAATCGGGAAGCTGGATGTCCAGAAGCGCTTGCGATCGTTACCCTTGTGCGTAAGTTTTTCTCCGTGATCATATTGTCTTACTGTGAGCCATTTCTCTCATCTCTCTCTCTCTCTCTCTACTCTTTCTCTCGTATTTTCCCTTGATTAGATTGTATTGTATTGTATCGCATTGTATTGTATTTATAGTGTAGTTATTTGGTTAGGAAGTCTCTGTTATATTGTAGTGTATCATTTGTACTGTGATTCCTTTTTACAAGTATATTAGTTATAATACATTTAATAGGCTTTGGACCCTAAACAAGTATCTGTGTATTTTCTCATAGTGTTAAGTGTTCACAGAGCGTCGGTGACGCTCAAGCAGCTTTGTAGTTAATCAGGTTACACCAGGTTGCACTTACACCCTGTCTCTACACTAAGGTATACTGTGTATCTCATTGTTAAAGGTATAGATATAAAGGTTTAACGTTGTGAGCGTCTGCGCCGCTGGTGATCTTCTTGTGGTCTCGAGCGTCCGCTACGCCATAGCGAAACATTACGTTAGTCAGCGGCCAATGGTGTGCCAGTCTGTGATCTCTGGGCCGTGAGCGAACGCGACGCTTGAGTGTCTCGCCTACGGCTGAGCGATCGTTACACAAGTAGCGTACCCTTACGGTACTTCTTACATAGTCAGTGTACAGTGTTCTTAGACCTCATAAAGGGTTATAAGTACGATAAATAGATTCAGCTTTATCAATATATATATATATATATATATATATATAATTGTATATAATATATATATAATATTGTATACCACCTACCCGTGGTTTTTTTTTTTCTTTCTTCTTTATACATACTACTATAGTAGCTTACTGTAGCAGTCTGCGGTGCTGCTGAGCTGACTGTGTCCAGCAGGTCCGTCATCAGTCATTACATAATAAATATATATACCTGTCCGGCTGCAGTACTAGTGATATTATATATATATATATATATATATATATTGATTTCATCTCCTTATCATCCAGTCTATATTAGCAGCAGACACAGTACGGTAGTCCACGGCTGTAGCTACCTCTGTGTCGGCAGTCGCTCGTCCATCCATAATTGAATACCACCTACCCGTGGTTTTTTTTTTTCTTTCTTCTTTATACATACTACTATAGTAGCTTACTGTAGCAGTCTGCGGTGCTGCTGAGCTGACTGTGTCCAGCAGGTCCATCATCAGTCATTACATAATAAATATATATACCTGTCCGGCTGCAGTACTAGTGATATTATATATATATATATATATATATATATATTGATTTCATCTCCTTATCATCCAGTCTATATTAGCAGCAGACACAGTACGGTAGTCCACGGCTGTAGCTACCTCTGTGTCGGCAGTCGCTCGTCCATCCATAATTGTATACCACCTACCCGTGTTTTTTTTTTTCTTTTTCTTCTTTATACATACTACTATAGTAGCTTACTGTAGCAGTCTGCGGTGCTGCTGACTGAGCTGACAGTGTCCAGCAGGTCCGTCATCAGTCATTACATAATAAATATATCTACCTGTCCGGCTGCAGTACTAGTGATATATAATATATATTGATTTCATCTCATTATCATCCAGTCTATATTAGCAGCAGACACAGTACGGTAGTCCACGGCTGTAGCTACCTCTGTGTCGGCAGTCGCTCGTCCATCCATAATTGTATACCACCTACCCGTGGTTTTTTTTTTTCCTTTCTTCTTTATACATACTACTATAGTAGCTTACTGTAGCAGTCTGCGGTGCTGCTGAGCTGACAGTGTCCAGCAGGTCCGTCATCAGTCATTACATAATAAATATATCTACCTGTCCGGCTGCAGTACTAGTGTGATATAATATATATTGATTTCATCTCATTATCATCCAGTCTATATTAGCAGCAGACACAGTACGGTAGTCCACGGCTGTAGCTACCTCTGTGTCGGCAGTCGCTCGTCCATCCATAATTGTATACCACCTACCCGTGGTTTTTTTTTTTCTTTCTTCTTTATACATACTACTATAGTAGCTTACTGTAGCAGTCTGCGGTGCTGCTGAGCTGACAGTGTCCAGCAGGTCAGTCATCAGTCATTACATAATAAATATATCTACCTGTCCGGCTGCAGTACTAGTGTGATATAATATATATATATATATATTAATTTCATCTCCTTATCATCCAGTCTATATTAGCAGCAGACACAGTATGGTAGTCCACGGCTGTAGCTACCTCTGTGTCGGCAGTCGCTCGTCCATCCATAAGTATACTAGTATCCATCCATCTCCATTGTTTACCTGAGGTGCCTTTTAGTTGTGCCTATTAAAATATGGAGAACAAAAATGTTGAGGTTCCAAAATTAGGGAAAGATCAAGATCCACTTCCACCTCGTGCTTAAGCTGCTGCCACTAGTCATGGCCGAGACGATGAAATGCCAGCAACGTCGTCTGCCAAGGCCGATGCCCAATGTCATAGTACAGAGCATGTAAAATCCAAAACACCAAATATCAGTAAAAAAAGGACTCCAAAATCTAAAATAAAATTGTCGGAGGAGAAGCGTAAACTTGCCAATATGCCATTTACCACACAAAGTGGCAAGGAATGGCTGAGGCCCTGGCCTATGTTCATGGCTAGTGGTTCAGCTTCACATGAGGATGGAAGCACTCTGCCTCTCGCTAGAAAACTGAAAAGACTCAAGCTGGCAAAAGCACCGCAAAGAACTGTGCGTTCTTCGAAATCCCAAATCCACAAGGAGAGTCCAATTGTGTCGGTTGCGATGCCTGACCTTCCCAACACTGGACGTGAAGAGCATGCGCCTTCCACCATTTGCACGCCCCCTGCAAGTGCTGGAAGGAGCACCTGCAGTCCAGTTCCTGATAGTCAGATTGAAGATGTCAGTGTTGAAGTACACCAGGATGAGGAGGATATGGGTGTTGCTGGCGCTGGGGAGGAAATTGACAAGGAGGATTCTGATGGTGAGGTGGTTTGCTTAAGTCAGGCACCCGGGGAGACACCTGTTGTCCGTGGGAGGAATAGGGCCGTTGACATGCCTGGTGAAAATACCAAAAAAATCAGCTCTTCGGTGTGGAAGTATTTCACCAGAAATGCGGACAACATTTGTCAAGCCGTGTGTTGCCTTTGTCAAGCTGTAATAAGTAGGGGTAAGGACGTTAACCACCTCGGAACATCCTTCCTTATACGTCACCTGCAGCGCATTCATAATAAGTCAGTGACAAGTTCAAAAACTTAAATCCCTTCCTCTTGTAACCAAGCTCACGCAAACCACCCCACCAACTCCCTCAGTGTCAATTTCCTCCTTCCCCAGGAATGCCAATAGTCCAGCATGCCATGTCACTGGCAATTCTGACGAGTCCTCTCCTGCCTGGGATTCCTCCGATGCATCCTTGCGTGTAACGCCTACTGCTGCTGACGCTGCTGTTGTTGCTGCTGGGAGTCGATGGTCATCCCAGAGGGGAAGTCGTAAGCCCACTTTTACTACTTCCACCAAGCAATTGACTGTCCAACAGTCCTTTGCGAGGAAGATGAAATATCACAGCAGTCATCCTGTTGCAAAGCGGATAACTGAGGCCTTGACAACTATGTTGGTGTTAGACGTGCGTCCGGTATCCGCCGTTAGTTCACAGGGAACTAGACAATTTCTTGAGGCAGTGTGCCCCCGTTACCAAATACCATCTAGGTTCCACTTCTCTAGGCAGGCGATACCGAGAATGTACACGGACGTCAGAAAAAGACTCACCAGTGTCCTAAAAAATGCAGTTGTACCCAATGTCCACTTAACCACGGACATGTGGACAAGTGGAGCAGGGCAGGGTCAGGACTATATGACTGTGACAGCCCACTGGGTAGATGTATGGACTCCCGCCGCAAGAACAGCAGCGGCGGCACCAGTAGCAGCATCTCGCAAACGCCAACTCTTTCCTAGGCAGGCTACGCTTTGTATCACCGGTTTCCAGAATACGCACACAGCTGAAAACCTCTTACGGCAACTGAGGAAGATCATCGCGGAATGGCTTACCCCAATTGGACTCTCCTGTGGATTTGTGGCATCGGACAACGCCAGCAATATTGTGTGTGCATTAAATATGGGCAAATTCCAGCACGTCCCATGTTTTGCACATACCTTGAATTTGGTGGTGCAGAATTTTTTTAAAAACGACAGGGGCGTGCAAGAGATGCTGTCGGTGGCCAGAAGAATTGCAGGACACTTTCGGCGTACAGGCACCACGTACAGAAGACTGGAGCACCACCAAAAACGCCTGAACCTGCCCTGCCATCATCTGAAGCAAGAAGTGGTAACGAGGTGGAATTCAACCCTCTATATGCTTCAGAGGTTGGAGGAGCAGCAAAAGGCCATTCAAGCCTATACAATTGAGCACGATATAGGAGGTGGAATGTACCTTTCTCAAGCGCAGTGGAGAATGATTTCAACGTTGTGCAAGGTTCTGCAACCTTTTGAACTTGCCACACGTGAAGTCAGTTCAGACACTGCCAGCCTGAGTCAGGTCATTCCCCTCATCAGGCTTTTGCAGAAGAAGCTGGAGGCATTGAAGGAGGAGCTAAAAGGGAGCGATTCCGCTAGGCAGGTGGGACTTGTGGATGGAGCCCTTAATTCGCTTAACAAGGATTCACGGGTGGTCAATCTGTTGAAATCAGAGCACTACATTTTGGCCACCGTGCTCGATCCTAGATTTAAAAACTTCCTTGGATCTCTCTTTCCGGCAGACACAAGTCTGCTGGGGTTCAAAGACCTGCTGGTGACAAAATTGTCAAGTCAAGCGGAACGCGACCTGTCAACATCTCCTCCTTCACATTCTCCCGCAACTGGGGGTGCGAGGAAAAGGCTCAGAATTCCGAGCCCACCCGCTGGCGGTGATGCAGGGCAGTCTGGAGCGACTGCTGATGCTGACATCTGGTCCGGACTGAAGGACCTGACAACGATTACGGACATGTCATCTACTGTCACTGCATATGATTCTCTCACCATTGAAAGAATGGTGGAGGATTATATGAGTGACCGCATCCAAGTAGGCACGTCAGACAGTCCGTACTTATACTGGCAGGAAAAAGAGGCAATTTGGAGGCCCTTGCACAAACTGGCTTTATTCTACCTAAGTTGCCCTCCCACAAGTGTGTACTCCGAAAGAGTGTTTAGTGCCGCCGCTCACCTTGTCAGCAATCTGCGTACGAGGTTACTTCCAGAAAATGTGGAGAAGATGATGTTCATTAAAATGAATTATAATCAATTCCTCCGTGGAGACATTGACCAGCAGCAATTGCCTCCACAAAGTACACAGGGAGCTGAGATGGTGGATTCCAGTGGGGACGAATTGATAATCTGTGAGGAGCGGGATGTACACGGTGATATATCGGAGGATGATGATGAGGTGGACATCTTGCCTCTGTAGAGCCAGTTTGTGCAAGGAGAGATTAATTGCTTCTTTTTCGGTGGGGGTCCAAACCAACCTGTCATTTCAGTCACAGTCGTGTGGCAGACCCTGTCACTGAAATGATGGGTTGGTTAAAGTGTGCATGTCCTGTTTATACAACATAAGGGTGGGTGGGAGGGCCCAAGGACAATTCCATCTTGCACCTCTTTTTTCTTTCATTTTTATTTGCGTCATGTGCTGTTTGGGGGGTGTTTTTTGGAAGGGCCATCCTGCGTGACACTGCAGTGCCACTCCTAGATGGGCCAGGTGTTTGTGTCGGCCACTAGGGTCGCTTATCTTACTCACACAGCTACCTCATTGCGCCTCTTTTTTTCTTCTTTGCGTCATGTGCTGTTTGGGGAGTGTTTTTTGAAAGGGCCATCCTGCGTGACACTGCAGTGCCACTCCTAGTTGGGCCAGGTGTTTGTGTCGGCCACTAGGGTCGCTTATCTTACTCACACAGCTACCTCATTGCGCCTCTTTTTTTCTTCTTTGCGTCATGTGCTGTTTGGGGAGTGTTTTTTGGAAGGGCCATCCTGCGTGACACTGCAGTGCCACTCCTAGATGGGCCAGGTGTTTGTGTCGGCCACTAGGGTCGCTTATCTTACTCACACAGCTACCTCATTGCGCCTCTTTTTTTCTTCTTTGCGTCATGTGCTGTTTGGGGAGTGTTTTTTGGAAGGGCCATCCTGCGTGACACTGCAGTGCCACTCCTAGATGGGCCAGGTGTTTGTGTCGGCCACTAGGGTCGCTTATCTTACTCACACAGCTACCTCATTGCGCCTCTTTTTTTCTTCTTTGCGTCATGTGCTGTTTGGGGAGTGTTTTTTGGAAGGGCCATCCTGCGTGACACTGCAGTGCCACTCCTAGATGGGCCAGGTGTTTGTGTCGGCCACTAGGGTCGCTTATCTTACTCACACAGCTGCCTCATTGTGCCTCTTTTTTTCTTCTTTGCGTCATGTGCTGTTTGGGGAGTGTTTTTTGGAAGGGCCATCCTGCGTGACACTGCAGTGCCACTCCTAGATGGGCCAGGTGTTTGTGTCGGCCACTAGGGTCGCTTATCTTACTCACACAGCTACCTCATTGCGCCTCTTTTTTTCTTCTTTGCGTCATTTGCTGTTTGGGGAGTGTTTTTTGGAAGGGCCATCCTGCGTGACACTGCAGTGCCACTCCTAGATGGGCCCGGTGTTTGTGTCGGCCACTAGGGTCGCTTATCTTACTCACACAGCTACCTCATTGCGCCTCTTTTTTTCTTCTTTGCGTCATGTGCTGTTTGGGGAGTGTTTTTTGGAAGGGCCATCCTGCGTGACACTGCAGTGCCACTCCTAGATGGGCCAGGTGTTTGTGTCGGCCACTAGGGTCGCTTATCTTACTCACACAGCTACCTCATTGCGCCTCTTTTTTTCTTCTTTGCGTCATGTGCTGTTTGGGGAGTGTTTTTTGGAAGGGCCATCCTGCGTGACACTGCAGTGCCACTCCTAGATGGGCCAGGTGTTTGTGTCGGCCACTAGGGTCGCTTAGCTTAGTCATCCAGCGACCTCGGTGCAAATTTTAGGACTAAAAATAATATTGTGAGGTGTGAGGTATTCAGAATAGACTGAAAATGAGTGGAAATTATGGTTTTTGAGGTAAATAATACTTTGGGATCAAAATGACCCCCAAATTCTAAGATTTAAGCTGTTTTTTAGGGTTTTTTGAAAAAAACACCCGAAACCAAAACACACCCGAATCCGACAAAAAAAATTCGGTGAGGTTTTGCCAAAACGCGGTCGAACCCAAAACACGGCCGCGGAACCGAACCCAAAACCAAAACACAAAACCCGAAAAATTTCAAGTGCACATCCCTATTGAGTATCCCATATCCAAAATGCTTGGGACCAGAAGTATGTTGGATATCGGATTATTCCGTATTTTGGAATAATTGCATACCATAATGAGATATCATGGTGATGGGACCTAAGTCTAAGCACAGAATGCATTTATGTTTCATATACACCTTATACACACAGCCTGAAGGTCATTAAATACAATGGTTTTAATAACTTTGTGTATTAAACAAAGTTTGTGTACACTGAACCATCAGAAAACAAAGGTTTCACTATCTCAGTCTCGCTCAAAAAATTCTGTATTTCGGAATATTCCGTATTTCGGAATATTTGGATATGGGATACTCAACCTGTACTGTAGATGACATTTTCTGCATGGAAATGTGTTTATTGCTGCGGGATAATATGAGGAATCTCTGACAAGTATTGTCTTTGAAGTGAAGGTCTATTTAAGAGAAGGAAGTGGGTGATCTGTGAATATTTTCTTGTGCATCAGTGATTGCAGGTTCCTCAGTAAGTGTCACAGTTGTGTATGCAATGACATGTGAGTGTACAGATGCTCCTCACTTAACAACCGACCTGTTTAACAACTGTTCAGACTTACGACCAGCTCTCTGACCAGCTGGAAAATGGCACTTTAATAATTTTTTGCATTTTTGCTGATTGCCAACAAATAATTGAGGAGTAAATTTATAGTATATTTAATGGGACAATAAATACTATATAATGCACATAACATTATTTAAAGGAAGCAATCCCAGTGTTTCATTCAGGCCCTTAGAGGTTAGTGTGCCCAATCTCTCAATCCATTTTGTTTTTAGCTGTAGAAGAGTTTTGTCACTTCCTCTAAGACGAGTGAGGACCTGATCACTGATATGGTATCTGATGGTAGATAAATTGTGCTTTTCAGAGACAAAACGCCTCATTGATCACGTCCCCCCTACTATTACAGGAAGTGACAGGTTAAAAACCCTTCTACAGCTAGAAAATGGTTCCTAGATTTCTCAAGCCTTGGAGAGTGATAAAGTACCAACTAATCAGCTCATTTTTCAACCACAGCCTGTAGTATGACAGTTAGGAACTTGTTGGTTGGTACTTATTCACTCTCCAAGGCTTGATAAATCTGGACCTGAATGGGTTGTGATATTGGGCACACTAGCCCCTAAGGGCCTGAATGAAACACTGGGTCTGCATTGCTTCCGTAAAATCAATTTACAGGCATTACTGTATATAGTGTTTATTGTCCCATTAAATATACTATAAGTTGTATTCATAGTGGTATATTTGCCCCTCAAGTATTTGTTGGCATATTTTAATGCAATAGTAACAATTTTTTATCAAGGGCCCGAGACGTGTTTACTATTGGTATATTGCCACTGTACTCATGAACATTTATATCTTGAATTCCTGTATCATGTATACTATTTACTACAGCATGCTTCTGGTTGTTAAACAAACAAAAGGATTAGGGCTAACTTATTTTTAATGAAATATGTTTATTGTTTGTTCCATTGTACAGAGTGTCTATACAGAAATTTCATTGACATTTCATTGCTGTTTTGTTAATGACAAATAAAGTATATTATTATTATTGTTTCTAGTTCTGAAGCTTTACCGCTAATATGCAGTGTTTATACTGTACTATGTTTTAATTTTTGTAACCTTGTAATACTGACAGTAGCAGTATCAATAGTCTGTGTTTCATGTGCACTGTTGCACATAATTTCCCGGTTGTACTAGATTGCCTGGTAATCACTTCCTGATCGTAGCAGGCAAATTTGTTAGCATATGGGCACAACCACGTTCACTGAGGGGGAGGGGGGGGGGCGGGGGGCAGATATAACTTGTGCAGAGAGAGTTTGATTTGGGTGGAGTGTGTTCAAACTGAAATCTACATTGCAGTGTAAAAATAAAGCAGCCAGTACTTACCCTGCACAGAAACAAAATAACCCACCCAAATCTAACTCTCTCTACTTGTGTCGTATCTGCCCCCCCCCCCCCCCCCCCCCCTTCCCCTGCAGGGCACATGGTTTTGCCCATCTGCTAACAAGTTTGCTGCTACAATCAGGTCTGAATTAGGCCCATGGAATGCAAGAGTGTCGGGCCATGAATTTTCCATATGCAGGGTGATTCAAATGTCACAGTACACCCTTTTGTTTCAAAAACTGTGCAGGAAATGGGAAAATTACATACTCCAGTAAGGTAAGGGTGAGGTGGGCACAAAAGAGGAGAGCGTTGAGGTCGTTTTGATGTCTGGAGAACAAAGTTTCTGTGTCATACTGTAGCTGCAGATTTTAACAACCGGCACTCAGAAAGACCTCCAATTTCACATAACACTGTCAGGTGCCTAATTCCAAATTCTGAGAAACTGGGACTGTGGCTGACAAGTCACGGAGTGGTTGTCCAAGAAGTGCTACTGAAGAGATAACCTCAACAATGGTTTCGGCATCCTTCGTGAAGAGCCCACAACACAGCACACAATGTTTGTCAGCAGACTGTGGAATCAGACATTAAAATGACCTAAATTCTCTCCTCTTTTGTCAAAGCCATCTTCAGTTACCTGCAACAAAAAGGGTTGTAACCTTTGAACCATAACTGCTCTTTCAAAGCTGTTTTTACAGCAATAAACTTGTCTGCAAATTCTGATGTTGTTTGACATGTTACACGGCCCCTTTCCATTTGAAAAAACTGACTTAAGGCCCCTACACACTGGGTGATTTTGAGCTGAAAGCAGCTCACTTTTGATGTTTTGAGCTGCTTTCATCTCAAAACCGACCAGTGTGTATTCCCCAGTGATGAGCAATGAGTGCTCCCGCATCATTGCTATCCTCCGCCGTTCATCTACTGGTATTACCAGCAGATGAGCAGCATGGTGAACGGCTTTCCCTAGCGTCCTGCTATGGAAAGCCGTTCACCCCCGCTGACATCGCTGGGCAGGGGGAAAAAACGCCCAGTGTGTATGCACCTTAAGATCCAAGATGGCCAATTTCAAGATGGCGCCCATGTTCGGTATATACCCTAAAAGATAGCCCACCTCACCCATACTTTACTAGGGATACGGTCATTAGGTCAACCAAACTTAGGTTGATAGTCATTAGGTCGACCACTATTGGTTGACATGCATTAGGTCGACATGGTCACTAGGTTAACATGGTCACAAGGCCGACATGTACTAGGTCGACATGGAAAAAGGTCGACATGCATTTTTCTCTTTTTTTTTTCATTTTTTGAATTTTTTCATCCTTTACGATCCACATGGACTATGTTTGGGAATAGCAACCTTGCCCAAAGCATAGCGAGCGAGGTTATACGGTGCACTAATTGGGGTTCCCTGTCACTTTATGATGAAAATGACACCCAAAAAAAAAACTATGTCGACCTGGTTCATGTCGACCTAGTGACTGTGTTGAACTATTTCAGGTGTTGACCTAGTCACTGTTGACCAATAGTGGTCGACCTAATGACTGTCGACCTAATGCATGTCCATCCTATAACCCATAACCCCTTACTGGAGTATTGCGTTTTCCATTTCCTGCACAGTTTGTGAAACAAAAGGGTGTACTGTGACGTTTGAATCACCCTATATATATGTGTGTATGTCAAAGAACAATTTTGTTCACATCAGGCCACTGTATAAAGACATTAATCTGCTGCATTCTCCTATCCTTTGGGGTACAGACTGGTTTAAAGCTCACCTGCCAACTGACATACAGTATGGCTTTTAAAAGGCGAGACAGTCACCGGTCATAGCTGCTGCATAAATACTAGGAAAACTGCTGACACGGGTTAAAATAAATGACCTTACACAGGGGTCCATGAGAAGATGTGATCACAAAAATTTTATTTTAAAAAAAATTACTTAATCAAATAAATAAATAAATAAAAACATAAATATATATATATATATATATCAAGAACTACTTCACAGGAAAATCTGACTATATATTAATCACTAATCAGGCAGCTTATCTTGACTCATGAAGTTGCAGTATACATGTCAATCCAGTAGATGGGGCATCAAGACAAATATTACATATCATAGATTCACTAGTCATGTTACTTGCAATCTTTCAGTGTTACTGTGTGTTAAGTAGCAACGGATTTGGGATATATACAAGATATTTGTTATACTAAAGTGATCTTAGCCTGTACTGTGAGACTGATTGCTTCTTGAATTGGATTTTATGGTTTAGATAAAAAAAATAGAAAACTGTGGATTATTGCTTATCGGTGTACTGTCACAGGGACAGCTGCTCAGGGCTGCAGGCATAGATCTCAGTACCAGCTGATTCTCCCATGGGCAGCTATATGTGGCTTGCTCACTAGTTAGTAGCCCCAAGCATCTTTCTGTGGTATTCCCTGAAGGAAAAACTGCAAATATTATTTAGACATTTTGTGATCCATGTCTACAATATAAAATATACATCAAAATATTAGATGCCACTACTGTAAAATGAGTTCTCCTGAGCAATAACAGACATCCGCGCCAACGAAGCTACGGGCAAACGCTAGTAGTTAATAATTGGTTATATTTTTATGTTTGCCCTCTTACTTTGTATTGGTACAGTAGGTTGACATACTGCAATAGGAGGATGCACAAAGCTCAACCATCATCCCATGGCTATGCATACACAGGAGATTATGCAATAAATGTAAATGTTTTCATCACTGGTCCTTACAATGATAATGGAGCGTAGAAATGACAGCCGAATGGTGGATTTCCTCATTGTTGGGTTCTCAGACTTTCCAGGTGTACAGATCCCGCTACTTTTGTGCTTTCTCTGTGTTTATATTGTGACATTATCTGGCAACTTCCTCCTTATTATACTGATATGTTGGAGCCCCTCGCTTACCACCCCTATGTACTCCTTCTTGTGCAACCTCTCATCCCTCGATATTGTCTACACATCCGTCACTTGCCCCAAGCTGATCAGCATCTTCACAACCAATGACGGGAGAATTTCATTTCTGCAATGTATCATTCAACTTTACTTCTTCATTGCTTTTGCGAGCACTGAATATTTCCTGCTAACGGTGATGTCCTATGACCGTTATGTAGCCATTTGCAAACCCTTACATTACACTTTTATCATGAGCCAGCAGATCTGTATATTGGCAGCCACATGTTGCTGGCTGGGTGGGATCATCGCCTCAATTCCTATTGCGGCCGTCACAACCACACTTGACTTTTGCAGCTCCAATGTAATTGATCACTTCTTTTGTGACATCACTGCACTGATTAATCTGGCATGTGGCAACACCGCAGTTATACAGACTGTAATACTCATTCAGGGACTGGTGCTAGTTATGACGTCTTTCATCCTCACTCTGATATCCTACATTCACATTGTGTCCAGTATAATGAAGATCCGCACTGCAATGGGGAAGTACAAGACCTTTTCCACTTGTGCTTCCCATCTCTCTATTGTCACTTTTTTTTATATTACAGTGTTTGTTTTGTACATGAGACCATCATCCGCAGTTTCATTAAGTCAGGGCAAAGCATTAACCATTTCATATATGTACATTATCCCTATGATGAATCCGGTGGTATACAGCTTCAGAAATCAAAATGTGAAAGTTGCTTTGAGACAGTTCTTTAGGTCATTATTAAGAAGTATTTTCCCTAAATTGAGCATCGCCAACTTGTATTAACTAGGAATGACTGAAATGTAAATTTCTTGGTTACAAAATGTTTCAGTCTATGAGCAAAAATGTAATTTTCATGGAGCCAATACTCCCGCGTACGCAGGGGAGGTTTCCGAGTACCTAGAAACCCCCCCTGGCAGCGGATCCATCAGAGAGCTTAGGCAGGGTTTCCTCCTCCTTACACGGCTGCCGAGAAGAAGCTGGCTGTGTGGCTGCTGGCTGCCTCTAGGGGGAGCAGCAGCGTCAGCGCACAGCTCCTCTCAGGCAGATCAGAAATAAAAGTGAACGTGGAGCTTTGAAACCGTTACAGAGCTGGGAGACGCTGTGGTTGTCACCAGTATTCCCAGTGACTCTGCAGCAGCCAGGTGGGTGTTACATATTTTCGGGGGGTGAAGGAAGGCCAGTAATGTCAGTGGAGTTACATGATGTCCCAATTACAGCAGCAGTTTGTGTGAATTGTTTGAATAACATGTGTAAGGGGAAGAGGGGGGGTGTCCTGCTGAGTTTCATGTTAATGGTATGTACGTATGCTGTGTGCAAGCATAGTGTGTGTGTGTGTGTGTGTGTGTGTGTGTGTGTGTGTATGCTGCATGCATGTATACTCTGTGTGTGTGTGTGTGTGTGTGTGTGTGCGCGTGTATACTGTGTGCATGTATTCTGTGTGTGTATGTCTATGCTGTGTACATGTTTACTGTGTGTATATGTATGTATGTATGTATGTATGTATATGTATATATATATATATATATATATATATATATATATATATATATATACAGAAACCCCCCATGAAAATCCTGCGTTTGCCACTGCAATAAACAAAATTTTTATCAGTAGTAGTAGTAGTCGTAGTGACTTAATCCAAGCCAATTCTATGTGTTGTATTCAGCATAATTTTCATGTTGCAATCTGTGATATTAAGAGAACATTAAACTATCTGCTGACGTGTGTGTGTGTGTGTGTGTGTGTGTGTGTGTGTGTGTGTGTGTGTGTGTGTGTGTGTGTCTGTGTGTCTGTGTGTGTCTGTCTGTGTGTGTTGGACATCTGCGGACAGGGTTCCCAATGAGAGTTTTAGACTGTTTTTTTTAGGAATATATTACATAGGACAAGGGTTTAAATATTATTAATATTATTATTATTATTATTATTAATATCCTTTATTTATATGGTGCCACATGGGATCCGCAGTACCCAATTACAGAGTAAACAAATACGCAAAACATGAAGAAAGTGACATACAATTCAATACAATATAGGACAAGTACAGGGTATATAAACATAGCTGCGTCAAACGTGAACAGCCCTGAAATAACTATCATGGTGGCAGAAAACCGAGGGATTTGGTGCCATCAAAGGGAGCATTGAAAAGAACATAGGTTAAGCAAGATATATAAAAGCAAATGAAGGAAGAGGACCCTGCTTGTGAAAGCTTACATTCTAAATGGGAGGGGCACACAGACAGGAGTGACACAAATGGGGTAGAAAGTGAGCGTGGGCCACAGAGGGCTTAGGATAAGAGACGGCTGGGTTTGGTGAAGAAGTGTTTCTTGAGAGCCCGTTTGAAGTTTTATAGAGATTTGGAGAGTCTGAGGGGGAGAGGTAGAGAATTCCAGAGAAAGGGAGCAGCACATGCAAAATCTTGAAGGTAGGAGTGGGAAGAGGTAATCAGTAGGCAGTTGAGGCGGCAGGCATTAGCAGAGCGAAGAGAATGGGCGGGAGTGTAAAGGGATATAAAGTCAGAGATGTAACTGGGAGAGGTTGGGTGAGGGCTTTGTAAGTGAGTGTGAGAAGTTTGAAATGGATTCTGAAGGGAAAGGGGAGGCAGTGAAAGACTAGTAAGTGAGGGGAGGTAGATGTAGTGTGTTTGGTGAGGAAGATGATCTTGCAGCAGTATTGAGGATAGATTGGAGTAAAGAGAGGTATGTGTTAGGGCCAGTCAGTAGGAGATTACAGTAGTCCAGTCTGGAGATAACCAATGAGTGGATAAGGGTCTTAGTGGCATCCTGGGTGAGAAAGGATATGATCCTAGAAATATTTTTAAGATGAAAATTACAGGCCTGTGAGGGGTGCTGAATGTGTGGTTTGAAAGAGAGAGAGGAGTCAAGGATTACGCCAAGACAAGCACACTTGGAGGCTAGAGCTATGAGAGGAGACAAAGAAGGAACTGTCAGAGAGGTAGGAGGATAGCCAGGAGAGTGCAGAGCAAGGGAGTGAAGGGTTTGCAGAAGGAGAGGGTGGTCAACAGTATCAAAAGCAGCAGAGAGGTCAAGGAGAAAAAGCAAAGAGTACTGACCCTTGGATTTAGCAGAAAGGAGGTCATTGCAGACTTTTGTGAGGGCAGTTTCAGTGGAATGGAGAGGATGAAAGCCAGACTGGAATAGGTCAAGCAGTGATTGGGAGGAAAAAAAGGCAGTAAGGCGGTTACAGACAATACTCTCAAGGCATTTGAAAGTAAAAGGAAGGAGAGAGATGGGGCGATAGTTGGAAAGAGTGTGCAGATCAAGGGTAGGTTTATAAAAACCACAAAATATATTTAAACAAGGGAGCGCTAAGAACAGGGTCAGTTTAAATCACACATTTATTACAATCCACATATAAACAGCAAATAAAATCAAGGATAATATCCGGATATTAAAAACAATATAGTGCACTCTTTATTTAGTCCCATGCCCTGAGCTCGAATTAGTAATTGTCTATTCACACAGATAGATCCGTACAATCTCCACTGGTACGCATTAATTGTGTCCAATTGTAATCATGCTGTCTTGATAATTAATTGGCTTTAAACAAGGCAACCTTCTTATTATTTGTATCCAGCAAAAATGTATCAGTCACTGGAAGGTTCCTTAATAGATAGCAGTAGGGGGAGAGCACTGTGTAGTAAATGGATGCACAGCGGTATGCTACGACCCCTACGTCCCAGCCGCAGCACGTCTTTTGAAAGGTTACTCACAGCCGCCTCTGCTTCCCTCGGGGTGCAGACCGTTTTGCACTCGGTCCTGCTGTTGCTTTATCCCTGGTCAGGTTTCCATTGCGCTGCGTGCGGTAGTGGGATCCGTTCGTGAAAGAGCTCCGGGCACCGGAATCCAAGTAGTGAACGCCCCCCTTACGCGTTTCTCTGCCCACGGGGCCAGCGGTTTCCTCAGAGAGTTATAACTCTCTGAGGAAACCGCTGGCCCCGTGGGCGGAGAAACACGTAAGAGGGGCGTTCACGCAGCGCAATGGAAACCTGACCAGGGATAAAGCAACAGC
The DNA here is from genome assembly GCF_028390025.1 of Pseudophryne corroboree. Classification (NCBI taxonomy): domain Eukaryota; kingdom Metazoa; phylum Chordata; class Amphibia; order Anura; family Myobatrachidae; genus Pseudophryne; species Pseudophryne corroboree. The sequence continues at coordinate 127,828,426 of NC_086449.1, read as the reverse complement.
AGGACCGAGTGCAAAACGGTCTGCACCCCGAGGGAAGCAGAGGCGGCTGTGAGTAACCTTTCAAAAGACGTGCTGCGGCTGGGACGTAGGGGTCGTAGCATACCGCTGTGCATCCATTTACTACACAGCACTCTCCCCCTACTGCTATCTATTAAGGAGCCTTCCAGTGACTGATACATTTTTGCTGGATACAAATAATAAGAAGGTTGCCTTGTTTAAAGCCAATTAATTATCAAGACAGCATGATTACAATTGGACACAATTAATGCGTACCAGTGGAGATTGTACGGATCTATCTGTGTGAATAGACAATTACTAATTCGAGCTCAGGGCATGGGACTAAATAAAGAGTGCACTATATTGTTTTAATATCCGGATATTATCCTTGATTTTATTTGCTGTTTATATGTGGATTGTAATAAATGTGTGATTTAAACTGACCCTGTTCTTAGCGCTCCCTTGTTTAAATATATTTTGTGGTTTTTGGTAATTGGTGGAACAGTACCACCGGTGGGAGCAGTAGAGATTAGGTGTGTTTTTTAATAAATTATGGGTAGTAATTAACAGATTTCTTGGTGGTATTATCATAAAGCGCTGTGTATTTTAGAAATATTTAGGTTTATAAAAGAATACAGGAGGCAAGTGCATGCTTGAAGGCAGAGGGGACAGTGCCTAATGAGAAGGAGAGATTGAGGAGGTGAGCAAGATGGGAGCAGGCAGAGAGAGGGGAATTGGAGGAGATGGGAGGGAATAGGGTCAAGTAGGGAGATGGAGGGGGGTGAGGAATGGATGAGGGCCATGACTTTCTCACATGGGAGAAAGATGTCAGAGTTGGTAAGAGGGAAGGGGAGGTGTGGTAAGGGATAGGAGGTGGCTGGTTGCTGATTCTTTGGTGGGATGTGATGTCCTGATGTATGGAGTCAATTTTGGATGTGAAGTAAGTGGCAAAGTCAAGAGCAGAGAATGAGGAGTGGAGACAAGGTGAGGGTGGTGTCCCTGTGCTGTTAGGGGTGCTGTCCTGGCTGTCACTGGTGTTTCTTGTGCTTTTAGGAGTGCTGCAGCTGTACATGGGTGTTGCTGTCCTGGCTGTCACTGTGTTGTACAGGGGGAAGGGGCACTGTCCTCCTGTATGCAGTGAAAATACAGAGGCACAGGCTGTAAAAATTCAGGGGTGCAGTGAAAATAAATGTACACTGTCCCTGTCTTGTATGCTGTAAAAATTCTGGGGTGCAGTGAAAAAAAATGTTCACTGGCCCTGTCTTGTATGCTGTAAAAATTCTGGGGTGCAGTGAAAATAAAAATATACTGGTCCTGTATGCTGTAAAAATACAGGGGTGCTATTTTTAAAATAAAAGTACACTGGTCCTGTATGCTGTAAAAATACAGGAGTGCTGCTGTTAAAATAAATGTACACTGGTCCTGTATGCTGTAAAAATACAGGGATGCTATTTTTAACATAAATGTACACTGGTCCTGTATGCTGTAAAAATACAGGGATGCTCTTGTTAAAATAAATGTACACTGGTCCTGTATGCTGTAAAAATACAGGGGTGCAGCAGTTAAAGTACACTGGTGTTGTATGGCTGTTTGCTGTAAAAATACAGGAGTGCTGCTGATAAAATAAATGTACACTGGTCCTGTATGCTGTAAAAATGCAGGGATGCTGCTGTTAAAATAAAAGTTAACTGGTCCTGTATGCTGTAAAATACAGAGGTGCAGTGAAAATAAATGTACACTGGCCTTGTCTTGTATGCTGTAAAATTACAGGGATCTTGTGAAAATACATGAGTGCTGGCACTGTCTGCAGTTGCGATGTCTAGGCCTGGCCTTCACAACACTGTATGGGAAGAGAAGGCTTCTACCACCATTTGTATGCCCTCTGTAAGTGCTGGGAGGAGCACCACCAGTCCAGTTGCTGATATTGAGATTGAGGATGTCACTGTAGAAGTACACCAGGATGAGGAGGCTATTGGTGTAGCTGGCATTGAGGAGGAAGTTGACAATGAGGATTCTGATGATGATGTGGTTTGTTTGAATAAGGCACCAGTGGAGATAGATGATGAGGATTCTGATGATGATGATGTGGTTTGTTTGAATAAGGCACCAGTGGAGACAGTTGTTGGCCATGAGATGAAAAAGGCCATTGTCATGCCTGGACAAAATACCAAAAAAGCCACCTCTTCGGTGTGGAATTATTTCTCCACAAATCCGGACAATAGGTGTCAAGCCATCTGTTGCCTTTATCAATCCATAATAAGTAGAGGTAAGGACATTAACCACCTAGGAACATCCTCCCTCATAAGTCACCTGCAGCACATTCATCAGAAGACATTGTCAAGTTCAGAAACTTTGGGCAATAGCATAAGCAGTCCACTGACACCTAAATTATGTGGTTTGTTTGAATATTATTTCTCTGTGAGGATGTGGATGTAAACACTGAAGACGGGGGATTCTGAGGATGAGAACGACATCTTGCCTCTGTAGAGCCAGTTTGTGCAAGGAGAGATTAATTGCTTCTTTTTTGGTGGGGGCCCAAACAAACCAATTATTTTGGCCAGCCCAAACAAACCAATCATTTCAGCCACAGTCGTGTGGCAGACCCTGTTGCTGAAATGATTGGTTTGTTAAATGTGCATGTCCTGTTTATACAACATAAAGGTGGGTAGGAGGGCCCAAGGACAATTCCATCTTGCACGTCTTTCTTTTCCACATATTTCCAGGGGTGGTGCCCTATATGGGGGGTGCCCTATCAGTCCAGGGGTGCTGCCCCAATACTGTTTAAATCCAGGGGTGCTGTTGCCTGTCTGTTGTGCTGTGTAATTCTCCAGGGGTGCTGCCTATGCTGTATAATTCCAGTGATGCAGCTGTACTTGATCCTAAGTTTAAATGAAAGCCTAGAGCAGAATATGAAACAAGCTTCAACATCACAAACAGTTTTGTGAAAACATAGCAGCAAATGTGGAAATGGAAATTGCAATTTTGACGAAGTGTTTTCCAATGAGACCATATTTGTGGCCAAAGTCAGTGTGACTCAGAAGAAACAGAATCATAATCCAGCGCATCTGCCGGAAAGGTAAAAGTGAGATTTTCTGCCAGAGCATTAGAGAGAGGTTCTTCTCAATTATTTCATGTTAGGGACTCCAATTAAACCTTAATTTTGATTTTTTATTAATGTTCCACATTTTGGGATTATTTATTTACAAGATGCAATTTGTTGTACAGGGTTCTTTTCATAAAGGCAGCATAGGATTATCCCAAGACCTTGCAGTATTAGAAGAACAGAGTTTCAGAGATCTTGCATTGCATTAGCTTTCCATTGCAATGCAGCACTAGATGGGCCAGGAGCTCCTGTGAGGCACAAACAGTTACTGAATAAGGTCCAGTATGGAGTCTCATGGTGGCTTCAGCCAGAAGTATGTCTGGCTTGCCAGACTGAGGCATATTGTGGGCACAGAGGTTAGCATTGCTTCCTTCCACAGTCTTACTTATAGTATGAAATGATTTTCGACTGTAGAGTGGTAAGCTCCACTAGTGCAGGGGTTCAATAACAAAAAATTCACTGGACAGTCCTGCTTAGTGCTGTACCCAACCCACCCGAACTCAACTTGCCCCATCCGGGGCTGCTGTGGGGGCTCAGGAGGGGCTGCTAAAACATCTAAGGGGTTGCTTTATTTAAAAGTTAAATATGAAAAAATAAACAAGACACACAGGTATGCTCACATGCGTGTAACTGGGAGCTGTGAAAAACAAAAATAAGGCATCTGCCACAAAATATGTAAATAAAAATGCAATAAAAAAATGGAAAAAAAGAATATCACGAGATTTTCACAAAATAAGTATCCAGACTCCGTGGAGGGGAAAATATCCAATCTTGATCCTGTGGTATACACCAGTTTATTTACATCCCAGCATTAAATCTGAAATTATTTTAATCCTCGAAAATGGAGAAGGCGGTACAAATTTGGAGGCTTTGGCCCCAAATTTTTCAGTTTGTCCAGTAATATGGTAATTATATATTTGCTTGGTTGAAGTCCTTTCAGTTCCACACCAATATAGGAGTGGAGGTGAAAGCCTGTATGTTGTTCCAGATTGCGTGTCCCTTTCTCATTTTTAATCACCTTCTTGACACGGTCCTCTTCCTCTTGCCTCTTCTCATAATGTAAAAAGTCATCAAAGAAGGAGAGGTATGTTTGTAACTAGCTATGATTCGGACAACTTGGCAAGATTTTTCCAGGGGGACCATCTGTTGCTGAAAATATGGGTTTATTAAATTGTGCATGTCCTGTTTAAACAACTTAAGGGTTGGTGGGAGGGCCCAAGACAATTCCATCTTGCACCTCTTTTTTTTCCTTGCATTATGTGCTCTTTGGGGCCTAGTTTTAAAAACTGCCATCCTGTTTGCCACTGCAGTGCCACTCCAGTGCCACTCCTAGATGGGCCAGGTGTTTGTGCCACTCACTTGTGTCGCTTAGCTTAGTCAACTAGCGACCTCGGTGCAACTTTTTGGCCTAAAATCAATATTGTGAGGTGTTCAGAACAGACTGGAAATGAGTGGAAATGAAAATTATTGAGCTTCATAATACAGTAGGATCAAAATGACCCCCAAATTCTGTGATTTTAGCTGTTTTTATGTATTTTTTTTTTAAAAACATCCAGAGCCAAAACCAAAACTCAAAAGGGTGGTTTGTAAAACCAATCCAGATCCAAAAACAAAAAACAAAACCTCAAAAGTGTCCGCCGCACATCTCTAGTACTGTGTGACATAATGTGCACTGGGTGCACTGTGTGACATAATGTGCACTGGGGGCACTGTGTGACATAATGTGCACTGGGGCATTGTATGGCATAATGTAATCTGGGAGCACTACAGTGTGGCAAAAATAAGATTTTACTCACCGGTAAATCTATTTCTCGTAGTCCGTAGTGGATGCTGGGCACTCCGTAAGGACCATGGGGAACAGACGGGCTCCGCAGGAGACTGGGCACTCTAAAAGAAAGATTAGGTACTATCGGGTGTGCACTGGCTCCTCCCACTATGACCCTCCTTCAGACCTCAGTTAGGATACTGTGCCCGGAAGAGCTGACACAATAAGGAAGGATTTTGAATCCCGGGTAAGACTCATACCAACCACACCAATCACACCGTATAACTCGTGATACTATACCCAGTTAACAGTATGAAATATAACTGAGCCTCTCAACAGATGGCTCAACAATAACCCTTAGTTAGGCAATAACTACATACAAGTATTGCAGACAATCCGCACTTGGGATGGGCGCCCAGCATCCACTACGGACTACGAGAAATAGATTTACCGGTGAGTAAAATCTTATTTTCTCTGACGTCCTAGTGGATGCTGGGAACTCCGTAAGGACCATGGGGATTATACCAAAGCTCCCAAACGGGCGGGAGAGTGCGGATGACTCTGCAGCACCGAATGAGAGAACTCAAGGTCCTCCTCAGCCAGGGTATCAAATTTGTAGAATTTAGCAAACGTGTTTGCCCCTGACCAAGTTGCAGCTCGGCAAAGTTGTAAAGCCGAGACCCCTCGGGCAGCCGCCCAAGATGAGCCCACTTTCCTCGTGGAATGGGCTTTTACTGAGTTAGGATGCGGCAATCCAGCCGCAGAATGCTCCAGCTGAATTGTGCTACAAATTCAGCGAGAAATAGTCTGCTTAGAAGCAGGAGCACCTATTTTGTTGGGTGCCTACAGGATAAAAAGCGAGTCAGTTTTCCTGACTCCAGCCGTCCTGGAAATATATATTTTTAAGGCCCTGACTACGTCCAGTAACTTGGAATCTTCCAAGTCCCTAGTAGCCGCAGGCACTACAATAGGTTGGTTCAAGTGAAAAGCTGATACCACCTTAGGGAGAAACTGGGGACGAGTCCTCAATTCTGCCCTATCCATATGGAAAATCAGATAAGGGCTTTTACATGACAAAGCCGCCAATTCTGACACACGCCTGGCCGAAGCCAAGGCCAATAACATGACCACTTTCCACGTGAGATATTTCAAATCCACAGTTTTAAGTGGCTCAAACCAATGTGATTTTAGGAAACTCAACACCACGTTGAGATCCCAAGGTGCCACAGGGGGCACAAAAGGGGGCTGAATATGTAGCACTCCCTTTACAAATGTCTGAACTCCAGGCAGTGAAGCCAGTTCTTTCTGGAAGAAAATCGACAGAGCCGAAATCTGGACCTTAATGGAACCCAAGTTTAGGCCCATAGTCACTCCTGACTGTAGGAGGTGCAGAAAACGACCCAGCTGAAATTCCTCTGTTGGGGCCTTCCTGGCCTCACACCACGCAACATATTTTCGCCAAATACGGCGATAATGGTTTGCGGTTACTTCTTTCCTGGCTTTTATCAGCGTAGGAATGACTTCCTCCGGAATGCCCTTTTCCTTTAGGATCCGGAATTCAACCGCCATGCCGTCAAACGCAGCCGCGGTAAGTCTTGGAACAGACAGGGCCCCTGCTGTAGCAGATCCTGTCTGAGCGGTAGAGGCCATGGGTCCTCTGATATCATTTCTTGAAGTTCTGGGTACCAAGCTCTTCTTGGCCCATACGGAACCACGAGTATCGTTCTTACTCCTCGTTTTCTTATTATTCTCAGTACCTTTGGTATGAGAGGCAGAGGAGGGAATACATAAACCGACTGGTACACCCACGGTGTCACTAGAGCGTCCACAGCTATTGCCTGAGGGTCCCTTGACCTGGCGCAATATCTAGTTGTTTTTTTTTGAGGCGGGACGCCATCATGTCCACCTGTGGCCTTTCCCAACGGTTTACCAACAGTTGGAAGACTTCTGGATGAAGTCCCCACTCTCCCGGGTGTATGTCGTGTCTGCTGAGGAAGTCTGCTTCCCAGTTGTCCACTCCCGGAATGAACACTGCTGACAGTGCTAAGACGTGATTTTCCGCCCATCGGAGAATCCTTGTGGCTTCTGCCATCGCCATCCTGCTTCTTGTGCCGCCCTGTCGGTTTACATGGGCGACTGCCGTGATGTTGTCTGATTGGATCAGTACCGGCTGGTTTTGAAGCAGAGGCCTTGCCAGACTTAGGGCATTGTAAATGGCCCTCAGTTCCAGAATATTTATGTGTAGGGACGACTCCTGACTTGACCAAAGTCCTTGGAAATTTCTTCCCTGTGTGACTGCCCCCCAGCCTCGAAGGCTGGCATCCGTGGTTACCAGGACCCAGTCCTGTATGCCGAATCTGCGGCCCTCTTGAAGATGAGCACTCTGCAGCCACCACAGTAGAGATACCCTGGTCCTTGGAGACAGGGTTATCAGCCGATGCATCTGAAGATGCGATCCCGACCACTTGTCCAAGAGGTCCCACTGAAAGGTTCTTGCATGGAACCTGCCGAATGGAATTTTGCTTCATAAGAAGCTACCATTTTTCCCAGGACTCGTGTGCAGTGATGCACCGATACCTGTTTTGGTTTCAGGAGGTCACTGACTAGAGATGACAGCTCCTTGGCTTTCTCCTGCGGGAGAAACACTTTTTTCTGTTCTGTGTCCAGAACCATCCCCAGGAACAGTAGGCGTGTGGTAGGAACCAGCTGTGACTTTGGAATGTATAGAATCCATCCATGCTGTTATAGCACTTCCCTAGATAGTGCTACTCCGACCAACAACTGCTTCTTGGACCTCGCCTTTATAAGGAGATCGTCCAAGTACGGGATAATTAAAACTCCCTTTTTTCGAAGGAGTATCATCATTTCTGCCATTACCTTGGTAAAGACCCTCGGTGCCGTGGACAGTCCAAACGGCAGTGTTTGGAATTGGCAATGGCAATCCTGTACCACAAATCTGAGGTACTCCTGGTGAGGATGGTAAATGGGGACATGTGTCCAGGGATACCATGTAATCCCCCTCCTCCAGGCTTGCAATAACCGCCCTGAGCGATTCCATCTTGAACTTGAATTTTTTTATGTATGTGTTCAAGGATTTCAAATTTAAAATGGGTCTCACCGAACCGTCCGGTTTTGGTACCACAAACAGTGTGGAATAGTAACCCAGTCCTTGTTGAAGTAGGGGCACCTTGACTATCACCTGCTGGGAATATAGCTTGTGAATTGCCTCTAGCACAGCCTCCCTGCCTGAGGGAGTTGTCGGCAAGGCAGATTTGAAGAAACGGCGGGGGGGGGGGAGACGCCTCGAATTCCATCTTGTACCCCTGAGATACTACTTGAAGGATCCAGGGATCCACCTGTGAGCGAGCCCACTGATCGCTGACATTTTTGAGGCGGCCCCCCACCGTACCTGGCTACGCCTGTGGAGCCCCCGCGTCATGCGGTGGACTCAGAGGAAGCGGGGGAAGAATTTTGATTCTGGGAACTGGCTGACTGGTGCAGCTTTTTCCCTCTTCCCTCGTCTCTGTGCAGAAAGGAAGCGCCTTTGACCCGCTTGCTTTTCTGAAGCCGAAAGGACTGTACCTGATAATACAGTGCTTTCTTATGCTGTGAGGAAACCTGAGGTAAAACATTTTCTTCCCAGCTGTTGCTGTGGATACGAGGTCCCAGAGACCATCCCCAAACAATTCCTCACCCTTATAAGGCTCTATGTGCCTTTTAAAGTCAGCATCACCTGTCCAGTGTCGGGTCTCTAATACCCTCCTGACAGAATGGACATTGCATTAATTCTGGATGCCAGCCGGCAAAATATCCCTCTGTGCATCCCTCATATATAAGACGACGTCTTTAATATGCTCTTATGTTCGCAAAATAGTATCCCTGTTTGACAGGTTCACAGACCACGCTGCAGCAGCACTATCTGCAGGTCTCAGTCTAGTACCTGAGTGTGTAAATACAGACTTCAGGATAGCCTCCTGCTTTTTATCAGCAGGTACCTTCAAAGTGGCCGTATCCTAAGACGGCAGTGCCACCTTTTTTGACAAACGTGTGAGCGCCTTATCCACCCTAGGGGATATCTCCCAGCGTAACTTATCCTCTGGCGGGAAAGGGTACGCCATCAGTAACTTTTTAGAAATTACCAGTTTCTTATCGGGGGAACCCACGCTTTTTCACACTTCATTCACTCATTTGATGGGGGAACAAAACACTGCCTGCTTTTTCTCCCCAAACAGAAAACCCTTTTTTAGTGGTACTTGGGTTAATGTCAGAAATGTGTAACACATTTTTTATTGCCGGGATCATGTAACGGATGTTCCTAGTGGATTGTGTATATGTCTCAACCTCGTCGACACTGGAGTCAGACTCCGTGTCGACATCTGTGTCTGCCATCTGAGGGAGCGGGCGTTTTTGAGCCCCTGATGGCCTTTGAGACGCCTGGGCAGGCGCGGGCTGAGAAGCCGGCTGTCCCACAGCTGTTACGTCATCCAGCCTTTTATGTAAGGAGTTGACACTGTCGGTTTATACCTTCCACCTATCCATCCACTCTGGTGTCGGCCCCACAGGGGGCGACATCACATTTATCGGCATCTGCTCTGCCACCACATAAGCCTCCTCATCAAACGTGTCGACACAGCCGTACCAACACACCGCACACACACAGGGAATGCTCTGACTGAGGACAGGACCCCACACAGCCCTTTGGGGAGACAGAGAGAGAGTATGCCAGCACACACCAGAGCGCTATATAATTTAGGGATTAACACTATATTGAGTGAATTTTCCCCAATAGCTGCTTGTATATACAATATTGCGCCTAAATTTAGTGCCCCCCCCCTCTCTTTTTAACCCTTTGAGCCTGCAAACTACAGGGGAGAGCCTGGGGAGCTGTCTTACAGCTGCACTGTGAAGAGAAAATGGCGCCAGTGTGCTGAGGGAGATAGCTCCGCCCCTTTTTCGCAGACTTTTCTCCCGCTTTTTTATGGATTCTGGCAGGGGTATTTATCACATATATAGCCTCTGGGGCTATATATTGTGATATATTTGCCAGCCAAGGTGTCTTTATTGCTGCTCAGGGCGCCCCCCCAGCGCCCTGCACCCTCAGTGACCGGAGTGTGAAGTGTGTATGAGGAGCAATGGCGCACAGCTGCAGTGCTGTGCGCTACCTTGGTGAAGACTGATGTCTTCTGCCGCCGATTTTCCAGACCTCTTCTTGCTTCTGGCTCTGTAAGGGGGACGGCGGCGCGGCTCCGGGAACGAACACTAAGGCCAGTTCCATGCGGTCGATCCCTCTGGAGCTAATGGTGTCCAGTAGCCTAAGAAGCCCAAGCTAGCTGCAAGCAGGTAGGTTCGCTTCTTCTCCCCTTAGTCCCTCGATGCAGTGAGCCTGTTGCCAGCAGGTCTCACTGTAAAATAAAAAAATTAAAATAAACTTTCTTTCTAGGAGCTCAGGAGAGCCCCTAGTGTGCATCCAGCTCGGCCGGGCACAGAAATCTAACTGAGGTCTGGAGGAGGGTCATAGTGGGAGGAGCCAGTGCACACCAGATAGTACCTAATCTTTCTTTTAGAGTGCCCAGTCTCCTGCGGAGCCCGTCTGTTCCCCATGGTCCTTACGGAGTTCCCAGCATCCACTAGGACGTCAGAGAAATATTAATTTTGGGAAACTAATGATAAAATATTGCCGACCCTCCAGCTTACATGCGGAGGAGTCTCACTCTCATTGCAGAGTGAGGAGGAAACAGAACATGCTATGAAGTTGTTAAAAATCTGCCTTGAATCATTAAATGGGACAGAAGGAATCCTAATTTATATGTGAAAGAGGGTTTCAATGTAATTTCAGTATTGTTGAAATCAGGAGTATTCAACATGCAGCCCTCCAGCTCCTGTGGAACTACACATCACAGCATGCCGTGCTACAGTTTTTCTATTAGGGCATGTGAAAACGTGCAGCACATAATGGGATGTGTAGTTTTACAGTAGCTGGAGGGACACATGCTGAATTACACTTGTTTACAACAACTGCCTGGTGATTACGTCATTAAATATAGGATAAATAAATTGCTACTTCTGATCTATCCTGACTTTGCTCCATTGAGTTTCATGGAGACAAATTACTAAACTTTAAGATGTGTAATCTTTCTTTCATCCACCAAAAAGGTACATCCCACGGTGGAATGGAATACCTTGAATATTCTACAGTGCTATTAAAATAAAGGATTCCTACTAAGAGCACTTTGGAAGACATTCTAGGCTCCTATTGAAGAGAAAGTTGGAAAAGAAGAATTTAAGACAATGCACTAGTCTTTTATTAATTAAAAAAAGTTACAAATTTAGTCCCCAGGTGGCGCTGTTAACACACTGTAAAATTCATGTGACTAGTAGTCTGATAGTGGTTTAACACTGATTCCCAGCAATTTGACAGACTGATTACTGGTACAGCCAAAACAACGGTGGCCTCTCATCACTTCCGATGACTATGCTGTAATACTACTGTCATGATTTAATTGTACTGATACAACTAAATTTCCTTCAACTTAATTCCTACATATCAGATATCTTATTCATAGCTTGTGCCACCATTCTTTGAGTGGTCACCAGGGGTGTAGTGATGGTGGCTCCAGTGGAGCACGAGCTCCAGGTGCCGGAAAAGTTTGAGCAGGAGGAGCAGAGAAGGAGCACACTGACTCGGACTCTGAGACTAGGTAGGGAATAGGGCAGGCAGAGGCGACAGCAGGAGACACTGACAGCCAGCACATGCAGAAGCTCTCTCTGGCCCTCAAACTGTTGCGGAGCAGCTATTTCTGCCACTCAGGCAATTCTGGGGCATTATTTTGATTGAGAAATTGGGAGATTATAAAATCTGTGGAGAGGGTCTGTTTTGGGGCATTATTTTCATTGAGAGATTGGGGGGATTATCAGGTCTGTGGGAGGTCACATTTGGGGCATTATTTTCATTAAGGGATTGGGGTTAGTGCGGTCAGGTCAGTCGAGGGGCATACATAGTGTTTTTAATTTATTTCAATTAAAAAAGTAAACAATTGAATACAGTTACTTCCATAGTGGCTCTACTGTGGTGTAACATGTATGAGGAGCTCTACCATGGCATAACATGTATAAGGGGCTTTACCAGGTGAAATGTGTATAAGGGGCTAAACTGTGGCATAATATGTATAAGGAGCTCTACTGTGACATTGTCAGGGATATACTAGCCAGGACTGGTGATTCCGAACTGGGTTCAGGATGGGAGACAGACTCTATGGGATAAAAATGTCCTGGTTGGACGAAGTTCTATGTTAGCACTGAGGTGTCGGCTGGTACTGGTGCCTTTGAGCCTTGTTCAGACTGGGAGACGATCTCTCTGGGAAGGAAGCGGGCTGGTTGAATAAAGTTCCTTCTCATGAAGTGTATTATTCAAGACATAGACTTTAAAGATGAAGAAGAAGAATATGATGAGGGCACTGAAGATCCGGATTGACTCCACTGGGATAGGCGTAGGAACCGTTTTTTTGTGATCAGAAGCTGAGTTGCTCCTTTGCGGACTGAAGCTGTAGTGGAGGTGGCTGAAGCACGATGATGTCAGTAGTTGGACCACTCGGAGCTGTTCAGGTCTAGGAGCATGAGAGCTAGGTAGGTAGGAACCAGAAATCAGGACTGCAATAACAACAAGAACCAGGAGCAAGGACACACTCTGGAAACTGGGAGCACTAGCATGCAGACTAGCTGCAGAAGACGTTGCACTGGCATCAGAACAGTGTCGTAACTAGGCATTTTAGCGCTGTGTGCAAGAAACAGCATTGGCGCCCCCTTATGTAAAATACGGGCACATTTATGGGGAAGGGATGTGGCCACAAAATAATACCAATTCGCACAGAAGCGCCGCACAGTAGCGCCACTACACCAGGTAGAGCCCCTTTTACACATTACGGCAGCCAGTCCCCTTTTTACACATTACGGCAGACAGCGTCCCCCTTTTTACACATTACAGCAGACAGTGCCCCCTTTTTACACATTACGGCAGACAGTGTCCCCCTTTTTACACATTACAGCAGAGAGCGTCCACTTTTTACATATTACAGCAGACAGCATCCCCCTTTTTACACATTACGGCAGACAGAATAGAGAGATAGATAGACAGAGATAGACAGACAGACAGACAGACAGACAGATAGATAGATAGATGGATCCACAGCAGCGCTATGTAATTGGTAGAGGTGCTGCTGCAGCTGTCCCTCTGCTTCCTCATTGGCTGCCAGCCGCCTCTGTGAATGCTGGGATGAGGGAAGCGCATCCCAGCATTCACAGCAGCACCAGCCAGCCAATGCGGAAGGAGAGGGACTGCTGCAGCAGCGCCGCTACCAATTACATAGCGCTGCTGTGGATCCAGTCCCCCTCCCTCGTCCTCCTCTGGGTACTCCGCTGACGCTGCTCCTCTCCTCTTCACCTCCAGCAGCGCACACAGCACAGGCGGTTTGTAATGAGTCAATTTGACTCATTACAAGCCGCTGACATAGTTGCTGGCCGCGCGCCCTCAGGGTGACTGCGCTGTGTGCCAGGCACACCTGGCACACACGTAGTTATGGCTCTGCGTCAGAATGCCCCAGAATGCTCCAAGATATTACCCTGCCCTTCCCAAGCATTGGCTGCAGCAGGATTGTCTGAATCAGACCTCTGATTGGCCTTTGCTGAGCATGTGATCAGACCAAGATGGCGGCACCGTTAGCCCGGCGGTGCCCGCACTGCAGCCGCACTAAGCTCCCCTGTGATGTCACCCGGCCTCCTCCTGCTCCCCGAACCTCCGTCCGATCATTGGCCGCCTGCTCCCGCCAGCCACCGCAGCACCGCAGAAGAAGCAGCCATAATGCACGGACAGGTAAGCCACAGCTCCCCGGTGCCACACTCCCACTGGCCGTGACAGACATAATGTGTTTAAGTGGCTCTACTGTGTGTTGTAAGGTGAATAACAGGCGGTGTAATGTGAATTGGCACTATTATGTGGCCACGCCCAATATTTTAGTTGCTTGTCTTCTGCGCTCACTGTCCATATTTTATACATGGGGGCACCCAAAGGAAACTTTCACAATGAGCTCTACAAGGTCTAGAATTGACCCTGTCACCAATTTAAATATTGTTTCTTTTCAAATGTAACATGCCATCACATGTTGGCGAGGACCCCAATTCAGTACAGGGGAGAGGGGCGCCAAAGCATGCCCTTGCTCCGGGCACCATAGTACCTAGCTACACCTCTGGTGGCCATCATTCCTTGAGTGGCATTTGTTATTTGAAAACGGTAACAAAACATGCATTGACGGACTTTAGTCTGTGACTATTTTATTGAAAAAAAAAATTTCTTCATTATATTACGTTTTTTTTCTTTTATCCATCCCTTCCACTGACACCACATTGGAGGTGCCTGCTCTGGAACTTCTCCAGCGCAGTTCAATAGGTACCATGGTCTTGCAAGCAGTGGGAATCAATAATGAGCAGCTTCTGTAAATGTCTTGGAGCACTGGAAGAAGTCAGAATCCAACTTACGAAGTACAAACAACAGCTGACTCCTGATTGGGTAGTGAGCAATTGGTATCCGGTCTATAGATCTACACTAGGTCTACAGTCAATTGGTCGACCACTAATGGTAGACATGATTTAGGTCACCCGGCTCAAAAGGTCGACATGTAAAAGGTAGACAGTTCAGAAGGTAGACAGGGTCAAAAGGTTGACAGGTTCAAAAGGTTGACATGACAATTGTCAACACACATATGGCAGACTCAAATTTTTATTTCAACTTTTGCATACTTTACCATCCACATAGACTACGATTGGAAATAGTAACCTGTGCCCGGCGCAGCAGTAGCGGAGTGAGGCACTTGCCGGAAGCCGCAAGCCATGTGATGGGACGAGGTACACTAATGGGGCTTGTTTGTGGCAGAAAGTGAAAAACAATAAAACATTTAATAAAATTGTGTCTACCTTTTATTGTGTTGACCATTTCTATGTCGACATGTTATCGACATTTTGAACACGTCAACCTTTTCTACTGTCTATTCATTCTATGTCGACCTTTTGACCCCGTCGACTATTGGCTGTAGACCTTTTTAGTGTAAATCTAATAATCCACACTCTGAGCAATCACCCAGTCAGGAATCTGTAGTAATTTCTAGTTGATCTATCCTTCCTCTATCATTCAGGTATTTGCCAAACATGACCAGCAGGGGACGACAGTGATCACCATCTGTTAATCTAAAGAATAAACTCACTGTGAAATGCTACTGTGTGGGAGGCAGAGGTCACAATACTTTAAACCATATCACCCATGGCAGATTACCATTAGGACCCGCTGTTGGTATACTGACGGCCAGCATCCCGGGCCGCCGATATATCATACTGAATCCAATATAAGGCCTAATTTACTCTCTTTATTCTTTATCAAATGAATTACCAAGACCAACACATGTGCAACTTGTAACTGAAACCTCTGAAAACTCAAGCTGGGCATACACTATATAATAATCTGGCAGACCATCTGTCCAATCTGGCTGGTTGGGATGAAAATCGGCTAATGTATGGGAACAAATTACAATCAACCATATGCATCCAAATACTGGAAAACGGCTACTTAACCAGTTTGTGTGAACAACCTTTTTTGTCCATTTTCCAGTGTTTTGATTTGCTCCAGTACATTATCAGATTTTCATTCCAACCAGCCAAATTGGACAGATGGTCTGTTAGATAATTGTATAGAGTATGCCCAGCTTTATAAATCTCTAATTCAATTACGTCTTTATGTAGGCTTCAATTTATTACTGGTAGGGTCAGTGCATCCTTATTATGATAGAAATAATAGGCTGTACAGCTCATTTGTATATCTGTCCAGTTAGAAACATTTACAAGAATTAGAATCGTTAATTTCCAATATTATTAAAACCAGATTTTCTTTGTCCACAATACTGATAGTAGTTATGTCATACCCTTTAGAATAACATCATTTATAGACTGTGTGACATAATTCAGGTTGGTTGCATTTAATCCAGAGATATTAATCTGTCCGTTTATACATAAGTATACGTGTTTTTTCTTAGCCAGGAAATCCACTTGATCCGCTGTCAGAAAAAATAGAAAGTAGCAAATTATCTTCCTGAGGATTCAGATTTGCTCTGAAATTCTATGCACGGTAACAATATGTATGAAAATGCTGTAAAATGAACTGAGAGGTCAATGAGTTAGACGGATTAAGCAAGGGGCAACAGCGGTGGCCGTCCCGGGGACCCCCACACGTTCTGTTTTTGAATTGGAGGAGTCCCATCCGGAGGCTCAGCTGTTCATTAACAGGATCATGAGGGGAAATCCCGCGAGACAGTTTGTGTGCTCCGATGCGCTGTCATGCTGCTGCAGCGCTGCTCTGCTCCAGAGGTGGGTAGGTGAGTGTGCTCTGGTGCACTGTACGTGTGCATGTGTGTGTGTGATGTATGTGTCTGCGTGCGCGCACTCGTGAATGTGTTGGGAGGAGCGCTTTGCCAGCAATAGTGGGGGCCCCACAACTTCTGTTGCCCCGAGCCCCCACCTGCCTTAATCCGGCCCTGCCAATGACAGATAAGATTGTTTCATTTTTCTTTTCCCCTGTTCTAAATACAAACATAAATAAAAATGTTGTTTTTTAAACCTACCCGCACAATACGAAACTTTAGACTGCCCCTGTGGCTCATAATATAGTCTCTAATACAGTATTCACATTTAGTACCCAAAGAAACATTAATAGTTTATCCCCTTCACTGCTAAGGATGAGTGGTACTCTGTCCCCACATATGCCCCTCCTAGTCTCTTTTTAGTCTTTGTATATCTAAATCATACTTGCCAACTTTCTGACTGAGCCCTACAGGAGGAGGCAGCTAGGTCGGCACAACAGGGGGTAGAACATCGGCATAGGTGGGTGGTGCAGTGGTGTGGAGTTGTGATTGCATCATCGCATCCCTGCTCCCATTTATTACCAGCATTATAAAGCAGGTGGTGGGGCTATGATGGCGTGATTCAGCATGGATCGCATCATCACTTTCGCTCTGCAAGTGGGCGAATGAGGGGGGCAGTAGGGGGTGTGGAGCCGGCTGGCCAGGTTCAGGAGACTTGCCTTTTTTTCTGGATGGCCAGGAGAGTAGGCAAGTATGATATAGTATATATATATATTAGTTAAATGCGGGGGATGAAGGATATGTAGCGACCTTGGTGTCAATATAAAAGGTATATAATTGCCAATTATAGTTAAAAATAGATATTTAATTACATGAAAAGTTAAAATGTTACAGGATAGTTATAAAGTAATTAAAAAGAAAAACATTCTAAAAAATGGGACAATAATAATACACAATATGAACTAAAAACATTTAAATGAATTTTAAAATATATAAGAGCAAGTATAAGAAGTTCTTTCTTATCTTAATTTGAGGTAGGTGTATGTTCCCAACGCGTTTCGTCTACTGAGACTTCTTCAAAGGGTGAGGGTACAATGAACTTGTGAGACTATTTATAGCTGGTATAGCATGGTGGGAGGATCAAAATTTACCAGGGAGTCATGTGATGCAATCAAATGTAAAATGCAGTTGGTATATCTTTAAATATAATATAATTACTAACAGTCAATTGGGGATGTTATAGTGAGAAAAAACGATTGGTTCTGAACGTTTTTAGATAGTATAAAGATGAGAAATGTCCGTTTTTTATGTAATTGTGGCACTTCCGCCACACTTCCGGTGGACGGAGGCCGCGGGACGTCACTTCCGCCCCACTTCCGTTGTTGTCTGCGCATGCGCCCGCGGCGCTGCGACGTCATTTTATCAGTTCTTTTAGTTCACATAGTGGCTTTGTATGTTCGCGCATGCGCCCTCGGCGCTGCGACGTCATCCTTGCAGTTCACATAGGGGCTTTGTGTGATGAGGATCATGGAGTCTTTACAATGTGTCCTCTCTCGGCGGCCATATTTGATAGGCTTTCAGCTGTCCCTGCTCCCATTTATTACCAGCATTATAAAGCAGGTGGTGGGGCTATGATGGCGTGATTCAGCATGGATCGCATCATCACTTTCGCTCTGCAAGTGGGCGAATGAGGGGGGCAGTAGGGGGTGTGGAGCCGGCTGGCCAGGTTCAGGAGACTTGCCTTTTTTTCTGGATGGCCAGGAGAGTAGGCAAGTATGATATAGTATATATATATATATATATATATATATGTATGTATATGTATGTATATGTATATATATGTGTATGTATATGTATATATATATATATGACTGGACTTTACAGTATTCCCCACCTAACGTTGCATAATATGCAATCTAGAAGCCATTGTTAGATTGAGTGACCTTCACAACATTATTACTTACAGGTTAATCCAGTGATAGCAAACAGGCCGCCCTGCTTGGTGATGTGCTCCCAAGATCGCAATGTTCCTAAGAGTCTCATCCTCTCCCTCATCTTCTCTCTGATAATTAGGAGGCGTATTACTGCCGTCTTAAGGCTGTCCTTCCTCGTGACAAGAAATATCAGCATTATAATGAGACATGGGAGATGCACGGGTAAAGAAAATATGCACAAATAAAAGGACTCAAATATTTGCACTAAGGGGTGCTGTGCATGTGGCACGGTGCTGTGGGGGTATGAATGTGTGCTTTTTATGTGAATGGAAAACATGCGTTGGCATAAGGATCATTAATCCTGGTACTGTACATTGGGCAAAATTCTGAGTTGATTGCAGCAGCATATTTGTTAGCAGATGGGCAAAACCATGTGTACTGCAGGGGGGGGCAGATATAACATGTGCAGAGAGAGAGAGATTTGGGTGGGGTGTGTTGAAACTGAAATCTAAATGGCAGTGTAAAAATAAAGCAGACAGGATTTACCCTGCACAGAAACAAAATAACCCACCCAAATCTAACTCTCTCTGCACAATATATCTGTCCCCCCAGCAGTGTACATGGTTTTGCCCAACTGCTAACAAATTTGCTGCTGCGATCAACTCTGAATTACCCCCATTATCTGCTGCTGTGCTATGCACTGTTTTGGCCAGTGAAGTCAATCCAGGCCGCATACACGGGTTCACTACGGCTGGCCGGCGGTCGGGCTCCCGGCGACCAGCATCCCGGCGCCCGACCGCCGGCTTACCGACAGCTTGGCGAGCGCAAATGAGCCCCTTGCGGGCTCGCTGCGCTTGCCACGCTACGGGCACGGTGGCGCGCTATGCGCGCCACACTATTTTATTCTCCCTCTATGGGGGTCGTGGACCCCCACGAGGGAAAATAAGTGTCGGTATGCCGGCTGTCGGGCTCCCGGCGCCGGTATACTGAGCGCCGGGAGCCCGACCGCCGGCAAACAGAAGACCACCCCGCATACACATGTCAGAGCAAAGCCTCAACGTCCAGAAAATAAAAAGTGTGCTGTTTCATATTGTAGCTAACACCAAAAATCTGTTTGTCCAATAAGGAAATTGTGTAATACTACTGCGAGCATGGACATATATTTACTCATATATAAGAATATAAGGGGAAGCGGTTAACATACCGCCAGTCGGGATTCCGGCGGTCACAATACAGATGCCGGAATCCCGACAGGCAGTGAAATGCCCCCGCCGGAATACCGGCGACACAGGCTATTCTCCCTCTGTGGGTGAATATGACCTGTGGCGAACGCAGAGAACCACCGTGCCCACATTGTGGCAATCGCAGCGAGCCTGCAAGGGGGCTTTCTAGCGCTCGCCCCCTCTGCCGACATACTGGTGGCTGGGAAGCCACTATCGGTATACTGACGGCAGGCATACCGCTCGCCGGTATATCATATTGAATGCAATATAAGGCCTAATTTACAGCAGGTCACAATTATGCAGCCTGAAAGCAAAATAATGGCTGAAAGTCGTTGCTTAATGCCTGTTTTTTATGTTGACTGTATCTTATTCTTAAGACACATGTGTAAGTTTGCAGCCACATCAATATGCGCTATAATTGGGTCAATATATGTATGTGAACAGCCAATCAGTACGGTTTTTACACACTTCAGCCAATTGGGAGCAAGCTACTCTGATTGTCTAGTTTCCTTTTTTCCGTACTATCCCCTTCTCATTCATTATTGTTGCGAATTCGAGCAAGTACTCTTCAATCATTCTGGGTTTTATTTATTTTTTTATGCTCAGATAATTTAATAACAGAATAGGATTATAGGAGATATAATTATATAATTTAAAAAATAGGGATTACAATTTGGAATAAAATATCACACTATACAGAAAAAAATGACACAAGTTATAGGATGTTTCCTCAGCATGGAGAATTTCCAATGAGTCTGTGCAAGAGCTTGCTGGTGTTTTTATTTCCTATAAGAATTTACTTTATTGCTTTGGCACCAACCTCTAAGGGTCCCAAGAGGGACCCCTGAGCTATTCAGGGTGTTAGGGGTGCATGCTGCTTTTTCAGGCCCTATTCACCTTTGGTATTCCCATCTGTTTAGACCAGGCTTGGGCTGGTATAGTTGATATAGCCTATTAGGATGGTGGTCACAATAGGGGCACACTGTATGTAAAAGTGGCCATTAGGCCACACAGACTGTTCAAAACCAGGGTGCTGGGTTTATTGGTAAACAGTAGGTATGGTGGTATTGCAGGGGTTAACAGAAGTGATATCAAACAGTGGGTAATAGCAGGTACAGTATCTGTGTTTCTCACCCCAGGAGCTAAGTACTGCAGTACAGTGACACTCTTACAGATGAAACATGGCTGCAGTCTGCCTGTGCGCAGTAGTACATAAGGTTGTAAGTCGCACCTGCCTGCAGACTCTGGGCCCAAGTGTCCAGAGTGTATGCAGCATAGCAGACAGAGCATAGTGCTGCTCTCCCAACAGGCATCACATTTTTACAGAGGAACCCAAGCAGCAGTCACTCTGCTAGTGTGACTAACCCTCAAGGGCTGGCTGGGCAGGGGGGCAGGGAGCCATCTGCCCCCTGGGCCAGTGCAATTTAGGTGTTCCAGGGCCACATGACTGCAGATTCCCTGAGAAAAAGTGAGCTGCTTGCTTGAGTCTGACCCCAAGGCTGAAAGTTGCCAGCCAGCCCCTGCTAACGCTGTCGGATATACAGTAGCCTGCCCCAGGTTCACACTTTTGCAGGTGTATGTATCGTTCATTGAATCACTATATTATTGGTACCAGCCCAAGTTATAGCACTGATGTTGGCTAATTATTTTAAGAGGACATTTATTTATGGGGCACATTTTTATTTCAGCATCGGAAACATATAGCTTAACCGAAGCTACTGTATAAGAAAGCACTAAACAGTCCTAGAGGGTACAATACATTCACATGTGCACTACACTACTGTATGTAACTTTTACGTGCACACTAACCTGATAGTCCAGGCATAGAAGGAAGAAAATCCTAGTTTTGCCTAACTCTGAACTACACTGTGCTTTTCTGTGCAAGCATAGTAACATAAAGCAGATTTATGGCCCACAGGTGGACTTGCATCCAAATCTAAACCAGGCCCATGGTTTGTTTATAATCACACACACAGGTCAGCCAATAACTCACCATTCTGCATACAAAGTCGGATTATTAAGGACTGTCGCTACCACTCTTGATCCTATAGCTGGTGGTGTTGACCATTTTCCTTGCACAAGAGCCTCCAGTTGAGAGCGCACTCTGATAACAACTTCATTGTTCCTCAGAACTATTAGCAGGTTCCCAACGCTCTCGCCTGATGATCAAGAAGCAAGAATCTCTCATATTATTTCTCATATTTGTCTGGTTAATACCAACTACAGGTACAAAGTATAATGTTAGGTGGCAGGAGCACACCTGTAAATATTAAGATCTTACTTGGCATTACATTAATAAATGTTTTCCTTCATAGGTACAAAGTTTTTTATTTCAATGAAGTGATTTTCCTTAAAGCGTTAATGAGATGAGATCAATAAATGTCCCTATAAAACGCACCATACAATCCAAAATTGGCGGAAAATGATTGGGCGCAGAACAGCTCAAAGTCTTCAGATACAAAGTACCGCAGAGGCCAGGCATCTGCCTCGAGGTCCCCGGAGGCCAGACCCTGAGCTGCCAGGTGGAAAAACGGGAACATGTTCTTTTTCTGAAATGCATATAAAGAAGATAAAAACATCTTAAAAGGGTTCAACAAACCTCAAATTATTGTGCCTTAAACCAGTGGTTCTCAACCTCGGTCGTCAAGTACCCCCAACAGTTCATGTTTTCCAGGTCACCTAGCAGGTGCACAGGTGTATTCATTACTCACTGACACATTTTAAAAGACCCACAGGTGGAGCAAATTATTTCACTTGCAATCCTGTGAGGAGACCTGGAAAACATGAACTGTTGGAGGTACTTGAGGACCACGGTTGAGAAACACTGCCTTAAACCATAGTGAAGGCTTGTTGTACTTGCTTACTTTACTTACGTCCCTTACAGGCGAGGCAGTGGTGAGGTATGAAAAGGAAAGAAGAGTGAAACTTGATGTCATGTTAAAACTTGCTAATATGAGCTCATAGCAATAAATTAACATCTACGGATGTGTTGCCTGTACTAATATTACCTTGGGAATTCTCTGTATCGGGTATCTATAACAGCGTAGAGCCCCAGAATCTCCAAATAATCTATGGGATGATATAAACCTACCAAGTATGTTAATTTATTGAACAATGATGCCCTTGATGTCATTACATGGACAATAGAAAATGTATGATGGTATAGATTCTGTGTTGTGTTCACTAAAGTGAGCAGTGCTTGATGTGATGTGATTTGTATTGCAGTTGCCCACTTACGCCCACCCACCTTTCACAAAGCTTTCTGCTCATTCTGGGGAAAAGTCTCCTAATCTGTGAGTTCACCGACATTCCAGGAGGGTATTTATGTATGAGAAAGAGATCCCCAGTGAGAAATATAAACCATTTACCTGCTTCTATTCCCTCCACCTTTAATGTCCAAACTTTATGCACCAATATGTAACATATAATATTTTTTTTTATATAGCGCTTTTCTCCCATAGGACTCAAAGTCACTTTACATACACCAAAACCATGATACATAATACAGAGAATTTAGAATTAGAATGAAGTACCAAACTAAACAGAAATAATTAAGAACAACAACTAGAAAACACAATTGGCACAATTGCAGGGTTTGGTGCAAACATTTTGGGTAATAACTTCCACAGATTGTCCACTCCACCCACACAAGGTACCAAGTAGAGATGAGCGGGTTCGGTTCGTTGAGATCCGAACCCCCCCGAACTTTACCTATTTTACACGGTTCCGAGGCAGCCTCGGATCTTCCCGTCTTGCTCGGTTAACCCAAACTAGGCCGAACGTCATCATCCCGCTGTCGGATTCTCGCGAGATTCGTATTCTATATAAAGAGCCGCGCGTCGCCGCCATTTTCACTAGTGCATTGGAGATCGAACGGAGACGTGGCTGCGTTCTCTCCCTGAAAAGCTCCATATCTGTGCTCAGTGTGCTGCAAATATCTGTGCTAAGTGTGCTGCAAATATCTACGTTCTCTGCCTGAAAATGCTCCATATCTGTGCTCAGTGTGCTGCAAATATCTGTGCTCAGTGTGCTGCAAATATCTGTGCTCAGTGTGCTGCAAATATCTGATCAGTGTGCTGCATTGTGGGGACCACCAGTATATAATTATAGTACAGTACAGTAGGCCATTGCTGTATCTTGCAGCTCCGTGTCAGACTCAGTTCTAGACAGAATCCTGATCATCAGTGCTCAATATCTGCTGCATTGTTGAGTGACCAGTATATATATGTAGTACAGTGCTGCATTTTGGTGACCGCCAGTATAGTAGTACACTACAGTAGTCCATTGCTGTATCTTGCAGCTCCGTGTCACTGCAAGTATCCATCCATATCTGTGCTGCATTGTTGTGAACAGTATACATAGTAGTACAGTGTAGCATTTTGGTGACCAACAGTATATAGTTGTACAGTACAGTAGTCCATTGCTGTATCTTGCAGCTCCGTGTCACTTCAAGAATCCATATCTGTTCTGCATTGTTTGTGAGCAGTATATCAGTACAGTGCAGCATTTTGGGGACCACCAGCATATAAAGTAGTACAGTACAGTAGGCCATTGCTGTATCTTGCTGCTCCGTGTCACTTCAAGTATCCATATCTGTGCTGCATTGTTTGTGAGCAGTATAGTAGTACAGTGCAGAATTTTGGGGACCAACAGTATATAGTTTTACAGTACAGTAGGCCATTGCTGTATCTTGCAGCTCCATGTCACTTCAAGTATCCATATCTGTGCTGCATTGTTTGTAAGCAGAATAGTAGTACAGTAAAACCAAAAGGTGTACTCGACACCCAATATGCCAGGCGCAATATTCTGATATTAATTAATTTCACTCATATTGAGAGATCACTAGCTGCACCAACTAAGGCTTTGCAAGAGCCTAAGTAAAAACTAGAGATGAGCGGGTTCGGTTTCTCTGAATCCGAACCCGCCCGAACTTCATGTTTTTTTTCACGGGTCCGAGCGACTCGGATCTTCCCGCCTTGCTCGGTTAACCCGAGCGCGCCCGAACGTCATCATGACGCTGTCGGATTCTCGCGAGGCTCGGATTCTATCGCGAGACTCGGATTCTATATAAGGAGCCGCGCGTCGCCGCCATTTTCACGGCTGTGGCTACCTCTGTGTCGGCACTCAGCAGCCCGTCCATAATTGTATATACCACCTAACCGTGGTTTTTTTTTCTTTCTTTATACATACATACTAGTTACGAGTATACTATCTCTTTATCAACCAGTCTATATTAGCAGCAGACACAGTACAGTGCGGTAGTTCACGGCTGTGGCTACCTCTGTGTCGGCACTCGGCAGCCCGTCCATAATTGTATATACCACCTAACCGTGGTTTTTTTTTCTTTCTTTATACATACATACTAGTTACGAGTATACTATCTCTTTATCAACCAGTCTATATTAGCAGCAGACACAGTACAGTGCGGTAGTTCACGGCTGTGGCTACCTCTGTGTCGGCACTCGGCAGCCCGTCCATAATTGTATATACCACCTAACCGTGGTTTTTTTTTCTTTCTTTATACATACATACTAGTTACGAGTATACTATCTCTTTATCAACCAGTCTATATATTAGCAGCAGACACAGTACAGTGCGGTAGTTCACGGCTGTGGCTACCTCTGTGTCGGCACTCGGCAGCCCGTCCATAATTGTATATACCACCTAACCGTGGTTTTTTTTTTCTTTCTTTATACATACATACTAGTTACGAGTATACTATCTCTTTATCAACCAGTCTATATATTAGCAGCAGACACAGTACAGTGCGGTAGTTCACGGCTGTGGCTACCTCTGTGTCGGCACTCGGCAGCCCGTCCATAATTGTATATACCACCTAACCGTGGTTTTTTTTTTCTTTCTTTATACATACATACTAGTTACGAGTATACTATCTCTTTATCAACCAGTCTATATATTAGCAGCAGACACAGTACAGTGCGGTAGTTCACGGCTGTGGCTACCTCTGTGTCGGCACTCGGCAGCCCGTCCATAATTGTATACTAGTATCCAATCCATCCATCTCCATTGTTTACCTGAGGTGCCTTTTAGTTGTGCCTATTAAAATATGGAGAACAAAAATGTTGAGGTTCCAAAATTAGGGAAAGATCAAGATCCACTTCCACCTCGTGCTGAAGCTGCTGCCACTAGTCATGGCCGAGACGATGAAATGCCAGCAACGTCGTCTGCCAAGGCCGATGCCCAATGTCATAGTACAGAGCATGTCAAATCCAAAACACCAAATATCAGTAAAAAAAGGACTCCAAAACCTAAAATAAAATTGTCGTCGGAGAAGCGTAAACTTGCCAATATGCCATTTACCACACGGAGTGGCAAGGAACGGCTGAGGCCCTGGCCTATGTTCATGGCTAGTGGTTCAGCTTCACATGAGGATGGAAGCACTCAGCCTCTCGCTAGAAAAATGAAAAGACTAAAGCTGGCAAAAGCAGTAGCACCGCAAAGAACTGTGCGTTCTTCGAAATCCCAAATCCACAAGGAGAGTCCGACTCCAATTGTGTCGGTTGCGATGCCTGACCTTCCCAACACTGGACGTGAAGAGCATGCGCCTTCCACCATTTGCACGCCCCCTGCAAGTGATGGAAGGAGCACCCGCAGTCCAGTTCCTGATAGTCAGATTGAAGATGTCAGTGTTGAAGTACACCAGGATGAGGAGGATATGGGTGTTGCTGGCGCTGGGGAGGAAATTGACCAGGAGGATTCTGATGGTGAGGTGGTTTGTTTAAGTCAGGCACCCGGGGAGACACCTGTTGTCCGTGGTAGGAATATGGCCGTTGACATGCCTGGTGAAAATACCAAAAAAATCAGCTCTTCGGTGTGGAAGTATTTCACCAGAAATGCGGACAACAGGTGTCAAGCCGTGTGTTCCCTTTGTCAAGCTGTAATAAGTAGGGGTAAGGACGTTAACCACCTCGGAACATCCTCCCTTATACGTCACCTGCAGCGCATTCATAATAAGTCAGTGACAAGTTCAAAAACTTTGGGTGACAGCGGAAGCAGTCCACTGACCAGTAAATCCCTTCCTCTTGTAACCAAGCTCACGCAAACCACCCCACCAACTCCCTCAGTGTCAATTTCCTCCTTCCCCAGGAATGCCAATAGTCCTGCAGGCAATGTCACTGGCAATTCTGACGAGTCCTCTCCTGCCTGGGATTCCTCCGATGCATCCTTGCGTGTAACGCCTACTGCTGCTGGCGCTGCTGTTGTTGCTGCTGGGAGTCGATGGTCATCCAAGAGGGGAAGTCGTAAGCCCACTTGTACTACTTCCAGTAAGCAATTGACTGTTCAACAGTCCTTTGCGAGGAAGATGAAATATCACAGCAGTCATCCTGCTGCAAAGCGGATAACTGAGGCCTTGACAACTATGTTGGTGTTAGACGTGCGTCCGGTATCCGCCGTTAGTTCACAGGGAACTAGACAATTTATTGAGGCAGTGTGCCCCCGTTACCAAATACCATCTAGGTTCCACTTCTCTAGGCAGGCGATACCGAGAATGTACACGGACGTCAGAAAAAGACTCACCAGTGTCCTAAAAAATGCAGTTGTACCCAATGTCCACTTAACCACGGACATGTGGACAAGTGGAGCAGGGCAGGGTCAGGACTATATGACTGTGACAGCCCACTGGGTAGATGTATGGACTCCCGCCGCAAGAACAGCAGCGGCGGCACCAGTAGCAGCATCTCGCAAACGCCAACTCTTTCCTAGGCAGGCTACGCTTTGTATCACCGCTTTCCAGAATACGCACACAGCTGAAAACCTCTTACGGCAACTGAGGAAGATCATCGCGGAATGGCTTACCCCAATTGGACTCTCCTGTGGATTTGTGGCATCGGACAACGCCAGCAATATTGTGTGTGCATTAAATATGGGCAAATTCCAGCACGTCCCATGTTTTGCACATACCTTGAATTTGGTGGTGCAGAATTTTTTTAAAAACAACAGGGGCGTGCAAGAGATGCTGTCGGTGGCCAGAAGAATTGCGGGACACTTTCGGCGTACAGGCACCACGTACAGAAGACTGGAGCACCACCAAAAACTACTGAACCTGCCCTGCCATCATCTGAAGCAAGAAGTGGTAACGAGGTGGAATTCAACCCTCTATATGCTTCAGAGGTTGGAGGAGCAGCAAAAGGCCATTCAAGCCTATACAATTGAGCACGAAATAGTAGGTGGAATGCACCTGTCTCAAGCGCAGTGGAGAATGATTTCAACGTTGTGCAAGGTTCTGATGCCCTTTGAACTTGCCACACGTGAAGTCAGTTCAGACACTGCCAGCCTGAGTCAGGTCATTCCCCTCATCAGGCTTTTGCAGAAGAAGCTGGAGACATTGAAGGAGGAGCTAACACGGAGCGATTCCGCTAGGCATGTGGGACTTGTGGATGGAGCCCTTAATTCGCTTAACAAGGATTCACGGGTGGTCAATCTGTTGAAATCAGAGCACTACATTTTGGCCACCGTGCTCGATCCTAGATTTAAAGCCTACCTTGGATCTCTCTTTCCGGCAGACACAAGTCTGCTGGGGTTGAAAGACCTGCTGGTGACAAAATTGTCAAGTCAAGCGGAACGCGACCTGTCAACATCTCCTCCTTCACATTCTCCCGCAACTGGGGGTGCGAGGAAAAGGCTCAGAATTCCGAGCCCACCCGCTGGCGGTGATGCAGGGCAGTCTGGAGCGACTGCTGATGCTGACATCTGGTCCGGACTGAAGGACCTGACAACGATTACGGACATGTCGTCTACTGTCACTGCATATGATTCTCTCAACATTGATAGAATGGTGGAGGATTATATGAGTGACCGCATCCAAGTAGGCACGTCACACAGTCCGTACTTATACTGGCAGGAAAAAGAGGCAATTTGGAGGCCCTTGCACAAACTGGCTTTATTCTACCTAAGTTGCCCTCCCACAAGTGTGTACTCCGAAAGAGTGTTTAGTGCCGCCGCTCACCTTGTCAGCAATCGGCGTACGAGGTTACATCCAGAAAATGTGGAGAAGATGATGTTCATTAAAATGAATTATAATCAATTCCTCCGCGGAGACATTGACCAGCAGCAATTGCCTCCACAAAGTACACAGGGAGCTGAGATGGTGGATTCCAGTGGGGACGAATTGATAATCTGTGAGGAGGGGGATGTACACGGTGATATATCGGAGGGTGATGATGAGGTGGACATCTTGCCTCTGTAGAGCCAGTTTGTGCAAGGAGAGATTAATTGCTTCTTTTTTGGGGGGGGTCCAAACCAACCCGTCATATCAGTCACAGTCGTGTGGCAGACCCTGTCACTGAAATGATGGGTTGGTTAAAGTGTGCATGTCCTGTTTTGTTTATACAACATAAGGGTGGGTGGGAGGGCCCAAGGACAATTCCATCTTGCACCTCTTTTTTCTTTTCTTTTTCTTTGCGTCATGTGCTGTTTGGGGAGGGTTTTTTGGAAGGGACATCCTGCGTGACACTGCAGTGCCACTCCTAGATGGGCCCGGTGTTTGTGTCGGCCACTAGGGTCGCTTATCTTACTCACACAGCTACCTCATTGCGCCTCTTTTTTTCTTTGCGTCATGTGCTGTTTGGGGAGGGTTTTTTGGAAGGGACATCCTGCGTGACACTGCAGTGACACTCCTAGATGGGCCCGGTGTTTGTGTCGGCCACTAGGGTCGCTTATCTTACTCACACAGCTACCTCATTGCGCCTCTTTTTTTCTTTGCGTCATGTGCTGTTTGGGGAGGGTTTTTTGGAAGGGACATCCTGCGTGACACTGCAGTGCCACTCCTAGATGGGCCCGGTGTTTGTGTCGGCCACTAGGGTCGCTAATCTTACTCACACAGCTACCTCATTGCGCCTCTTTTTTTCTTTGCGTCATGTGCTGTTTGGGGAGGGTTTTTTGGAAGGGCCATCCTGCGTGACACTGCAGTGCCACTCCTAGATGGGCCCGGTGTTTGTGTCGGCCACTAGGGTCGCTTATCTTACTCACACAGCGACCTCGGTGCAAATTTTAGGACTAAAAATAATATTGTGAGGTGTGAGGTATTCAGAATAGAATGAAAATGAGTGGAAATTATGGTTTTTGAGGTTAATAATACTTTGGGATCAAAATGACCGCCAAATTCTATGATTTAAGCTGTTTTTTAGGTTTTTTGGAAAAAAACACCCGAATCCAAAACACACCCGAATCCGACAAAAAAAATTCGGTGAGGTTTTGCCAAAACGCGGTCGAACCCAAAACACGGCCGCGGAACCGAACCCAAAACCAAAACACAAAACCCGAAAAATTTCCGGCGCTCATCTCTAGTAAAAACTAGAATACAATCGAGGGGGTCAGTGCGCTTCAGTGACCCTGAATACAGTGAATATTTGATGGGTGTTTGCTTTCACTTAAAAAACCAAGATACTTGTTATAATATAACCATTTACTAAAACACAAATAATAATACACTTTATATTGTTTAGTGATGAGCGGGTTCGGTTCCTCGGAAACCGAACCCCCCAGACCTTCACCCATTTTACACGGGTCCGAGGCATACTCGGATTCTCCCGTATGGCTCGGTTAATCCAAGCGCGCCCGAACGTCATCATCCCGCTGTCGGATTCTCGCGAGATTCGGTTTCTATATAAGCAGCCGTGCGTTGCCGCCATTTTCACTCGTGCATTGGAAATGTTAGGGAGAGGACGTGGCTGGCGTCCTCTCCATTTATTAATAATATTTGTGCTGCTTATTGCTTAATTGTGGGGACTGGGGAGCAGCTGTATTATATAGGAGGAGTACAGTGCAGAGTTTTGCTGAACAGTGACCACCAGTATACGTTGTCTGCCTGAAAAACACTCCATATCTGTGCTCAGTGTGCTGCATATATCTGTGCTCACACTGCTTAATTGTGGGGACTGGGAAGCAGCTGTATTATATAGGAGGAGTACAGTGCAGAGTTTTGCTGACCAGTGACCACCAGTATACGTTGTCTGCCTGAAAAATACTCCATATCTGTGCTCAGTGTGCTGCATATATCTGTGCTCACACTGCTTTATTGTGGGCACTGGGGACCACTAGTATATTATATAGGAGGAATACAGTGCAGAGTTTTGCTGACAGTGACCACCAGTATATATAGCAGTACGGTACGGAAGGCCACTGCTCTACCTACCTCTGTGTCGTCAAGTATACTATCCATCCATACCTGTGGTGCATTTCAGTTGTGCGCAGTATATATAGTAGTAGGCCATTGCTATTGATACTGGCATATAATTCCACACATTCAAAAATGGAGAACAAAAATGTGGAGGTTAAAATAGGGAAAGATCAAGATCCACTTCCACCTCGTGCTGAAGCTGCTGCCACTAGTCATGGCCGAGACGATGAAATGCCATCAACGTCGTCTGCAAAGGCCGATGCCCAATGTCATAGTAGAGAGCATGTAAAATCCAAAAAACAAAAGTTCAGTAAAATTACCCAAAAATTAAAATTGAAAGCGTCTGATGAGAAGCGTAAACTTGCCAATATGCCATTTACGACACGGAGTGGCAAGGAACGGCTGAGGCCCTGGCCTATGTTCATGGCTAGTGGTTCAGATTCACATGAGGATGGAAGCACTCATCCTCTCGCTAGAAAAATGAAAAGACTTAAGCTGGCAAAAGCACAGCAAAGAACTGTGCGTTCTTCTAAATCACAAATCCCCAAGGAGAGTCCAATTGTGTCGGTTGCGATGCCTGACCTTCCCAACACTGGACGGGAAGAGCTTGCGCCTTCCACCATTTGCACGCCCCCTGCAAGTGCTGGAAGGAGCACCCGCAGTCCTGTTCCTGATAGTCAAATTGAAGATGTCACTGTTGAAGTACACCAGGATGAGGATATGGGTGTTGCTGGCGCTGGGGAGGAAATTGACAAGGAGGATTCTGATGGTGAGGTGGTTTGTTTAAGTCAGGCACCCGGGGAGACACCTGTTGTCCGTGGGACGAATATGGCCATTGACATGCCTGGTCAAAATACAAAAAAAATCACCTCTTCGGTGTGGAATTATTTCAACACAAATGCGGACAACAGGTGTCAAGCCGTGTGTTGCCTTTGTCAAGCTGTAATAAGTAGGGGTAAGGACGTTAACCACCTAGGAACATCCTCCCTTATACGTCACCTGGACCGCATTCATCAGAAGTCAGTGACAAGTTCAAAAACTTTGGATGACAGCGGAAGCAGTCCACTGACCACTAAATCCCTTCCACTTGTAACCAAGCTCCTGCAAACCACACCACCAACTCCCTCAGTGCCAATTTCCTCCTTACACAGGAAAGCCAATAGTCCTGCAGGCCATGTCACTATCAAGTCTGACGAGTCCTCTCCTGCCTGGGATTCCTCCGATGTATCTTTGAGTGTAACGCCTACTGCTGCTGGCACTGCTGTTGTTGCTGCTGGGAGTCGATCGGCATCCCAGAGGGGAAGTCGGAAGACCACTTGTACTATTTCCAGTAAGCAATTGACTGTCCAACAGTCCTTTGCGAGGAAGATGAAATATCACACAGTCATCCTGCTGCAAAGCGGATAACTCAGGTCTTGTCAGCCTGGGTGGTGAGAAACGTGGTTCCGGTATCCACCATTAATTCAGAGGCAACTAGAGACTTGATTGAGGTACTGTGTCCCCGGTACCAAATACCATCTAGGTTCCATTTCTCTAGGCAGGCGATACCGAAAATGTACACAGACCTCAGAAAAAGAGTCACCAGTGTCCTAAAAAATGCAGTTGTACCCAATGTCCACTTAACCACGGACATGTGGACAAGTGGAGCAGGGAAGACTCAGGACAGCCCACTGGGTAGATGTATTGCATCCCGCAGCAAGAACAGCAGTGGCGGCACCAGTAGCAGCATCTCGCAAACGCCAACTCGTTCCTAGGCAGGCTACGCTTTGTATCACCGCTTTCCATAAGAGGCACACAGCTGACAACCTCTTACAGAAACTGAGGAACATCATCGAAGAATGGCTTACCCCAATTGGACTCTCCTGGGGATTTGTGACATCGGACAACGCCAGCAATATTGTGCGTGCATTACATCTGGGCAAATTCCAGCACGTCCCATGTTTTGCACATACATTGAATTTGGTGGTGCAGAATTATTTAAAAAATGACAGGGGCGTGCAAGAGATGCTGTCGGTGGCCCGAAGAACTGCGGGCCACTTTCGGCATTCAGCCACCGCGTGCCGAAGACTGGAGCACCACCAAACACTCCTGAACCTGCCCTGCCATCATCTGAAGCAAGAGGTGGTAACGAGGTGGAATTCAACCCTCTATATGCTTCAGAGGATGGAGGAGCAGCAAAAGGCCATTCAAGCCTATACATCTGCCCACGATATAGGCAAAGGAGGGGGAATGCACCTTATTCAAGCGCAGTGGAGAATGATTTCAACGTTGTGCAAGGTTCTGCAACCCTTTGAACTTGCCACACGAGAAGTCAGTTCAGACACTGCCAGCCTGAGTCAGGTCATTCCCCTCATCAGGCTTTTGCAGAAGAAGCTGGAAACATTGAAGGAGGAGCTAAAACAGAGCGATTCCGCTAGGCATGTGGGACTTGTGGATGGAGCCCTTAATTCGCTTAACCAGGATTCACGGGTGGTCAATCTGTTGAAATCAGAGCACTACATTTTGGCCACCGTGCTCGATCCTAGATTTAAAACCTACGTTGTATCTCTCTTTCCGGCAGACACAAGTCTGCAGAGGTTCAAAGACCTGCTGGTGAGAAAATTGTCAAGTTAAGCGGAACGTGACCCGTCAACAGCTCCTCCTTCACATTCTCCCGCAACTGGGGGTGCGAGGAAAAGGCTAAGAATTCCGAGCCCACCCAGTGGCGGTGATGCAGGGCAGTCTGGAGCGAGTGCTGACATGTGGTCCGGACTGAAGGACCTGCCAACGATTACTGACATGTCGTCTACTGTCACTGCATATGATTCTCTCACCATTGAAAGAATGGTGGAGGATTATATGAGTGACCGTATCCAAGTAGGCACGTCAGACAGTCCGTACGTATACTGGCAGGAAAAAGAGGCAATTTGGAGGCCCTTGCAGAAACTGGCTTTATTTTACCTAAGTTGCCCCCCCTCCAGTGTGTACTCCGAAAGAGTGTTTAGTGCAGCCGCTCACCCTGTCAGCAATCGGCGTACGAGGTTACTTCCAGAAAATATGGAGAAGATGATGTTCATCAAAATGAATTATAATCAATTCCTCCGTGGAGACATTCACCAGCAATTGCCTCCAGAAAGTACACAGGGACCTGAGATGGTGGATTCCAGTGGGGACGAATTAATAATCTGTGAGGAGTGGGATGTACACAGTGAAAGGGGTGAGGAATCGGAGGATGATGATGAGGTGGACATCTTGCCTCTGTAGAGCCAGTTTGTGCAAGGAGAGATTGATTGCTTCTTTTTTGGTGGGGGCCCAAACCAACCAGTCATTTCAGTCACAGTCGTGTGGCAGACCCTGTCGCTGAAATGATGGGTTCGTTAAAGTGTGCATGTCCTGTTTATACAACATAAGGGTGGGTGGGAGGGCCCAAAGACAATTCCATCTTGCACCTCTTTTTTCTTTCATTTTTCTTTGCATCATGTGCTGTTTGGGGACAATTTTTTTTAAGTGCCATCCTGCCTGACACTGCAGTGCCACTCCTAGATGGGCCAGGTGTTTGTGTCGGCCACTTGTGTCGCTTAGCTTAGTCACACAGCGACCTTGGTGCGCCTCTTTTTTTCTTTGCATCATGTGCTGTTTGGGGACAATTTTTTTGAAGTGCCATCCTGCCTGACACTGCAGTGCCACTCCTAGATGGGCCAGGTGTTTGTGTCGGCCACTTGTGTCGCTTAGCTTAGTCACACAGCAACCTTGGTGCGCCTCTTTTTTTATTTGCATCATGTGCTGTTTGGGGACAATTTTTTTGAAGTGCCATCCTGTCTGACACTGCAGTGCCACTCCTAGATGGGCCAGGTGTTTGTGTCGGCCACTTGTGTCGCTTAGCTTAGTCACACAGCGACCTTGGTGCGCCTCTTTTTTCTTTGCATCACGTGCTGTTTGGGGACAATTTTTTTGAAGTGCCATCCTGCCTGACACTGCAGTGCCACTCCTAGATGGGCCAGGTGTGTGTGTCGGCCACTTGTGTCACTTAGCTTAGCCATCCAGCGACCTCGGTGCAAATTTTAGGACTAAAAATAATATTGTGAGGTGTGAGGTGTTCAGAATAGACTGAAAATGAGTGGAAATTATGGTTATTGAGGTTAATAATACTATGGGATCAAAATGACCCCCAAATTCTATGATTTAAGCTGTTTTTGAGGGTTTTCTGTAAAAAAACACCCGAATCCAAAACACACCCGAATCCGACAAAAAATTTTCAGGGAGGTTTTGCCAAAACGCGTCCGAATCCAAAACACGTCCGCGGACCCGAATCCAAAACCAAAACCCGAAAAATTTCCGGTGCACATCACTAATATTGTTACACTTGTTAAAAATACAAGATAAAATGTATCAACTCAATGTTAACACAGACCATTGTAGGCCATTGCTGTATCTTGCAGCTCCGTGTCACTTCAAGTATCCATATCTGTGCTGCATTGTTGTGAGCAGTATATAGTAGTACAGTGCAGCATTTTGGTGACCACCAGTATATATAGTAGTACAGTATAGTAGGCCATTGCTGTATCTTGCTGCTCTGTCTCACTTCTAGTATCCTGATCAGTGCTTAATATCTGTGCTCAGTGTCAGTGCTGCATTGTGGCGACCAGTATACTACAGTACAATAGTCCAGTGCTATTCTCGCTGCTCAGTTTCAGTTCTCCGTAGTATCATCAGTGCTCAGTAAAATCAGTGCTCAGTATAATCAATGATCAGTATAATCAGTTCTCAGTATAATCAGTTCACAGTATAATCAGTGCGCTGTTAGACGTGCCCCGTTTTCCGCCATTAGTGCATTGGGATTTAGAGAATTGATGAAGTTATTGTGTCCCTGGTACAAAATCCCATCTAGATTCCACTTCACTAGGCAGGCGATAGCGAGATTTTACCAATTAATATCAGTGATTTATAATTAATTATTAATTACAGTGATCTTGCCAAATGATTCCAGTGATTTTGTCATTTTCTTCCAGTGATTTGGACCAATAATACCATTGATTAGAACAAATAATTCCTGTGATATTGAGGTGTTTGTGTCGCTTAGCTTAGCCGTCCAGCGACCACAGTGCACCTCTTTTTCTCTTTTCTTTGCATCATGTGCTGTTTGGGGCCAATTTTTTTAAGTGCCATCCTTCTGCCACTGCAGTGCCACTCCTAGATGGGCCAGGTGTTTGTGCCGCCCTCTTGGGTCACTTAGCTTAGTCATCCAGTGACCTCGGTGCAAATTTTAGGACCAAAAATAATAATGGGGGTAATTCTGAGTTGATCGCAGCAGGAACTTTGTTAGCAGTTGGGCAAAACCATGTGCACTGCAGGGGAGGCAGATATAACATGTGCAGAGAGAGTTAGATTTGGGTGGGTTATTTTGTTTCTGTGCAGGATAAATACTGGCTGCTTTATTTTTACACTGCAATTTAGATTGCAGATTGAACACACCACACCCAAATCTAAAGGCCCGTACACACTGGTCGATGTATCGGCCGTTCTCTTGAACGGCCGATACATCGCGGGACCGTCGGCCAGTGTGTACGGGCGATACGTCTGTGAACTCCGTCGTTCACAGACGTATCGCGTCGGCCGCGCAGCACAGCTGACAGCCAATATATCTAACGATATATTGGCCCGTCGCTGTGTGTGTACGGGGCGGTCGTCCGACCGCCCGTACACATGCTGCGGCGGCCGGCGGTGATTGACAGGTGAACTAGGCGGGCGCGATCGCCCGCCTGCTTCATGACGTCAGTCCCCCGACGGATCGGGCTGTGTGTATGCACAGCACACTGCCCGATCCGTACATAGATATATCTGCAGATCAATTGATCTGCAGATATATCTAATAGTGTGTACCCACCTTAACTCTCTCTGCACATGTTATATCTGCCTCCCCTGCAGTGCACATGGTTTTGCCCAACTGCTAACAAAGTTCCTGCTGTGATCAACTCAGAATTACCCCCATTGCGAGGTGTGAGGTGTTCAGAATAGACTGGAAAAGAGTGGAAATTATGGTTATTGAGGTTAATAATACTATAGGATCAAAATTACCTCCAAATTCTATGATTTAAGCTGTTTTTGAAAAAAAAACACCCGAATCCAAAACACACCTGAATCCGACAAATTTTCAGGGAGGTTTTGCCAAAACGCGTCTGAATCCAAAACATGGCCACGGAACCGAATCCAAAGCCCGAAAAATTTCCGGTGCACATCACTAGTTTTTATACTAAGAAGAGAAGCACAAACAGACAGTGTGCTCTCACAGAACAATAAAAAGATAGGAAGTATGACTGGTAAGACATCAAAAGCAATCCCCTTGTCCATTCATGAAGATAAGACAGACTGCTGCAGTGATTACCACTTACAAATAAAGATAATTATGTTGCTGTCACAGCTCAGTATGGCCCCCAGCCCTGACCCTGTAACTTACCTCTCTGGGCACTGTAGTCTCGGACGTGGTGGAGATCCCCGGGCACCTGCCGGCATCTGTTCATGGTTTCTTCTTCCAGTGCTGTCTCCCACTGGCATCTGTACTGTGAACTGACAGGTGGCTCCAGTGGCTCTCTGCATGTGGCACCCTCCAGCTCCGGAGTATAGGTGCCGTCATATTGCTCTGGGTCATCTGACTTCTGCACCACCAATGCAAGCACAATTCCTGGTCTCCTTACAGCTCCAGCCAATCCACAGCCAGCAGTCCCTATGAATAAAGGGACTTCCTAAAGTGCTGGCTGATTGCCAGTGCAACGTCTCTCACAGCTCTCACTGTTGGCAGATTCTCTGTGCTCCCCAGTGTGCTCTCCTTGAGTCTTGTACTGCAGTACTTTGTTCCAGCATTGCATTGAGTATGACTGGTTCTGACCCAGTGTCCAATACCTCCGGTATCAGCCCGATGTCCAGCCTCAGTACCACTGGTCCCAGCCCAGTGTCCAGTATTCATGTCTCACTGGTACCAGCCCAGTGTTCAACCATATTACCACTGGTCCCAGTCAGGGCCATAGACAGATACCCCGGCCTAATCAAGAAAATCAGGCCCTGCCCCCTTTTTTATTTTTTAAAACTACTGGTTATGCGCAGCTGTGCCTACAGAGGTGGGAACTATGAGCCCTTCAGCCAGGGTAAGGGGTGTAGCATGATCAGTGTGGTTGCTATCTTCCCCCTGTTGGCAGAGGAGACTGCTGTACTTAGCGGCAGCAGCCTTCCTGAACCCAGCACAGCCCAGCATAGAGCAGAGTGTGCAGGGCTGGGAAGAGAGGCAGCTGCAGCTGGCTGAGAGATAAGATGGGATGGGGGGGGGGGGACAAGGACCTTTATAAAGTATGGTCCAGGGTAATTAGTACCTGCCCTCATAGCCCCACACCCCACCCCCATCACTGTTCTCACACCTGGTGTCCAGTTCATGTTTCAACGGTCCCTGTCTAAAGTTCTGTTCAAGGCTCATTGTTTCCAACTCAGAGTTCTGTCTGATTGTTACTAGTTCTGCTGCCTACAGATCTATCCCTGATGCCATAGGCTCTGCCAGTACCAAGTCTCACATATATGCAAGCCTTGTATTCTACTGATCACTGACAGCCTCCAGAGTCAAGCCTCGCCTGTCCTGACCGGTTCCAACGTTGGCCTCACCGGCCTTCATCGGCTTTGTCATTTTAAGCTCTGCAGTCTATCAGAGCTCTCGGAAACTGGAGGTGATTGATAAATAGACAGTTCAAAGGTCAATGGTCAAAGGTCAACAGGGTCAAATGGTCGACAGTGTCATGAGGTCAACATATGGTCGTTGCATGTTTTTTTCATATTTTTACAACTTTTGCTGCATATACTATCCATGTCACAAACTTTTACCTTTAGTAACATTGCGGCGAGTGAAGCAGAATGGAGAGAGCCACTGCGCCCGAAGCGTGGCATGCAAAGCGAGCCTGCGAAGGGACCCATTTCAACACATTTGGGTTAAAAATGTTTAAAAACACAAAATAACATTCCAATTTTTTTTTTTGTGTCAACCTTTTGACTGTTGACCCTATGGTGTAGACCTAATGACGGCCTATCTTTTTAATGTCTCTCTTCTGTATCACACCCTCAGAAACCTAAACATTTAGAATCTTCTAGTAAACGCAGTGACTTGTGCTGAGGTCAATGGCTTGGGAGGCACTGGCTAGTATCAGAGCCAGATTCACACACATATATGAACCCAATGGTTCATGTGGGCATTATACAAATGTGCTGCAGTATAACCTGTTTTACCCTCTGGATCCAGTGCTCAACGCGCAGTGCAACCAGTGTATGACCCTATCAATCCACTGCACAATGTCT
Organism: Pseudophryne corroboree; assembly: GCF_028390025.1. NCBI lineage: Eukaryota > Metazoa > Chordata > Amphibia > Anura > Myobatrachidae > Pseudophryne > Pseudophryne corroboree. Next base: position 127,789,561 of record NC_086449.1, on the reverse strand, counting down.
TCTTTTACATACTGTAAAAAGAATAAATAAGTAACGATACACAACCATGCAGCACACCTGACTATAACATAGGGGAGTCAGAGCTACTAGTTGCCTGACCTCTGGTCTCTCCTGACAGACCCCTATTTACTCACCACTTTTGTGAGTTTTGACTATAAAAATTATAAAATAATGCAATGCTGATATTTAAATATTTTCTTGTATTATTCTAATCATTTTTATAGTCATACCTCTGGAGAATACTGGAGTATGACAGGTGAGGCCTACCCTGACTGTACGTCACTGGGTAAACCCACAGTATCTCCAAAGCTCCACTCCATGCGCAGGAATTTCATCCAACCACCAAGCTTCTTGCACATTGCTTCACCTCCAACTCCAACCCTAGATACCAGTCTGGGAACACAAACTAATCCAGACTTGACAGGTGGTGTTTATAGTTAGAGCTAACGTCCAACAGTAGCTTTAGTTGACATTTAAGGGTAGAATAGCTCTGGCATTCATTGTGCTTAATTGCTCCCAAGGTGGCAGAATAATGTCAAGGGCTATGTTGCTCCCCCTTCACCGTATTATTACTTTCTTAACAGCTAGGAAAATAATTACCTCTTACCTTCATTATATCTGCTATCTGCTTCCACTCACTGTTGGCAAGCTGTATTCCAGTTGGATTGCAGGATGTTGGCAGCACAACAACGGAAAAGTCAGGAGAGTTCTGGCACAGGATAAAAAAGATAAAATGCTATAATCCGGACTTTCAGTGCACTACCCTAGCTGGTAAATATAACCACACTACAAATGTGTGTATAGCTCCATTATATTCCTGAGGAGATAAACTTTAGTGTTGAAAAAGTAAATATGGTGCAAGTGAGCTGCAACCAGACATCTGTCCTTAAACTGAAACTAAAGCGGTTGGGGGAAGGGGGAAGGAAGGGAGGGGGGGTAGGGTATTCAGTTACAGCTCTCTCCTACTCATTGACCGTCTACCAGGGTCGGACTGGCCCACAGGGGTACCAGGGAAACCACCGGTAGGCCCCACTGCCTGAGGTCCCACTCCTTCCTCTAGGGATCAGGTTCCAGACTGTGCACTTGTATTATACATGGTAGATATGTTGCATTACACTGCACTAAACTATTGTGTATTTCAAGCCTCTGTGGAGGCTGGTAACACCCCCCTTGTAGGCTGGCCACACCCCTGAGCATGGGCCCCTATAACTGCATTCCCCCGGTGGGCCCTTCATGCCTCAGTCCGACACTGCCGTCTACAGTATACCCTTGTTACCGTTCATCTATTCCAATGGCTGCCTGCCCCTAGTAGTACACCAATTACCTTCCTTACATCTCAACTGTGGTGTGTACTGAGAACAGTGGTGCTAATTGTTACCTGTGCTCTGTCACTGTTTTTCAGTTAAGTTTATACCCTGTATTGTTCTAATGTGTAGTGCTGCAAACCACTTGTGGAGCCATATAAATAAAATGTAATAATAATAAAATAAAAATATTGCAGACTACTGTCTACTACTGTACATAGGGGTTTATTCAATTAGTGCCGGTATTTCCAACAGTCAAAAATACCGTCACGTTTCGACAGGAATAGGTCGAATTTGCATTCGACCTATTCAATGCAAGTGCCGTTTTCCCGACTGTCGGAAAAAAGTGGAACTTGTCGAAAAACACGTGAATTGGCGGATTAGCCGCGGATCCACGGGTTTTGTCGAATTTGCGGCCAATTCCAACAGGATTTTGGCCCGTTTTCGACAATGCTGATCCGACTTAAAAAAAAAAGTCGGATCAGCATTGTCGAAAAACGGGCAAAACCTGTAGGAATTGCCAGAGAATTGAATACTGCACTGTCTGATCCTCTCCGGAGAGGATCCAAAATGCACTGAATACCCCCCATAGAGACATATAAATAACTTTAATAAGAAGAAAAAAGCAGCTGGATAGCATCTTACCTGCAGATCTTCTAGCATCTCAGGCAGTGCTAGGCTCATATTTTTGCTGTCCCAAAACCGGTAAGGACAGATATCTGTTACACCAGCAGCTTCAAATGTCCGAAGGTACCAGTCTTTCAAGTACAAAAAAAAAAAGCAGGATTGCAGGTAAGAAATAGAGATGGCTCAGAGTAGCAGTGTAAATGACGATTCTCTGCATGGAAAACAAGCATTTTTCCACAAATACACATTTAGGGCCTGTACACAATAGTCTTTGTTGATTCTTTATGCCTTTGGGTCTATTTTTAATAGGATGACGGAGAGGAGACAGAAGCTCTATTGAGAGAGACACCAGTGCAAAGAGGCAATGAGGATTGGGGACCTAGCGAGACAGATGACCAGGGGTTAAAGTGAGCTGGAACGGGGCTCACTTAAACTTTATGTGTACTACCTGGTCTAAAGCTCACAGCAACTTTGCTTTTAAAGGTGAAGCAGCTACCAATACACCTGTTGTAAAGCACCTAGGGAAACAGCTGAGACAGTTAACACTAATGTGATAGCTATTTTTATGGTAATTAGTTTGAATAATAGAGTAGGACCTGCAGTATAACAGGGTTCCATGTCGAGGTCTGCAGGCATAAAAATGCATTGATTTATACACATACATGCCGACTTTTTTGCTGTGCCTTCCAGGAGGGTGCAGCTATGTCAGCACTGCGAGGGCTGTGGCAGGCGATGCCGAATGTGGGCGGAGGGGGGGGGGGGGGGGGACGTGTGGCCCAGCTCCCGCTGCATAGTGCAGAGTATAACGGCGTTGCTAGCCAGGGCGTGGGTGCACGATGACACGCTGTGCGTCATTGCCCCCTCCCCGTACCGCGACAGCTGCAGGACGATATGTTTGGTAACGTGGTGGGCTGCGGCAGACTGCAAAGGGGTAGCAGGCCGATGGCGCCTGGCCCGGAGACTTGCCTGATTTTCGTGAGCCTCCCGGCCATTTTGGAAGAGAAGGCAAGTATGTCAATACATGAACTAAAACTCCGCAGTTTATTATTGGTAGTTAGTATGGTGAGTGCAGAACCTTTGTGATTTGTATTTAAACAAAGAAGGTGGTCACATACTGTGTTGCACCCCAAGTCTAGGAATGGTGAGTGCCGTGGATTAGTGCTTTTTGTATATACACACACACACACACATATTTACTGCTTTGTGAAGGTAGGCAGAGGCGTGTGACACCAGACCTGGTGCGGGAGGGCACATTAAGTGCATGGCGAAGCTGTGTGCCGGCAAAAAGGGGGCATGGCCTCATGGATAGTGGGCGTGGTTTTGTTGACAGGGACATGGCTGTGCATCCCAGATCCCTGTTTCGTCACTCCGGGGGTCCGGAGATGCGGGCTCCTGCACAGTGACAGAAGCAGGGTGCTGCATGTAATGTCACAGTGCAGCACCCTGTTCCTGTCACTGAAGAGCAGTCGGCACTTGGTGTCACCCCTCAGAGGGGTAACACTAGGGTGTGGGCCACACCGCCCACACCTCCGTTGTGACGCCACTGAAGTTAGGTGATGCTGGGTAGTAGAGATGAGCGCCTGAAATTTTTCGGGTTTTGTGTTTTGGTTTTGGGTTCGGTTCCGCGGCCGTGTTTTGGGTTCGAACGCGTTTTGGCAAAACCTCACCGAATTTTTTTTGTCGGATTCGGGTGTGTTTTGGATTCGGGTGTTTTTTTCAAAAAACACTAAAAAACAGCTTAAATCATAGAATTTGGGGGTCATTTTGATCCCAAAGTATTATTAACCTCAAAAACCATAATTTACACTCATTTTCAGTCTATTCTGAATACCTCACACCTCACAATATTATTTTTAGTTCTAAAATTTGCACCGAGGTCGCTGTGTGAGTAAGATAAGCGACCCTAGTGGCCGACACAAACACCGGGCCCATCTAGGAGTGGCACTGCAGTGTCACGCAGGATGTCCCTTCCAAAAAACCCTCCCCAAACAGCACATGACGCAAAGAAAAAAAGAGGCGCAATGAGGTAGCTGTGTGAGTAAGATTAGCGACCCTAGTGGCCGACACAAACACCGGGCCCATCTAGGAGTGGCACTGCAGTGTCACGCAGGATGGCCCTTCCAAAAAACCCTCCCCAAACAGCACATGACGCAAAGAAAAAAAGAGGCGCAATGAGGTAGCTGTGTGAGTAAGATTAGCGACCCTAGTGGCCGACACAAACACCGGGCCCATCTAGGAGTGGCACTGCAGTGTCACGCAGGATGTCCCTTCCAAAAAACCCTCCCCAAACAGCACATGACGCAAAGAAAAAAAGAGGCGCAATGAGGTAGCTGTGTGAGTAAGATTAGCGACCCTAGTGGCCGACACAAACACCGGGCCCATCTAGGAGTGGCACTGCAGTGTCACGCAGGATGTCCCTTCCAAAAAACCCTCCCCTTATCAGCACATGATGCAAAGAAAAAGAAAAGAAAAAAGAGGTGCAAGATGGAATTGTCCTTGGGCCCTCCCACCCACCCTTATGTTGTGTAAACAAAACAGGACATGCACACTTTAACCAACCCATCATTTCAGTGACAGGGTCTGCCACACGACTGTGACTGATATGACGGGTTGGTTTGGACCCCCCCCAAAAAAGAAGCAATTAATCTCTCCTTGCACAAACTGGCTCTACAGAGGCAAGATGTCCACCTCATCTTCACCCTCCGATATATCACCGTGTACATCCCCCTCCTCACAGATTATCAATTCGTCCCCACTGGAATCCACCATCTCAGCTCCCTGTGTACTTTGTGGAGGCAATTGCTGCTGGTCAATGTCTCCGCGGAGGAATTGATTATAATTCATTTTAATGAACATCATCTTCTCCACATTTTCTGGATGTAACCTCGTACGCCGATTGCTGACAAGGTGAGCGGCGGCACTAAACACTCTTTCGGAGTACACACTTGTAGGAGGGCAACTTAGGTAGAATAAAGCCAGTTTGTGCAAGGGCCTCCAAATTGCCTCTTTTTCCTGCCAGTATAAGTACGGACTGTGTGACGTGCCTACTTGGATGCGGTCACTCATATAATCCTCCACCATTCTATCAATGTTGAGAGAATCATATGCAGTGACAGTAGACGACATGTCCGTAATCGTTGTCAGGTCCTTCAGTCCGGACCAGATGTCAGCATCAGCAGTCGCTCCAGACTGCCCTGCATCACCGCCAGCGGGTGGGCTCGGAATTCTGAGCCTTTTCCTCGCACCCCCAGTTGCGGGAGAATGTGAAGGAGGAGATGTTGACAGGTCGCGTTCCGCTTGACTTGACAATTTTGTCACCAGCAGGTCTTTCAACCCCAGCAGACCTGTGTCTGCCGGAAAGAGAGATCCAAGGTAGGCTTTAAATCTAGGATCGAGCACGGTGGCCAAAATGTAGTGCTCTGATTTCAACAGATTGACCACCCGTGAATCCTTGTTAAGCGAATTAAGGGCTGCATCCACAAGTCCCACATGCCTAGCGGAATCGCTCCCTTTTAGCTCCTTCTTCAATGCCTCCAGCTTCTTCTGCAAAAGCCTGATGAGGGGAATGACCTGACTCAGGCTGGCAGTGTCTGAACTGACTTCACGTGTGGCAAGTTCAAAGGGCATCAGAACCTTGCACAACGTTGAAATCATTCTCCACTGCACTTGAGACTATATCGTGCTCAATTGTATAGGCTTGAATGGCCTTTTGCTGCTCCTCCAACCTCTGAAGCATATAGAGGGTTGAATTCCACCTCGTTACCACTTCTTGCTTCAGATGATGGCAGGGCAGGTTCAGTAGTTTTTGGTGGTGCTCCAGTCTTCTGTACGTGGTGCCTGTACGCCGAAAGTGTCCCGCAATTTTTCTGGCCACCGACAGCATCTCTTGCACGCCCCTGTCGTTTTTTAAAAAATTCTGCACCACCAAATTCAAGGTATGTGCAAAACATGGGACGTGCTGGAATTTGCCCATATTTAATGCACACACAATATTGCTGGCGTTGTCCGATGCCACAAATCCACAGGAGAGTCCAATTGGGGTAAGCCATTCCGCGATGATCTTCCTCAGTTGCCGTAAGAGGTTTTCAGCTGTGTGCGTATTCTGGAAAGCGGTGATACAAAGCGTAGCCTGCCTAGGAAAGAGTTGGCGTTTGCGAGATGCTGCTACTGGTGCCGCCGCTGCTGTTCTTGCGGCGGGAGTCCATACATCTACCCAGTGGGCTGTCACAGTCATATAGTCCTGACCCTGCCCTGCTCCACTTGTCCACATGTCCGTGGTTAAGTGGACATTGGGTACAACTGCATTTTTTAGGACACTGGTGAGTCTTTTTCTGACGTCCGTGTACATTCTCGGTATCGCCTGCCTAGAGAAGTGGAACCTAGATGGTATTTGGTAACGGGGGCACACTGCCTCAATAAATTGTCTAGTTCCCTGTGAACTAACGGCGGATACCGGACGCACGTCTAACACCAACATAGTTGTCAAGGACTCAGTTATCCGCTTTGCAGTAGGATGACTGCTGTGATATTTCATCTTCCTCGCAAAGGACTGTTGAACAGTCAATTGCTTACTGGAAGTAGTACAAGTGGGCTTACGACTTCCCCTCTGGGATGACCATCGACTCCCAGCGGCAACAACAGCAGCGCCAGCAGCAGTAGGCGTTACACGCAAGGATGCATCGGAGGAATCCCAGGCAGGAGAGGACTCGTCAGAATTGCCAGTGACATGGCCTGCAGGACTATTGGCATTCCTGGGGAAGGAGGAAATTGACACTGAGGGAGTTGGTGGGGTGGTTTGCGTGAGCTTGGTTACAAGAGGAAGGGATTTACTGGTCAGTGGACTGCTTCCGCTGTCACCCAAAGTTTTTGAACTTGTCACTGACTTATTATGAATGCGCTGCAGGTGACGTATAAGGGAGGATGTTCCGAGGTGGTTAACGTCCTTACCCCTACTTATTACAGCTTGACAAAGGGAACACACGGCTTGACACCTGTTGTCCGCATTTCTGGTGAAATACCTCCACACCGAAGAGCTGATTTTTTTGGTATTTTCACCTGGCATGTCAACGGCCATATTCCTCCCACGGACAACAGGTGTCTCCCCGGGTGCCTGACTTAAACAAACCACCTCACCATCAGAATCCTCCTGGTCAATTTCCTCCCCAGCGCCAGCAACACCCATATCCTCCTCATCCTGGTGTACTTCAACACTGACATCTTCAATCTGACTATCAGGAACTGGACTGCGGGTGCTCCTTCCAGCACTTGCAGGGGGCGTGCAAATGGTGGAAGGCGCATGCTCTTCACGTCCAGTGTTGGGAAGGTCAGGCATCGCAACCGACACAATTGGACTCTCCTTGTGGATTTGGGATTTCGAAGAATGCACAGTTCTTTGCTGTGCTGCTTTTGCCAGCTTGAGTCTTTTCATTTTTCTAGCGAGAGGCTGAGTGCTTCCATCCTCATGTGAAGCTGAACCACTAGCCATGAACATAGGCCAGGGCCTCAGCCGTTCCTTGCCACTCCGTGTGGTAAATGGCATATTGGCAAGTTTACGCTTCTCCTCCGACAATTTTATTTTAGGTTTTGGAGTCCTTTTTTTACTGATATTTGGTGTTTTGGATTTGACATGCTCTGTACTATGACATTGGGCATCGGCCTTGGCAGACGACGTTGCTGGCATTTCATCGTCTCGGCCATGACTAGTGGCAGCAGCTTCAGCACGAGGTGGAAGTGGATCTTGATCTTTCCCTAATTTTGGAACCTCAACATTTTTGTTCTCCATATTTTAATAGGCACAACTAAAAGGCACCTCAGGTAAACAATGGAGATGGATGGATTGGATACTAGTATACAATTATGGACGGGCTGCCGAGTGCCGACACAGAGGTAGCCACAGCCGTGAACTACCGCACTGTACTGTGTCTGCTGCTAATATATAGACTGGTTGATAAAGAGATAGTATACTCGTAACTAGTATGTATGTATAAAGAAAGAAAAAAAAAACACGGTTAGGTGGTATATACAATTATGGACGGGCTGCCGAGTGCCGACACAGAGGTAGCCACAGCCGTGAACTACCGCACTGTACTGTGTCTGCTGCTAATATATAGACTGGTTGATAAAGAGATAGTATACTCGTAACTAGTATGTATGTATAAAGAAAGAAAAAAAAACCACGGTTAGGTGGTATATACAATTATGGACGGGCTGCCGAGTGCCGACACAGAGGTAGCCACAGCCGTGAACTACCGCACTGTACTGTGTCTGCTGCTAATATATAGACTGGTTGATAAAGAGATAGTATACTCGTAACTAGTATGTATGTATAAAGAAAGAAAAAAAAACCACGGTTAGGTGGTATATACAATTATGGACGGGCTGCCGAGTGCCGACACAGAGGTAGCCACAGCCGTGAACTACCGCACTGTACTGTGTCTGCTGCTAATATATAGACTGGTTGATAAAGAGATAGTATACTCGTAACTAGTATGTATGTATAAAGAAAGAAAAAAAAACCACGGTTAGGTGGTATATACAATTATGGACGGGCTGCCGAGTGCCGACACAGAGGTAGCCACAGCCGTGAACTACCGCACTGTACTGTGTCTGCTGCTAATATATAGACTGGTTGATAAAGAGATAGTATACTCGTAACTAGTATGTATGTATAAAGAAAGAAAAAAAAACCACGGTTAGGTGGTATATACAATTATGGACGGGCTGCCGAGTGCCGACACAGAGGTAGCCACAGCCGTGAACTACCGCACTGTACTGTGTCTGCTGCTAATATATAGACTGGTTGATAAAGAGATAGTATACTCGTAACTAGTATGTATGTATAAAGAAAGAAAAAAAAACCACGGTTAGGTGGTATATACAATTATGGACGGGCTGCCGAGTGCCGACACAGAGGTAGCCACAGCCGTGAACTACCGCACTGTACTGTGTCTGCTGCTAATATATAGACTGGTTGATAAAGAGATAGTATACTCGTAACTAGTATGTATGTATAAAGAAAGAAAAAAAACCACGGTTAGGTGGTATATACAATTATGGACGGGCTGCCGAGTGCCGACACAGAGGTAGCCACAGCCGTGAACTACCGCACTGTACTGTGTCTGCTGCTAATATATAGACTGGTTGATAAAGAGATAGTATACTCGTAACTAGTATGTATGTATAAAGAAAGAAAAAAAAACCACGGTTAGGTGGTATATACAATTATGGACGGGCTGCCGAGTGCCGACACAGAGGTAGCCACAGCCGTGAACTACCGCACTGTACTGTGTCTGCTGCTAATATATAGACTGGTTGATAAAGAGATAGTATACTCGTAACTAGTATGTATGTATAAAGAAAGAAAAAAAAACCACGGTTAGGTGGTATATACAATTATGGACGGGCTGCCGAGTGCCGACACAGAGGTAGCCACAGCCGTGAACTACCGCACTGTACTGTGTCTGCTGCTAATATATAGACTGGTTGATAAAGAGATAGTATACTCGTAACTAGTATGTATGTATAAAGAAAGAAAAAAAACCACGGTTAGGTGGTATATACAATTATGGACGGGCTGCCGAGTGCCGACACAGAGGTAGCCACAGCCGTGAACTACCGCACTGTACTGTGTCTGCTGCTAATATATAGACTGGTTGATAAAGAGATAGTATACTCGTAACTAGTATGTATGTATAAAGAAAGAAAAAAAAACCACGGTTAGGTGGTATATACAATTATGGACGGGCTGCCGAGTGCCGACACAGAGGTAGCCACAGCCGTGAACTACCGCACTGTACTGTGTCTGCTGCTAATATAGACTGGTTGATAAAGAGATAGTATACTCGTAACTAGTATGTATGTATAAAGAAAGAAAAAAAAACCACGGTTAGGTGGTATATACAATTATGGACGGGCTGCCGAGTGCCGACACAGAGGTAGCCACAGCCGTGAACTACCGCACTGTACTGTGTCTGCTGCTAATATATAGACTGGTTGATAAAGAGATAGTATACTCGTAACTAGTATGTATGTATAAAGAAAGAAAAAAAAACCACGGTTAGGTGGTATATACAATTATGGACGGGCTGCCGAGTGCCGACACAGAGGTAGCCACAGCCGTGAACTACCGCACTGTACTGTGTCTGCTGCTAATATATAGACTGGTTGATAAAGAGATAGTATACTCGTAACTAGTATGTATGTATAAAGAAAGAAAAAAAAACCACGGTTAGGTGGTATATACAATTATGGACGGGCTGCCGAGTGCCGACACAGAGGTAGCCACAGCCGTGAACTACCGCACTGTACTGTGTCTGCTGCTAATATATAGACTGGTTGATAAAGAGATAGTATACTCGTAACTAGTATGTATGTATAAAGAAAGAAAAAAAAACCACGGTTAGGTGGTATATACAATTATGGACGGGCTGCCGAGTGCCGACACAGAGGTAGCCACAGCCGTGAACTACCGCACTGTACTGTGTCTGCTGCTAATATATAGACTGGTTGATAAAGAGATAGTATACTCGTAACTAGTATGTATGTATAAAGAAAGAAAAAAAAACCACGGTTAGGTGGTATATACAATTATGGACGGGCTGCCGAGTGCCGACACAGAGGTAGCCACAGCCGTGAACTACCGCACTGTACTGTGTCTGCTGCTAATATATAGACTGGTTGATAAAGAGATAGTATACTCGTAACTAGTATGTATGTATAAAGAAAGAAAAAAAAACCACGGTTAGGTGGTATATACAATTATGGACGGGCTGCCGAGTGCCGACACAGAGGTAGCCACAGCCGTGAACTACCGCACTGTACTGTGTCTGCTGCTAATATAGACTGGTTGATAAAGAGATAGTATACTCGTAACTAGTATGTATGTATAAAGAAAGAAAAAAAAACCACGGTTAGGTGGTATATACAATTATGGACGGGCTGCCGAGTGCCGACACAGAGGTAGCCACAGCCGTGAACTACCGCACTGTACTGTGTCTGCTGCTAATATATAGACTGGTTGATAAAGAGATAGTATACTCGTAACTAGTATGTATGTATAAAGAAAGAAAAAAAAACCACGGTTAGGTGGTATATACAATTATGGACGGGCTGCCGAGTGCCGACACAGAGGTAGCCACAGCCGTGAACTACCGCACTGTACTGTGTCTGCTGCTAATATATAGACTGGTTGATAAAGAGATAGTATACTCGTAACTAGTATGTATGTATAAAGAAAGAAAAAAAAACCACGGTTAGGTGGTATATACAATTATGGACGGGCTGCCGAGTGCCGACACAGAGGTAGCCACAGCCGTGAACTACCGCACTGTACTGTGTCTGCTGCTAATATATAGACTGGTTGATAAAGAGATAGTATACTCGTAACTAGTATGTATGTATAAAGAAAGAAAAAAAAACCACGGTTAGGTGGTATATACAATTATGGACGGGCTGCCGAGTGCCGACACAGAGGTAGCCACAGCCGTGAACTACCGCACTGTACTGTGTCTGCTGCTAATATAGACTGGTTGATAAAGAGATAGTATACTCGTAACTAGTATGTATGTATAAAGAAAGAAAAAAAAACCACGGTTAGGTGGTATATACAATTATGGACGGGCTGCCGAGTGCCGACACAGAGGTAGCCACAGCCGTGAACTACCGCACTGTACTGTGTCTGCTGCTAATATATAGACTGGTTGATAAAGAGATAGTATACTCGTAACTAGTATGTATGTATAAAGAAAGAAAAAAAAACCACGGTTAGGTGGTATATACAATTATGGACGGGCTGCCGAGTGCCGACACAGAGGTAGCCACAGCCGTGAACTACCGCACTGTACTGTGTCTGCTGCTAATATATAGACTGGTTGATAAAGAGATAGTATACTCGTAACTAGTATGTATGTATAAAGAAAGAAAAAAAAACCACGGTTAGGTGGTATATACAATTATGGACGGGCTGCCGAGTGCCGACACAGAGGTAGCCACAGCCGTGAACTACCGCACTGTACTGTGTCTGCTGCTAATATATAGACTGGTTGATAAAGAGATAGTATACTCGTAACTAGTATGTATGTATAAAGAAAGAAAAAAAAACCACGGTTAGGTGGTATATACAATTATGGACGGGCTGCCGAGTGCCGACACAGAGGTAGCCACAGCCGTGAACTACCGCACTGTACTGTGTCTGCTGCTAATATAGACTGGTTGATAAAGAGATAGTATACTACTAATATTATATATACTGGTGGTCAGGTCACTGGTCACTAGTCACACTGGCAGTGGCACTCCTGCAGCAAAAGTGTGCACTGTTTAATTTTAATATAATATTATGTACTCCTGGCTCCTGCTATAACCTATAACTGGCACTGCAGTAGTGCTCCCCAGTCTCCCCCACAATTATAAGCTGTGTGAGCTGAGCAGTCAGACAGATATATAATATATATAGATGATGCAGCACACTGGCCTGAGCCTGAGCAGTGCACACAGATATGGTATGTGACTGACTGAGTCACTGTTGTGTATCGCTTTTTTCAGGCAGAGAACGGATATATTAAATAAACTGCACTGTGTGTCTGGTGGTCACTCACTATATAATATATTATGTACTCCTGGCTCCTGCTATAACCTATAACTGGCACTGCAGTAGTGCTCCCCAGTCTCCCCCACAATTATAAGCTGTGTGAGCTGAGCAGTCAGACAGATATATATAATATTATATATAGATAATAGATGATGCAGCACACTGGCCTGAGCCTGAGCAGTGCACACAGATATGGTATGTGACTGAGTCACTGTGTGCTGTGTATCGCTTTTTTCAGGCAGAGAACGGATTATAAATAAAACTGGTGGTCACTGGTCACTATCAGCAAAACTCTGCACTGTACTGAGTACTCCTAATGCTCCCCAAAATTAGTAAATCAAGTGTCTCTCTAATCTATTCTAAACGGAGAGGACGCCAGCCACGTCCTCTCCCTATCAATCTCAATGCACGTGTGAAAATGGCGGCGACGCGCGGCTCCTTATATAGAATCCGAGTCTCGCGATAGAATCCGAGCCTCGCGAGAATCCGACAGCGTCATGATGACGTTCGGGCGCGCTCGGGTTAACCGAGCAAGGCGGGAAGATCCGAGTCGCTCGGACCCGTGAAAAAAAACATGAAGTTCTGGCGGGTTCGGATTCAGAGAAACCGAACCCGCTCATCTCTACTGGGTAGTCAATGTCAGGTATATATCGGCTGATGAAATAATCTGCAGATACATCTACAGCACATTTACCTACTTTGCAGCATTGTAGGTGCATGGGGGCGTGGCCGGCAGCAGGATGGGTGGTCTGGGGCGTGGCTGACAGGGAAGTGGACAGTCCGGGGGTGTGGCATCAGGATCATGTCATCGTGGCACCACCCCCCGCTATGCAGTGCCGAGAAAAGAGGCGCTGTATAGCGGGGGGCAGAGCTACGATGACGCGATTCAGCGCAAATCGTGTCATCGGACCGCCCACATGTTCTCTGCTGCGGGCAGCCAAGGAAGGTCGTGGAGGGGCTGCAGGGAAAGCGGGAGGCTTGCCCACCTTTCCACCCAATTTTCGGGAGCCTCCCGGCCATTCCGGGAGGGTAGGCAAGTATGATCTACAGATATATCGGGCAGTGTGTTGTGCATACACACTGCCTGATCCGTCTTGACTGACATCATGAATTGGGCGGGCAGTTACATGCGCCCGCCCAGTTGCACTGTCAATCACCGCAGGCTTGTGCAGGATGTCTGTGCTGCAGGGTCGATGCAATATGTCTGTGAACGACGGCGTTCACAAACACATCGTTGGTACACACTGGTCGACGGACCACTGATATATCGGCTGTTCTATAGAGCGGCCAATATATTGGTCAGTGTGTACGCACCTTGAGAATGCTTCCCATGGCATACAGGAGAGGATAATGTCCATTAACCACTCAGATATAGTGTTGTCTATTTTCATCCAGGGAAGTACAATAATATTCCCTTTATCCTCAGGAGCATGCATGCAATGATTCTCTGGGGTAAAAAAAAAGTCTTGCATAGAGATCAGTGGAGCTCATACATCTTACACATTCTATACTGAATACCCGGATAGATTTGGCAATAAAACACAATCCTGCAGTCCCTTTGATGGTTGCTGAACAATATAAATAAAGATTGCGTAAGTAGACAATGGAGGTGCCATCCTATACAATGCCATTGCGTGTGATCCAGCTATGCAGAGGACCAAAGAGCAGCATATTTATATCTAGTCTGAATGCCATTGGTCAGCAGCCCTGGTAAACTATACAGCAGCCGGATTATGTTTTTTCCTTTTGTGAGTGTAGCCGCCCATATCTTCCTGTCATGAAACGAGAAATGCTAACACAGAGAGATGATATGTAGCTTTAACTACAGAAAGGAAATGAATAAAAATAGACAAAAAAAGCAACGGCCTGTGGATGTGGGCATTGCTCCCAGTAGGCATTTAACAGTCGGAAGTAAGGAAATACAATTCAGGCTGGAGGGGTGGAGTGAGCTGTATATATGGCACTGAGTGAAATCTCTCCCAGGAGTGACTGTAGTTGTTTCTAGCGTGCCAAGCATCGTTTGTTTACAAATGCCAAGCTTAAAGACTTTGCTGGGAATTCTGGGAAAGCCGGATACACCGGTGTCATCACCACAGGACCTCAGCTGGTTATCTGATCAATTCCTGTTCCAAAAATGCATTATTAGATAATTACTCAACCAAGGGCTCCTCATGGAGCTATGAAAGGATCTCAATCTATAATCAGGGGGGAGGGTTTGTGCCTAAAATAAGGTTTTAGCAATGTTTTTACTGGTAAAATATTTTTTACTTAATATTTTATTTTAGGAGTATCCTTGGCTTCTTGAGCTTTAAGGTCAAAAGTTACACATCACAATTTTGGGTATATTAACTAAGGTGTGAGTTTTTTAGACGTGGAGATATTCCCCAAAGCAAGTTGCAACAAATCATATTCTAGCTATTATCTTCTAGAACCAGCTACATAAATATGGAATCTGATTGGTTGCTATGGGCAACATCTCCACTTCTAAAAAAAACTCACAGCTTAGTGAATATACCCTTTAATTCTCGTTTGAAGGGGGTAATTCCAAGTTTATCGCAGCAGGATTTTTGATAGCAATTGGGCAAAACCATGTGCACTGCAGGGGAGGCAGATATAACATGTGCAGAGAGAGTTAGATTTGGGTGGGTTATTTTATTTCTGTGCAGGGTAAATATACTGGCTGCTTTATTTTTACACTGCAAATTAGATTGCAGATTGAACACACCACACCCAAATCTAACTCTCTCTGCACATGTTATATCTGCCTCCCCTGCAGTGCACATGGGCCCTCATTCCGAGTTGTTCGCTCGGTAAAAATCTTCGCATCGCAGCGATTTTCCGCTTAATGCGCATGCGCAATGTCCGCACTGCGACTGCGCCAAGTAAATTTGCTATGCACTTAGGAATTTTACTCACGGCATTTTCATCGTTCTGGCGATCGTAATGTGATTGACAGGAAATGGGTGTTACTGGGCGGAAACAGGCCGTTTTATGGGCGTGTGGGAAAAAACGCTACCGTTTCCGGAAAAAATGCAGGAGTGGCCGGAGGAACGGAGGAGTGTCTGGGCGAACGCTGGGTGTGTTTGTGACGTCAAACCAGGGACGACAAGCACTGAACTGATCGCAGATGCCGAGTAAGTCTGGAGCTACTCAGAAACTGCTACGAGGTGTGTAATCGCAATATTGCGAATACATCGTTCGCATTTTTAAGATGCTAAGATTCACTCCCAGTAGGCGGCGGCTTAGCATGAGCAAATCTGCTAAAATCCGCTTGCAAACGAACAACTCGGAATGAGGGCCATGGTTTTGCCCAATTGCTAACAAAAATCCTGCTGCGATCAACTTGGAATTACCCCTGAAGTATGTCTCAGCTAGAGTGAAGGAACCTACATATGATCAATAGATAGATAGATAGATAGATAGATAGATAGATAGATAGATAGATAGATAGATAGATAGATAGATAGATAGATAGATAGATATTTGTAGCAGCAGTTACATACAAAAATAATTCTCTCATAAAAGTAGGATTTCCTAGGTTACATCCTAAGTCAGCACAGTGCAGCTGTATTCTTCACACAGACAATTAGCATAGACCACAGTTCAGTGACAGAAGACGAACAGCTGCTTTGGCAGTATTCTGACTGGTTTTGCTGCATGAGAGGATGCT
The DNA here is from genome assembly GCF_028390025.1 of Pseudophryne corroboree. NCBI lineage: Eukaryota > Metazoa > Chordata > Amphibia > Anura > Myobatrachidae > Pseudophryne > Pseudophryne corroboree. Next base: position 127,773,375 of record NC_086449.1, on the reverse strand, counting down.
GAATAATGTACATTATTCCAAACTGAACATTAATTTCAAACATCAAACAGGAATCACCATTCTGCTGCAGCCCAAATGGAAATGCCAATTAAGTAATGCAAATAAGTTTTCAGTCATGTAGTGTAGGTTATAGAGCGGTCATCATGTAGTACAGGGTATAGACGGGTCAATGATGTAGTGTAGAGTATAGAGGGGTCAGTGATGTAGTGTAGAGTAAAGAGGGGTCAGTGATGTAGTGTAGGGTATAGAGGGGTCAGTGATGTAGTGCAGGGTATAGAGGGGTCAGTGATGTAGTGTAGGGCATGGCGTAGTCAGTGATGTAGTGTAGGGTATAGAGGGGTCAGTGATTTAGTGTAGGGTATAGAGGGGTCAGTGATGTAGTGTAGGGTATAGCGTGGTCAGTGATGTAGTGTAGGGTATAGAGGGGTCAGTGATGTAGTGTAGGGTACAGAGGGGTCAGTGATGTAGCGTAGGGTATAGAGGGGTCAGTGATGTAGTGTAGGGCATAGAGGGGTCAGTGATGTAGTGTAGGGTATAGCGTGGTCAGTGATGTAGTGTAGGGTATAGAGGGGTCAGTGATGTAGTGTAGGGTATAGAGGGGTCAGTGATGTAGTGTAGGGTATAGAGGGGTCAGTGATGTAGTGTAGGGTATAGAGGGGTCAGTGATGTAGGGTAAAGAGGGGTCAGTGATGTAGTGTAGGGCATGGCGTAGTCAGTGATGTAGTGTAGGGTATAGAGGGGTCAGTGATTTAGTGTAGGGTATAGAGGGGTCAGTGATGTAGTGTAGGGTATAGCATGGTCAGTGATGTAGTGTAGGGTATAGAGGGGTCAGTGATGTAGTGTAGGGTATAGAGGGGTCAGTGATGTAGTGTAGGGTATAGAGGGGTCAGTGATGTAGTGTAGGGCATGGCGTAGTCAGTGATGTAGTGTAGGGTATAGAGGGGTCAGTGATTTAGTGTAGGGTATAGAGGGGTCAGTGATGTAGTGTAGGGTATAGCGTGGTCAGTGATGTAGTGTAGGGTATAGAGGGGTCAGTGATGTAGTGTAGGGTATGGCGGGGTCAGTGATGTAGTGTAGGGTATAGCGTGGTCAGTGATGTAGTGTAGGGTATAGAGGGGACAGTGATGTAGTGTAGGGTATAGAGGGGTCAGTGATGTAGTGTAGGGTATAGCGTGGTCAGTGATGTAGTGTAGGGTATAGAGGGGTCAGTAATGTAATGTAGGCTAAAGAGGAGTCAGTGATGTAGTGTAGAGTATAGATGGGTAAGCAATGTAGTGTAGGATATAGAGTGGTCAGTAATGTAGTGTAGGGTAGGGTATAGAAGTGTCAGTGATGTAGTGTAGGATATAGAGGGGCCAGTGTAGTGTATAGATGGGTCATTAATATAATGTATGGTATAGAAGTGTCAGTGATGTATTGTAGGGTATAGAGAGGTCAGTGATGTTGTGAAGGGTACAGAAGGGTGAGTGATGTAGTGTAGGGTATAGCGTGGTCAGTGGTGTAGTGTAGGTTATAGAGGGGTCAGTGATGTAGTGTAATGTATAGAGGGGTTAGTGATGTAGTGTAGGGTATAGAGGGGTCAGTGATGTAGTGTAGGGTATAGCATGGTCAGTGATGTAGTGTAGGGTATAGAGGGGTCAGTGATGTAGTGTAGGGTATAGAGGGGTCAGTGACATAGTATAAGGTATAGCGTGGTCAGTGATGTAGTGTAGGGTATAGAGGGGTCAGTGATGTAGTGTAGGTAATAGAGGGGTGAGTGATGTAGTGTAGGGTATAGAGGGGTCAGTACTGTAGTGTAGGGTATATATGGTCAGTAATGTAGAGTATAGAGGGGTCAGTGATGTAGAGCAGGGTATAGAGGGGTCAGTGATGTAGTGAAGGGTACAGAAGGGTAAGTGATGTAGTGTAGTGTATAGCGTGGTCAGTGATGTAGTGTAGGTTATAGAGGGGTCAGTGATGTAGTGTAGTGTATAGAGGGGTCAGTACTGTAGTGTAGGGTATAGATGGTCAGTAATGTACAGTATAGGGGGGTCAGTGATGTAGAGCAGTTTATAGAGGGGTCAGTGATGTAGTGCAGGGTATAGAGGCATCTGCAGAGTAGTGTAGGTATAGAAGGGTCACTAATGTATTGTAGGGAATAAAGGGGTAGGTAAAATATTATTAAATTAAGACACAAAATACAGGAAAAAGTAAAAAGTAACCAATCTGGTTAAAAAAATGGCAGAGGTCCGATACAAATGACCCACGCCTTGCACCTTGCGATATGCTTAATGTGAGATATGTTCACTTTTTGTATAGCAGGGAAAGGCACAAAATACATTTTTGTACAAAGTTCTGCTTGGTCTAGAACCGTCCCTAACAGTCTGTATACTTCCCCATTACCCAGTGCAGCACTCTCTGCAATGGGTAATCAATGGAAGCCTGCAAACTCAGAGAACGGTACTTACCATAAGCGGGTAGGGGAATGCAGGCTGACACTTTCCCATTTATATTATACCATCGTCTGAGGAATTCCGCACCTACTCTGAAAGCGCCGGTGCTCCCTACTGTTTGTATGCCACTTGCCTGACAATATATAGAAGAAGAATGGCAATCCATTATTTTCAACAGATTGGGCATGTTATCAGATATCCACAGGAAAGTTTTACTTTTGAAGTTTAAATAAATTTAGTGAAAACTATTAATTGCATCTTCTAATGCCTGAATTCGTAGATCAAATTTTACGGTCGAATGCATTTACTGACACATAAGACAAAACCTGCGTTAGTAAATATCTAATAACTGTACCAATATTTATTAGTGTGTACAAAGTGATCGTATGATGTAACTTGCTGATTACAAATGGATGGAGACTATTTCTTGGCAAACACTGGGCCTAATTCAGACCTGATTGCTCGTTAGCTGTTTTTTGCAGTCCTGCATTCGCATTGTCGCCGCCCACCGGGGAGTGTATTTTAGCTGTGCAAGTGTGCGGTCGCATGTGCAGCTGAGCGGTACAAAAAGAGTTTGTGCATTTTCTGAGTAGCCCAGGACTTACTCAGCCGCTGCGAGCACTTCAGCCTGTCTGGGCCCGGAATTGACGTCAGGAACCCTCCCTGCAAACTTATGTACATGCCTGGGTTTTTCCAACCGCTCCCAGAAAATGGTCAGTTGACACCCACAAACGGGTTCTTCCTGTCAATCTTCTTGCGAACGCCCGTGCGATTGGGTTCTTCGCACAAACCCATCATCCGCTTTGTACCAGTGTGATGCGGCTGCGCATTGCGGTGCACATGCATGCGCAGTTTAGTCCTGATCGCCCGCTGCACGAAAACGCAGCCTAGCGATCAGGTCCGAATTAGGCCCAATGTTACCTTCTATTGTCTGTAAATGACTGGTGCATTTAAACGGGTCCTTTAAGCCTCTTATCACTCTTTTCTAATGGCAAAAGGTGCTTAAGCAACTTTCCGTTGTCTGTGAAAGCAGATACCAGAGTTTAACTAATTGGAGTGTGCAGCACTCACCTGCCTCTTCCCCTTTTGTGCTTAATATCTCAGACTAATTGGGGGTAGACACGGGGCGACTTGTGCCTGTGTGCTACGCGATACATCGCTATACACCGCTATACACACAGAGATGTGTGCTGAGCCAACTGTGCTAGCCAGTGTCTTTTATGCACATGCTAGGCGATCCAACTAGATCTTGCCTGCATGTGCTAAAGATCTGAGCATGCGATGGCCACGCGTGGGATTGCGCATCGTCATCACTATGGGGTATACACACGGAGCCTAATTTAGAAGCGATCTAGACAGATCGCTAAGAAAATAGGTAAAAATCGCCCAGTGTGTACCCCCCATTACTGCTCGTTGTGAAGATTCAAACTCACCAGGTAATCCTGGCATGCAGCTGTGCTGACCAGTGGTAATGTCCCAGCGGTTAGCCGGCATCCAGGACATTGGGCCTAATTCAGTAAGGATTGCAAATTCTGCAATTCATCCCAGGGCAAGGCCGCCAAGCATGCTGACCGCCGCCTCCCCTCCTTGATGAAGCACAAATTGTGATCACATCGCAATCTCTACTTCATGGCAGAAATTAAGATTGCCTTCGCAGCTTAGCTTTCTGATCGCGGTGGCTGCGTGTGACGCTCACACCACGCCCCCCATTTCAACTATGCCACCCCCATTTGGTCGCCTCCACCCTTCACAACACTCCTTCTCCGCCTAGGAAAAGGAGCATTGCCATCCCCCAACCCACGGATGCCTCTGCCTGATTGACAGGCAGAGGCGATCGCATTTTCTGCGCCCCCTGCGCTTTGCAATCCAACCTGAATTAGGCCTATTACCCACAATGCAGTGCTGCAGCTCTGTCTCCTGGACACTCTCTTCTTTCCCACTCACTGGCCCCTTTCTCCTACTCTACTTCTCTTTCTTCTGCTCTGTACATTGAACTCCTTACAATCAGTCTTTGCATGCACCAGCTGCAAGGACCTCTCACAGATCCTCTTCATATGTCAGAACCCGTAGATGAGAAAAAAACGCTGCACGTTAAAATAACTCTACCACTCACATGGTAGTGTTAAATATTAGAAGCAGTTAAGTAAATAGCGCTGCGAGCAGGGGAACGAGAGCGGGTGCTATCTTGCACATGTTGCCCCCCCCCCCCCCCCCCCCCCCCCCCTCTCCCCTGCACACACCTTTTTAGACAGGGCATTTATTACATTCATTTGTGATGTGTTGGAGAGAACATTCACAGGGCAAGGACAGAGCATTTCAGCAAAGTCACTTCTTGCACATAGGCAAGCAGGTAGGTGAATGTTTAGCCACTGATTATAGTGGCAGAATGTTAATAACAGAACATTATTGATGTCATTCTACTGTCAAACTGCTATGGGACGTTTATTTTGCACATGTACCTCTCCATGAAACTTGTTTACATATTTTCTAAAGTCATTGCAGATGTACACTGTAAACAACAGTTCAGCAGCCAATGGTTTACCCTGTTTTCCAGGATAGCCTTGCTGTTCTTCCCAAGAGCAAGTTCTGTAACTCCTCGGATAAACTCTGTAGATCCCGTTATTGGCTGAGGCTCATAATTTCGTGTTGGGTCACTGATTATCTGTAGATACACTCTCCTCACTGGCGGTGGAACCCAGGGCTGACCGTCATCAGACACAAGTTCTGTGCAACAAAGAGGAACGTCTAACACGTATAGCAGAAAAGAGACAGAATGATCATATGATTTGGGGACCGAGCAACATATCATATCTCATAGAAGACCTCTTTGTTTAGTATCTTTTTGACTCTGTTAGTAAATAGGAGGAAGTTTTGAGAGTAGGGCTATCATTTTGTATATAGTGAAGTAGTATATTCTCCTGAATGACTCTTTGTTGTCCAATAATGCAATGTGCCTACTGCCAGCGATGACAATGGGCTTGGAGTTACCCAGTGGAGGTTGGGAATGGGCACACATCAAAGGGACATGTCCTTATGTATGAAATGCCACACCGCTGGGGTTTGACATTTTGGGGGAGTGAACGCATGTCATTCCCCATTACCTTCTCTTTGGGGGCTTTCCCAGTGCTCCAGGAACTGCTGGGCAGCTAACAGCGTATCCTCGCTCAGTGTGGATGATGCATGTCATCCATCACTGCTATCACCTCTGCTCACTAACACCATCCTAGGGATGACCCCTGAGCAGCTCTGATGTTTTGGTGTCACCCTCTTTGACGGTGTCACCCGGTATGGTCTGCGGGTGTGGTTCATCAAATCGACAGTGTCTAGGTCGACAATGTTTAGGTCGACCACTATAGGTCGACAGTCACTAGGTCGGCATGGATGGAAGGTCGACAGGGTTTCTAGGTCGACATGTGCTAGGTCGACAGGTCTAAAGGTCGACATGAGGATTTTTATTTTATTTTTTGTGTCGTTTTCTTTGTAGAGTGACCGGGATCCCAAATTAGTGCACCGCGTCCCCTCGCATGGCTCGTTTCGCTCGCCATGCTTGGGCATGGTGCCTTCGCTCCGCTACCGCTTCGCTCGGCACACTTTACCGTTCCAATCGTAGTCCACGTGGATCGTTAAGTATGAAAAAATTCAAAAAAAGAAAAAAAATGTGAAAAACTCATGTCGACCTTTAGACCTGTCGACCTAGCACATGTCGACCTAGAACCCATGTCGACCTTCCATCCATGTCGACCTAGTGACTGTCGACCTATAGTGGTCGACCTAAACATTGTCGACCTAGACACTGTCGATCTTCAGACCGGATCCCATGGTCTGCACCCATGTACCTCCCTAGTGAAGCCATTGACTGCCCTGCTATTCTACATAGGGTTAGAATACAATAGGTTTCCACTTTACCTCTTCGCTGGAGGATAACTTTTCTGTCATCTGTGTCTGTGAGAAAAGCCTCTTCCTGTAGTTTTTCAATTTCCTTAGGAGTTTTAGGAATATCAAGGAACACAGACAGAGATGTCATCTTCTTCTTCTTCTTTAATTGTTTAATTCAACAAGAACTCATACACCAGCTTTGCTGCTGAGGAAGCAAAATCATCTGTTTGAATAAAGGTAAATAGTTTAATATAGGAAGTGTCTAGCGCACTTTTAAAGTACCATCAACAGGTCATGTTTTCCGGATTTCTTAGGTGAGTTAATCTATTTTACTGGGTCAGTAATTATCCCACCTGTTTCCACAGATAGAAATAAAACAAAATATGACCCATTTGGGCAGGAGTGCATTAAGTGCGGAAGAGGCCTGTGTGCAGTCTCTGCCCCCTGCTAGAGAGGAGTCCATAGGCTTCTATAGGCAAGGCCATCTATAGATGGCATTGCCTGTCAGACACAAACTCCAGAATGTTTTGGTTTCTGGAGTTTGATGCATACCAGCACATCTCAGCCTATAGCATTCTATGGGGATTGCAGTGTCAGCAGTCCATAGAGCATATCGGTGATATCTGATGCTGACCACTTTAATGTACTTGGGGTTTGCTGCAAACCTCCATCAACAGTAGCAGTTTTTGGAGGTATGTCCACATATTGGAGTTTAGTACATCTCACCCACAGTGTCCTGATTCTTGTGTCTGTGGATATCATCATTGACAAAGCACAAAGTTGCATACATACATAATGTCTCTTACATTGGGCTTCTTTTGAGGTCATCACATCTCATAGCTGCTACAACTCACATTTCCACTTGCCATGTAGCAGAATGTTCCCAAGACAAATTTTAAAGATAAGTACATTTACAATGAATACTACTATTTTCTGCACAAAATACACTGTATCAAGCTTTGGAGAGAGATAAAGTGGAGAAGTTGTGCAAAGTATCAGCCTCTAATGGTAATTTATCTAGCACAGTCTTTGAACAGTTTGGGGAGGAATGTAATAGGGTGTGAGAATCAGGAAGTGAGAGATTTTGTGAGATTTCTCCTGTGTTTTTTTTTTTGGGGGGGGGGTTAAAGTGGCAATCATTTACATGGCAAAACAAGGTTGATTTTTCCATATAAGTGATTGCCACTATAAAAAAACAGGAGTACTCTCACAAAATCTCTCACTTCCTGATTCTCATACTTTTGACTCTGATTGGCTGTTTTGGGCAACTACGCCACTTTATCTCTCTCCAAGGCTTGATGTATCTCCCCCTTAAAAATCATATAAATAAAAAACACATAAAGGCTGGTGGCCAAAAGACTACTTAGAGAGTTTTTGTCCCAGCAGTACCATACATGCGGCATCCTAGGCCAAGCCAAACGTGACATACTTGTGGCTCTCCTGCATGCCCTGCCCCAGTTGTAGCATTTTTAGCATTAGCAAAACTGGGGCATGGCATGCTGAGACTTGTAGTTTCAAACAACTGGAGCGCCACAAGTTTGCCAAGCCTGCCCTAGGCCATACATGTGTCAGAGAGGGTGGAAGGATCTGAATGCAATTAGTACCTTTTTCCTATAGGAAGGAGCAGGGATCAGTGAGTTTATTCATCTGGATATTGCGCTAGTCCCACCTTCATGCATACAATGTCCCCATACAGTGTAGGTACGTCAGGTATTTAGTGATCACAGGAGATATCTGCTTTATAAATAGGTGCAACAAAAGAAAACATGCCAATCATACTAAAACTTTAATTCCACATGTTTAAGGGAGGTGGGTACTTTTGATAATTAAATCCCATACCACCCACCCCCAGTGTTGTTTTATTCTCATGTTTGCTGCCAATTGTAAAGTGCTACATAGCTTTAGAAATAAATGATAATACTTACAGTGTATCGCCAAATTGCATGGAGATTATGTAAACATTTTCTCAAAATTAAGATAAGAAAATCTAGGGAAGCATTTTAATAACATACCCCACAACATCGCATGTCTCCAAAATGGGTTAGAGGTGTAGATATGGCACATTGCGGCAGGGCAAAACCTGCAAATTGGTACAACATTTCTGATCTTTGGGGGAAGGGGAGGAGTGGCAGAACGGACCTCCAAATTTGGTACTGTCTTGCCAGACGTGGCACAGGTGAGAGACATGCTGCGGAACATGCAAACTACATTCATAATGCCATGAAATCCACATAGATCTTTCTTGAAAGTAGTTTAGAGTCTGACTTACCTTTTCACATGAATGGAACACGGTCGTGCATAGGTTTCCTAACTACGTTTCAAGGACCAAACAGGCTACTCATTGTTTTTTCAATTGTAACAATATCCAAGGAACAATCCTCTGTCTTTCGTATTACATACATTTACATGGGACTGTGCTGTACACACAGCCTGTGGGCACCTGTCACTTCCTTCTGCCTGGAGTCTGCAAGGCTCCAACCACACAGAGGCTGTTCAGTATCTTTGTTGTAGGTAGCAACAGAATTTTAAGGACTTTGGTTACCGAGGTGATGTCAACACAGCTACATAGGTTTGTCTTCCACTTACTTACTGTGAGAAAGTGTGATGGTGTTTTCTTTGTGCAAGTTTGTTTCCCACAAAAAAAACTACATTATTCTTATGTATTTATTTGTTCTAATTAATTTGATACAAAAACCTGTCCTACTCTGGCCTTTTGCAAGAGTTTTTGTTCCATTAATAAGAAATGTTCCTTTACATTGTAATCCACCATGCCACCTTCCTGTGGGATCTGCTGCTTCCCTTTAAAAAGTTTTTTCCAGATTCTAAATATTGACTATCTAAAAGCTTGGAAATGGAAGGTTTAATGCATATAAAAAAAAAAAAAAAAAAATATTTTAACTTATATGCAAATTACATTTGTACCAATGTTTAAAAATATATTGGCATATCGCGACTCCATGTGTACGCCACAGTGCAGGACATCTGCTGGTATTTAGTGCTGTCTCCTGACCAAGTATTGTTTCGGGATGCGGTCAATTTACCTACAATCAAAATCCTGACGGACAAAATACCGACATGGTCAAAATACAGACATTTCAAATACCGACAAGGTCAAAATACTGACATTTAAAATGTCGACAGGTCAAAAAGTCGACATGAGTTTTTCATGATTTTTTTATCGCAACCGACTTGTTCATACTTTACCATCCCAGTGGGCATGGAGGGGGAATATAACAGTGTGCCAAGTACAGTGAGGCACCGTGCCTGAAGTTGCTTGCCATGCGAGGGGACGCAGTATACTTATAGGGTGTCTATGTCAACCTATGTCAACATACAAACAAAAAAACAATGAAAAACTCGTGTCGACTTTTTTACCTGCCGACATTTTAAATGTCAGTATTTTGACCTTGCCTGGAGTTTGACCATCGGTCAATTGTTGTCGGGATTTTGATTGTAGGTATTTCATACTGATCCCTTTGTTTCCACACCTGCTAATGGATGGTACTTCACAAAGGTTTCCCGGGCCCTTGCTGCTTGTTCCACTTTGTGGCAGATACCGGGGCATAGACACCTTAGTCTCCAGCTGATAGCTCAGGTGATGTTAGAGTCACATGTCACAACCCTACGCGTTTCATCATAGGACTTTGTCAGAGGGATGGCCATTGTGACTACACAGTGGGGACTATTTACTAAGCCTTGGAGAGAGATAAAGTGGACGGAGATAAAGTACCAGCCAATCAGCTCCTTATTGCCATGTTACAGGCTGGTTTTAAAAAATGACAGAAGCTGATTGGTTGCTACCTTATCTCCGTCCACTTTCTCTCTCTCTCTCTCTCTCTCTCTGAAGCTTAGTATATAGAACCCAGAGTCTCTTTACAGTGTAAAACTACCAATCATGTTTTTCTAATCAGTAATTAAGTAATTCATCTATTCCAGGTAAAACAGTATCATGGCTGAAGAAATCTGTGAACCCATAATAATGTTTAAAAGGTTCATAGGTAATCGAATAGTCTGGAATTCATCTGGATCTTAAATGTTATATGTAGTATATAAACATAAAGGATTATAACTTGAAATTCACATCATCGTTAAGTTAAGGTAAAATAAAATTTATACATCTAGTATTGGATACCATAAAACCAGCTGAGAAATTAGAAACTTATACACACTTTAACAATGTGGGCAGGAACAGCAACGCAGAATTTACTAGCTGTCGTTATAATCAATGGAAAAATACCTTTCTCGCAATTGGCATGATTAATATGAAACTGTAGCAACACTGAAAAATATGATGAAGAATCAAAGGTATATAAAAAAAGATTTGTAGAATGGGGGTATCCAAAAACATCTTTTAGATGTGTCCTACAAACAAGCAATGGCTAAAAAAATATATGCAGTCCTACCTGCAGAGCCGGTCCTAACCAATTTGATGCCCTAGGTAAGATTTTGGCTGGTGCCCTCTAGCACTGCCGCTAGTTCTGCCTCTGACCCAGCACCCCTCTCCCAGCACAGCACCTATCATCCAGCAGCACAGATTACAGCAACACTCATCACCCGTCACACATACTAATCCTCATTTTGGTGCTTTATGACAGCAACAGTTTCGGTGTCCCCACACCCCATATTTTAAATAGTGACATTGCATACCATATTTATATAGTTACATAGTTGTTGAGGTTGAAAAAAGACAATTGTCCATCGAGTTCAACCTATAGAGCTATATACTGTATTACATCTTTTATTACAGATTATATCCTTGGATGCTATTGTCGGCTAAAAATTTGTCCAATCCTTTCTTAAACACCTCAATTCAGTCAGACATTACTTTCTCTGGCATTGAATTCCATAATCTTACTGCCCGGACTGTGAAGAAACCCTTCCTACACTTGGTGGTAAACTTCCTCTCCTCTAACCAAAGAGGGTGACCTTGTGTCCTATGTACAGATCTCTCGATAAATAAGCGCCTGAAAGTTCCTTATATTGACACGATGTATTTGAAGATATTATGTCCCCTCTTATACGCCTTTTTTCTAGTGTAAACATATCCAATCTAAATAGCCTTTCCTCATAATCCAAAGACTCTAATCCTTTTCTAGTTCTACTATGTCTTTTTTAAAGTGAGGAGCCCAGGACTGTACACAGTATTCTAGATGGGGCCATACCAATGATTTATACAGTAGCAGGATTACACTTCCATCCCTAGTCTCTATTACCCCGCTTTATGCATGCTAATACCTTATTGGCCTTAACTGCAGCATCTTGACATTGCGAAGTACTGCTAAGTCTACTGTCAATGATCACCCCCAAATCCTTCTCCATTACTGATTTTCCAAGAATTACCCCATTCAGTGTATAGATTGCCTGTTTGTTTTTTGATCTCAAAATGCATACCTTTACATTTCTCTATATTAAACCTTATACTCCACTTTGCTGCCCAAACCCCCAGTTTAGTGAAGTCTCTTTGGAGATGTCATTATCTTACAAAGTTTAGTATCTTTTATACATATGTTAAACAGCAGAGGTCCTAGTAAAGACCCTTGAGGTACACCACTTAATACTTTAAGGGGGGTACACACGGAGCGATAATCTAAGCTATCTGACTAGATTGCTTAGATTTTCAGCAAGATCGCTCCATGTGTAGCCCTAACAGCAATAGCGATGCGCAGCCCCGCGCATCGCCATCGCTGGTGCTAGATTGGCCTGCACGCAGGCCAATCTAGCGGGTCGCTCACTTCACCCGCTGGGTGAAATGAGTGCCCCCCCCCGTCTTCCCCCGCACGCTCAGCACAGATCGCGCTGTGCTGAGCGGTGGGAGAGATGTGTGCTGAGTGGTTCGCTCAGCACACATCTCTCCTGCATCGGCCCGTCTATATGGGCCTTAAGTCCAAAATGTTCCATTGACCACCACTCGCTGTTCGCTAATTTCTAATCAGTTTTGACCCAAGTACAAATGCTGTCTCCAAGACCAAGCACTCTTAATTTAAGACACAACCTCATGTGAGGAACTGTGTTTAAGGCTTTCGCAAAATCTAAAAAGACCACATCCACAGCATTTCCCATATCTAAGTTTGCACACACTTCTTCATAGAAGCTATACCAAAGGTGTGCATCCCAAAGAAGGGATGTGTTCTTGTAGGGAAGGGGTGGAAACACAATAGAACCCCAGTTCAAATTACACTACACAGTAGTACAACCTTATTAACATTACATCACACAATAGTGCCCCTTATTTGTGTTATGTCGCACAGTAGTGCCCCTTATTCATGTTGCATCGCAACAGAGGCAAGGTATTCACAGGTTACAGACCCATTGGTAGTAAATCCCAAATGACTTCCTAGCTCAAACCCCTATGCTGTCCCTGCCACTAGATAGATAGATAGATAGATAGATAGATAGATAGATAGATAGATAGATAGATAGATAGATAGACAGACAGAATGGATCAACCCACTAACATTACAGGGCTGGCACGCCCCTTTGTCAAAGTGAACCTTTGAAAATGGTAATTTTTTTTTCTTTAACCATTTAACTCAGGGGTGGCCAACCAGTCAGAGGCAAAGAGCCAGAAAAGTTCTGTAGTCAAGAGCAAGAGCCACTATCATGTGCGCGCATAAAGGCGTGCGCGCAAAAATGGAGGCATGACCTAGCTGTCATAAAGCCACACCCCATTTTTGTGCGCACACCTTTCGGTATGACATTTGTAGGATTATGACCTCATATCATAACCCTGTTTTTCGTCATGTTGTACAGTGCCACATACATATAATGCCCCAGTACAGTGCCACATACATAAAAAAATGCCAAAAAAATGGGTGCCTCCACAGTGCCAGATACATATATGCCTTCACACTGCCAGATACCTATATGCCCCCAGTGCCAGATACACATATGCCCCAAAGTGCCAGGTACACATATGCACCACAGTGCCAGATACATACATGCCCACAGTGCCAGATTCACATGTCCCACAGTGCCAGCTATGCCCCCAATGCCAGATAGATACACATGTGCCCCCAGTGCCAGATATGCCCCCATTGAAGATACACATGTCCCCACAGTGCCAGCTATGCCTCCAGTGCCAGATACACATGTCCCAACAGTGCCAGCTATGCCCCCAGTGCCAGATACACATGTCCCCATAGTGCCAGATACACTTGTCCCCACAGTGCCAGCTATGCCCCCAGTGCCAGATACACATGTCCCCATAGTGCCAGATACACATGTCCCAACAGTGCCAGCTATGCCTCCAGTGCCAGCTATGCCCCAGTGCCAGATATACATGTCCCCACAGTGCCAGCTATGCCCCCAGTTCCAGATACACATGCCCCCAGTGCCAGCTAGGCCCCCAGTGCCAGATATGCCCCAGTGCAGATACACATGTCCCCACAGTGCCTGCCATGCCCCCAGTGCAGATACACATGTCACCACAGTGCTCAAACCCCCCCCCCTTCCTCCCTGCTCACCGCGCTGCTGCTGCTCAGTGCTCACTCTCCGACGGCGGTGTCTCTCTTCAATTAGGCGCCGGTCCATGAGCCAATCAAAGCTTGCGGTCCGGCAGCCAATTAGGGGCCTTAGCTGCCGGTCCATGAACTCTGATTAGCTCACGGGCCGGAGCCGAATTGAAGAGAGACACCGCCGCCGGAGAGGTGTGTGTCTGGGGCTGTGGGCAGGGGTGGCCAGGAGCAGACCAAGCCACATGCAGCACGAGAGCCGCGGGTCTGCCACTGCTGACTTAACTGATGATTTTTTTCCCACAAAAAAACACTCAGAAATTGACTTTTTTATTTTGTTTTATTTAAAAAAAAAAAAAGTTTAAAAAGTCTCTTTAATAATATAAATTAATATTTAATTATAATAAATATAAACCTAAGGGGTGTTTTAACCAGCCCGCCCCTACCTTACCAACCACCTTTGGCAGGACCGTACTGCATTTCTCCTGCTGTGTGAGGCTGGGAAAGCTGTTTACTCTGCAGAAACATTTAGGTTTGGGAGTAGCATGCATTTTCTGATCTTTGAATGCCAGTGTAAAAATACGGCTGCCTAGTAATTGTGTCCTGCTGCAGTATCTGGTGCTCTATCTGGCATCATGTGTATAATGGGCTCTACCTGGTGTAATGTGTGTAATGGGCTCTACCTCGCATAATGTGTATAAGATGTTCTACCTGGCGTAATGTGTATAAGATGTTCTACCTTGCATAATGTGTATAAGGGCTTTACCTGGCTGATGTGTACAAGGGGTACAACTGTGTGGTGTGATGTGAATTGGTAACATTCTGTGACTATGCCCCTCCCCATAAAGCCACTCCCCTATATTTTTGACATGTGCTTTAGTATTCAGAAGGCACCAATTCTCTTTCTGGCATAGAGTACCAAAATGTCTAGTTATGGCTATGCCCACAAGAGTCACTGCACCTAGTATTATCTCATGCTGTGCACAGAATGGATACAACATGTCAGCGATTGCTCACTTTCTGCTCTAGTCTTGTAGCTCAGGGAATGGCTCACTCAACTTTTTAAGAATATGTATGGATTGCATAGTGTCACATAAAGCCAACTCATTAGTATACATGGATAGGACAGACATGTTTTGCTTATCTGTTTATAAGAACACTGAAGCATGGGTAACAACTGCAAGGCTTCTTTATTCAGCCATTACAAACTATGGGGTCTGTTTACTAAGCCCTGGAGAGAACTAAAGTTCAAACCAACCAGCTCCTAACTGACACTTTTCAAACACAGGGGCAGATTTATTAAACCTTGTGAAGTGATAAAGTGGAAGGTGATAACGCACCAGCCAGTCTGCTCCTAACTGTCGTTTTTCAAACCCAGCCTATAAAATGTAAGTTAGGAGCTGATTGGCTGGTGCATTATCACCTTCCACTTTATCACTTCACCAGGCTTAATAAGTCTGCCCCACAACCTGTAAACATGGCAGTCTGGAGCTGATTGGCTGGTACTTTATCTCCATCCACTTTATCACTCTCTAAGGCTTAGTAAATAGACCCCTTTATCTCTCTCTGCATTATATATCTTCAAGACTTATTAAATAGACCCCTATATACACACTGTACATTGGACCAAAACCACTTTCCAGCATTTTCCATGGTCCTAGGGACAGTCACTGAAGATTCAGGCTTTAACATCAAATAAGGGGGTGTCTACAAATATCTAATGCAATAACATGACAAGACAGCCATTGGAGGTGGCATGTTTCTGAGGTGAACATTTTTCCTTCTGTTTTTCTGGGATTAGAGCATTGCATGTAAAACCAGTACCGCAAATCGTAGTACTGTACAAACAGATGAGACTATAAAGACCAGTGGCGTAACTCCCAGAGACACTAGAGGCATTTGCCACCGGGCTCCAGCTGTCAGAGGGGCGCAAAGAAAGAAAGACCGAGGGGGCTTCTGAAGTAGAAAAGAGCCCTCTCCACTCACAGTGATTTGCTACAGTCACAGCTCACTGCTGTCCAAGCTCAAAAAAAAACCTTGAAGACCCCTACAGCTGAAGAGTCTGAAATATGTCTGATAACAGATAAAAGTATAGTATGTACAATGATCTACAGCTCTGCTGTTGTTTCTTACATGAGGAAAGAAAGGAAAGCAGAAGTTGGTTTTCAGAAAATACACTCATTATTATAATAAAACCTTTAAGGGGAGTGTTTATCAAAGCTTTGAGAGAGAGAAAATTATGAGATAAGGTACCATCCTGTCATTTTTCAAACACAGCCTGTAAAATGTAAGGAAAAGCTGATTGGCTGGTACTTTATCTATCACAATTGTATCTCTCCGAGCTTTAAGAAAACCCAACCTCGTCGCTCTATTTGTTATCATTTGCAGACAGCACCCAAAAATAAAGATTCCTTATCGCCACAACTAGCTGCAATAATTCATCTTTATTCTCCCAGATGTATTGGCAAGTCAATGGGATGTCAGCACATGTGCAAGCCGGTGCCACAGGGAAGGGGGCACCACTTTCTATTTCGCCTCCAGACGCCTGGCATGAACTTACGCTCCTGATTGAGACTCATCGAGTGACTCCAGTGTAATCAGAGTATTATGACAAAATGTGACACTCAAGTGAGATAACTAGCACAGGCTACTGTGTAAGTGGGCTGTGCTCCCTGACCTGCTTGTTGCATCAGAGCAAAATTGTCATATCGTCACATGCTGCCACATTTTCTTTATTGCTGTTCACATTTTACTAACCCTATTTACCTATGATCAATAATATGCCGCCTGACTGTCTATTTGAAACTAGGTGTATAACAGCAGATATGAGTGAGGGTAATGACAATACCAACACCGTAAATGAAATATTATTTTTTTCCCACCAATAAAATGTACCTGTCCCCCAAGTGTGGCCAGAAGAGCCTGCAAAGCAATACATCTTACAAGTCTACACAGAGATTACAGTTATAGGGGTATATTCAATTGACGTCGAAAGCTGCCGTCTGTCGACTTTTTTTAGGTCGGAAGGGGTTCCAACCTATTCAATATATTCAACAAGTCGAGGAATTCGACTTGTCGAAAAGCACGTGGATCGGCAGAACAGCTGCCGATCCACGTGCTTGTGTCGAAAACGGGGCCAAAACCGACAGGTTTCGTCACCTTTTTGACCATCTCAGTCCGACATCAAAAATAGTCAGACTGAGATGTGGGACCCAGAGGAGGAGAGGGGGGGGGGAGCCGTGGGGAGACAGGGGGGAGCCGCAAGGCATACAGGGGAGAGAAGCGCTACAGCACTGCAGCAGGATGTCTCACAGCCACGCCACTCACGGCCGCGTCCACCCAGCTACAGCAAGTGAGGTCACGCTTGCTGGAGCCAGGTGGACACTGCAGTGAGGTTGGGCGGCTGTGAGACTGTAACGCTGCTCTCCTCCATCTGCCTGCGGCTGTCCCCGTTGGTCTCCCCGCGGCTCCCCCCCCTCTCCTCATCTGGGTCCCTCATCTCAATTCGACTTTTTAAAAGTCGAATTGAGATGAGATTGAATATGGGTTGTCGGATCCATTCTGACAAATGCATGTCGGAATGGATCCGACCCTAATTGAATATACCCCACAGTGTTCAACAATCACTACATGTACATATAAGGCCTGTTGGAATGTGTGTGTACAGGTGGTGATGGTATGGCAGACTGTAGGCACGAACATCCTAGTACTTAACCAGTGGCGAGGTTTATTGAGCAGTAATGTGACTTGTACAGCTGTACTAGCAGCTATGCTTTTATAGGCACTTAGCATAAAGCGGAGCATGCAGGTCAGCAGTGACTGAACCAGGGTAGCAGTGCAGAATACAAGAGGCATCAGCACCCTGGACAGCAATAATGGCAGGAAGCTAAGTGGAAGACATACATCTCCCACTGTGGTGCTCTAACACAGTGACAAGATGGCACCACACATACCACAAACTAAGGTTACGGATTGAAGCCGCCCTAACGGAGCCAATTCGGAGTATGCACAGTAGCACTCTCCAGCTTCAACAAGGCCTGTACTGGCTTCCATTCCTCACCAACATCACATACTGCACAATAGCAATGAGGTCCAGGATATAATGAAGTCTGAGATAGGGGACCATGCAGGATGCCATCTGAGGCATACAAAATATGAAAAAAGTGATGTCACATGGCGCTACCAACCAATATAGCTCTTAGACATTCTTCACATAAACATGATGATTGTTTGTTTTTCCAAAGGGGACTCTAAGAAACAAAGTAATACACACAATTGTGCAATACAGAGAGACAGAATTAAGGTCCAAAGATGTTTTTATTGGTCCCTCTCACAATTGTACTGGTTATTGATTGCGTATCACCCTCATAGGGTAAGTCATCCTCAGAGTAAATGAGTCTCCTTCAAAACTAGAACTTAGAAAGGACGTATATAGTGCAATATTGTCTTATTTAAAAACAAATTTTAAGAAACAATTGCACTCATAAGAATAAAAAACAAAGAGCATATCACAAAGCTGTAATGTCCTCTTTAGGGTCACCGTTTTAGTCCAGTCTGGCACGATGGATCCTTCCACAACACCGGAATCGTGGGAGATGGCAGCAGTTCTCATGAACATCCATGGCGTCCCTTTTAGAGGTTTCATCAGAAGCATGGAGACCATCCACCTAACTTCCTTTTTATACCCACTCTCATTATGACCAATAATGAGACCTCCTACATTTCCCAGCTGTCCCAGCCGGAAGTGCATCATTCAGAGGCAGCATGTAGAAATCCAACCATTTTAAAACATTTTCAAACAATAAATACTTGATATGAAATACACACTGACTGGAGTAATCAATGTTCCATAAAAAAACGTTAATTAACCATATTTTAAATTCATTAATAGCTCCGAGACCGGAAGTACGTCAACAGGAAGTGATGTAACGTCCTTTATATAATGGAGAAATGTTAATTTATATTTCTTACCACTTATATGGGACATATATGTAGTGGTCCAACTGACCACAATCTCAACAGGTCGTGGTCAGTCCCACTAGTTTAGCAGCTTGGACATTTATAAGAAACCAAAAATGCGGCACCTGGAAGTGCCGCAAATGCGTTCCAAATACAGGAAAATCATTTCCTGTTTGCATTCCACACCAGTCAATGTATATTCATTCACATAAGAGCCATACATTTTGAATGCAGCACATTTTTGAAAATTTTTGGCTCATAAAATTACAAAGAGAAACATTATAAAAATCTGGATATTGACGTCAAACAGATTCTCCACAACGGGCCCATGATAAAAAAAAATTAAATTAATAAAAAATGAGAAAAATAAATCAATATTAAAAAATATTACTAATAATACATGTTTAAAAAAACAGATTCAGCAGAAATAGAAGAGATTAATTGAGTTAAAAAAAATCCTAAAAGGAGACTGCAGGACTATAAATTTTCTTAAGAGGAAACAGCAGGACTATAAGAACCACTTGAGTTCGAAATCAGTGTTCAAACCCCGTGGCATAAATGTTCCTAATTTGTAGATCCAGCACATTTCCGCCTTGGCTAGACGAGTTTCTATGTCCTTATCACGCCAAGTGGAACTCACTAACTGGACACCCCAAAAGGACTTGATGCCACTGGTACTACAACCATGTACCTGTTTAAAGTGGGCTGATAAAGAGTGCGATTCCAACCCTTTTTTTATATTGTAGAGATGTTCTGAAAGCCTAACTTTAAGGCAGCGGGTGGTTTTGCCTATGTAAATAAGGCCACATTGGCATTCAATACAATAAATTATGTTCTTGGAGTTGCATGTTATGAATTCCTTTATAGCGTATTGAATATAATTAACCGTGAATTCCTTCATTTTGCTAACCCCCTTTGTGGCCCTATGCATGTTGCACATGGCACATCTATGAAAGCTACTTCTTTTTAATGGTTCAATCGCACTATGCACCAACTGATCTTTTAAGGTATTACTCCTCCTATATATGAAAGTAGGTCTATCTGGCAAATTTGTACCTATAATAGGATCTTTTTTTTAACCCTTCCAGTGACTCTTAAAGACCTGTTCGATTTCTTTATGTTGAAAGTTAAATTTGGATATAAAAGACCAGGGAACATTTTTATTTTTATTTCCCCTTATTTTTGATCAGGTCATTCCTATCCAGAAGATCTACCTCCTGACGGACCTTTCCCAGTGAATTTCTATCATAACCTTTATCCACAAAACGTTCCATCAGTTTCAACCTTATATACCTCACCATCTGTACAAATACGTTTAGTACGAATAAACTGATTGTAGGGTATACTGTCGAGCCAGTTGGCATGATGTTGGCTCGTTTTTTCAATAAAACTATTTGAGTCCATAGGTTTTTTTATATAAACGAGTATGTATCTTATTTTCTTTGATGTAAATGAATAAATCTTTTTGTAAAAGTGAGGTTAATGTTAAAATCATTTACACCAAGAGACTCACAGAAGGAGCCTAGCTGGTCCATATCTCTATTCCAGATGAACAGTAGATCGTCGACATAACGACGCCAGAGCACCAGGCCCGCGCCCAACTCGCCACTGTGCTATATTGTACAGTATTCCCAATAGGCCATAAACAAATTGACATAGCTGGGGGCGAACCTGCTGAGGCATCCCACACGTCATTACATCTGGGATGGGTGTACTACGAATGCCGGCAGCAGGGCGAGAGCAAAAAACCTTTGCGGGTTCGCTGCGCTCACCATGCTGCAGGCACGGGGGTGCACCACACTATTTATTCTCCCCCCAGGGGAGTCGTGAACACCCCAAGAGGGAGAATTGTTGGTTTCCTGGCACAGGTATGCAGAGCACCGGGGTCCCGACAGCCGGGATATCGAGTGCCTCCCTTTAGGCGAATATATTCCTATGGTCCCTACATTGGGAATGTGGCATGTAGCTGGATAATTAGTGCCTGGAATTTCACAGTTATATGTAGTGACTGGTCCCTCTCCTCATAACAGAGATGGATGAAAGGTAATGCTCGTGTTACAGAGATCAGAGCCTGTGCAATGCTGGATATATTATGGTGCTAGTGATTGTTGTACTACACTGTTGGCCCCGGGCTTAAAGTGGTCCTGGAGAAGTGGTGGATCTCATTTTCTTTGCTCTTACCCCCCTTCCCCATTCCCATTAGGGCCAGGGTTTTCGGCACCTCACTGCAAACTATACATTTGTGCTCTACCTCCCATACATTATAAAGGGATAGTGGTCTCACAAAGAAGGGGTGTGGCCACACATCAGTACCTCCAATTTAAATTAAACCCCACAGTAGCACAATCGTATTCACATAACACTGCATGTAGGGCCCCTGATTTATATTACACCACATAATAATGCCCCTAATTCATGTTATGTTACTCAGTAGTGTCCTTCATTCACATTATGCTATACAGTGGCACCCCTTATTCACATTATGCCACACAGTAGTACACCTTACACATGCCCAGTAGTAGTGGCACTTATACACAATTTTTTGCCTCTGCTACTCCAATAGCTCATTCTCTGTGTCTCTCCAGCAGCTCAATGCCCTGTGTCCATCCAGCAGCTTCTCTGCCTCTGTGTCCTTAAAGCCCGCTCTCATCTTGTCTTCAGCATGCACAGAGCCTGCTCCTCTTCCTGTCTCTTCTTCACTCCAGCAGCGGTGATGGCATGACATCACAAATGACGTGCCGGAAAAAGAAGCTGCTGGGACCTAAGGAAAGGACAAATGCCATCTGACAGACACAGCATGTGAGTACGAGGAGGGGCAGGCCGCAGGTGGAGGAGGACCATGGAGCCGCCAGGACCTGAAGAAGGGGAAGGTGGCTTCAGCTAGTCAGTGACACTAGCGCCACCTGGATCATCTATTGATGTGGGTGGCAGGGCGGGCTTTTCTTTTGGAATTACTGTGCAGGGGTGTGGAAGTGATGAAACTTGTTGCACCTTCCATTTCCTAGTTGGCCTTATTAGTAATCAGCAGTGGCTACTTCTCCTGGGTGATAGCACTGACCAAAGACTCCAGGGGGGAGCTGGCCAGCACCGATAAGCATACATGTCAAGTTGTGTGTAACATGTGCTGACTTCGCTACACAGGGATCAGCAACCACCATACAGGACACAAGCACACAGTGCTCAGACTATCATCAGTAAGCCCATCCCCAGACTCCCATTGGCTGGTTTCACAAGAGTCTGGGGGCGAGGTTATTGACGATCGGCTGAGCACCACATGTTTGTGTCCCATGCTGCATGCAACGGCTGCACATGCTATAAATAACTTGACATGTAAGTTTATATGTGCTGGCTGGCTCTACCCTGCAGTCTTTGGTTGGCATTACATCCCAGGGCCAGAGGCCTCCACTGCTAGTAACGATCATCTGGGCATCACTTTCCATATTGTATTTGTCAATTAGCGTAGATTATTTTGTATAGATAATTATACCCACAAGCTGAAGAACTACTTTGGTAGCAGCCTGTGCAACTGTAATGGGATTTGCCTTCACTGAAGGTCTTATGCAGCTTGCATACAGTTTCTCATCTATGTTGGCTTAGTGAAGCTCCCTCTAGTGATCATTCAGCTGCTGTCTATTGGTTACTGTAACAGAAGCCATAGACTGATGGCTCAGGGAGCTTCAGTAAGACAAGGGAGGAGAGCAATCATCTACTTTAGGCAGATGGGTCCCTTACAGAATTCTCTAGACCTAGAAGACCACTACCCTCTACAAGTAAGTATAAGGTGTATCAGAGTCATGGAAAACACACATAAAAAAACAAGTTTATATTTAATTATATCATTTTACGTAGTGTATTTTCACGAAAGCATGAATTCAGA